>NC_056725.1:1403988958-1404106458 GCF_019279795.1 Protopterus annectens
TGGACTGCAGCAATGTGGATCTTCGAACATCTACATTTATGGTAGGTACAAAACTGTACTATGTTCTTCATCCCACATTGCTGCAGTCCTAACACTTGGGTAGAATCCCAAAGCAGAGGTAAGGGAGGCTGGCAAATCATAAAGAAGCTGGAGCTGTCAACATGCCCTGCAAAATAGCCGTGGCAAAACCAGCCCTAGATTTAGAGTAGAGAGGAAGGTGGTAATGCTTAGAGAAAGTATGCACTGAACTCCAAGTAGCTGCCTCCAAAATATCCTTAGTTGCCACCCCTTAGAAATGCTGTTGAAGTGGCAGTAGCCCTAGTGGAATGAGGCCTGATCCCAGCTGGAATCTCCTTGCCATGATGGGAATAACAAAATGCAATGCAAAACCCAATCCACTTAGAAATAGTTTGTTTTGACACAGGCTTGCCCTGAGAACTCAAAGCAAAAGAAACAAACAACTGCTGAGACTGCCTAAAATCCTTAGTCCTGCTTAAATAATAACGCGAACTGCCTGTGTACATCTAAAGTGTGCAAAATCTTTTCCCCTTATTTTGGGGATCTGCATAAAAAGTGGGCAAATGAATAGTTTGGTTTAAAGCCACACTAGAGACCACCTTAGGCATAAAGGAAGGATTAGTACGTAATGATACCCTATCCTTATGGAAAATCAAAAAAGGCTCAACCGCCATAAGGGCCTGCAATTCAGAAACCCTTCTTGCAGAAGTAATGGCCAACAAAAAAGCAGTCTTCCATGACAAGTATTTCAATTCAGCAGTAGCCGCAGCGTCAAAAGGTTGTAGAGTAAGTTTCTCCAACACAAAATTGAGGTCCCAAGCAGGAGTAGGAGCTCTACGTGGGGGTCTTATATTCTTTGCCCCTCTAAGAAATTGCTTAAACAAAGGATGAGAAAACAATGGTGGGTCACAATCATAGTGAGCTGAAATTGCTGCAGCATGAATCTTAATGGAAGAGAAAGACAAACCTTTGTCCAATAACTCAGTAAGATATTGAAGAGCCACACTCAAATTTGGCTCAGAAACATCAGAATCCTTTGCTGCACACCAAAATAAAAATCTCTTCCATTTTCCTGCGTACACTTTCCTTGTACTAGGTCTTCTGGCTTCCATAATCACATTCAAAACTTGTTGAGGAAGCTGAGACCTGCTATGGTTCAAAACAGAATATGCCAGGCTGTTAGATGAAGAGAGTGAAGCTTGACATTGAGTAGATGCCCGTCCTTTTGAGACAATAGGTGTGGAACCAAAGGTAAGGGCCATGGAGGCTTCCTTACCAGACTCCTCAGCAATGGGTACCAGTGCTGCCGAGGCCAATCTGGAGCTATTAAAATCATCCTTGGCTTGTCCTGTCTGACCTTTAGAAGTACCTTTGGGAGGAGAGGCAGAGGTGGAAAGGCATACACATGAAGATTTTCCCAACTGAAAGAAAGAGCATCCACTTTCCAGGCTGTGTGATGAAACCTTTGTGCAAAACTTTGGCAGCTGGTGGTTTAGTGGAGAAGCGAACAGATCTATGTCTGGAGTTCCCCAGGACACTGTCAATGTCTGAAATACATGAAGATCCAGTTTCCACTCGTGGGGATCCATGATTTGCCTGCTTAACACATCTGCTAAGGAGTTCTGTGCTCCTGGTAGAAACCTTGCTTGAAGATTCAGTTGCAAACGCAGTCTCCCACAAAATCATTGCTTGCCTGCATAGAGGATAAGAATGTGTTCCCCTTGTTTGTTGATGTACCACATGACAGTTGTGTTGTCTGTTAGAATCAACACCTGCCCTGGAAGAAGTAAATCCTTGAAAGCCAGTAATGCAAACTGGACTGCTAACATCTCCTTCATGTTGATATGTAGATGCTGCAGTCTGGCAGGCCACTTGTCTTGTATCCACTTTCCATTCAGATGAGCTCCCAAGCTGTGTCTGAGGCATCTGTCGTTAGAATCTGACTACGCCTCTGGCGGGTCACAGAGAGTCCCTTGTTTAGGTGACATTCCTGAGCCCACCACAAAAATTCCTTTTGAATGCAAGGTATTATTTGAATGACAGTGTCCAAATCCTGGCAGTGCTGTGTCCATACATTTTGAGATACCATTGTAGCTTCCTCATATGCAGTTTGGCATTGGGAAGTACCAGAATACAAGATGCCATGAACCCTAAGGCTTGAAGGACTGTCCTTGCAGTCAGCCGGACTGATGAGACAGTTGATGGAAGTAAAGAGAAAGATTCTTTTGTTTGTCCGGGGTTAAAAGGCCATCTGGGATGCTGTATTCAGTCTCACGCCCAGAAAGCACATGTCTTGAGAGGGTACTAGACTGGACTTTATTTCGTTCACAGAATACCCTAGGCATCTTAGCACTGCTATCACATATTCCAAATGCTGAAGAAGCACGTCCTTTCCTTGAGCCAGAAGCAGGCAGTCGTCCAAATAAGGATAGATTTGTATTCCTTTTAGCCTGAAGAAAGCTATCACTGGAGCCAGAACCTTTGTGAATACTCTGGGTGCAGTAGATAAGCCAAAGGGCAATGCAGAGAACTGATAATGAGAATTCCCAGCTCGAAAACGCAGATACTTCCTGCAAATTAGACTGATAGGAACATGAAGGTAAGCTTCCTTGAGATCCAAAGTTACCATCCAGTGATCTTTGCCCAGCATAGGTAAAAGCTGTTGTAACGTCAACATTTTGAACTTGGGAATGTCCAGATAAGTGTTGAGGATAGACAGATCCAAAATTGGTCTTCACGTGTTCCCCTTTTTTGGTACTAGGAACAGGCGAGAATAAAATCCTAGGCCCCTTTCTGGCACAGGAACCGGCTGAATGGCCCCTATTTGGAGCAACAGAGAAATTTGCCTGTGAGCCTCTTTCCTTTGCTGAGGAGGAATGTCTGGCATGCCTTTGAAAGGAGGCAAGGTATGGAAATAAAACCTGTAACCGTGGTGAATGATATCCAATACCCATCTGTCTTGGGTAATTAAACTCCAGTTTTCTTTGAAGAGTGCCAACCTTCCTCCCAAAGGTGCTGCCAGGCGAGAAGATTCTGGCAGCTGAAAAGGCAGGTCATTGGGTCTGTTTACGAAAGGACTGACCCCTGCCCTCACCAGAAGACTGAGCAGGTGAACTCCTGTTCTAGGCCTAAAAGAACCTTGAGCTCTGCCTCTACCACGTCTAGACCTACCCTAGACTGGGAATCATAAGCAGGATATGTCCACCCCTTGGTAGGCCAATTTCTACTAAACTTCGGAGGCTGAACCTGCAAAAAATCTTTAACAGTCTGCATAGACTTAGCCTTGTCTTCCATTTTCTTTAGAACTGCTTCCACAGGCGAACCAAACAACACATCAGATTGTAAAGGAGCATCTAAAATCCTTGTCTTCACATGCTCAGCTAAATTCTGATCCCTCAGCCAGGCGTGCCTGCGAAGAACGAACCAGTGGCAGCCACCCTCGAAGAGGCCTGCACAGCATCAAAACCACATTGCAAAGAATGCTTACCCACCTGTTCAGAAACATGAACTAAATCCTGCAACTCTTTACACTCGATACCTTCCGCCAAAGCATCTACCTTAGACTTTAATTGTGAAAGGAGATAATTTTGATATTTCAACATGTGAAACTGGCAATTCAAAGCTCTCATGGCCAAAGTGGAAGAAGTATACACTTTCTTTCCCCATCTATCCAAAGCCCTTGCCTCTTTATCCGGAGGAACAGGATTTTTAACAACAGAAGCCTTAACACCTTTAGGCCCCTGTGAAACAGTTTCTGGGTCTGCCCTAGGACTCTTAAAAGATACTTATGAGCTTCAGGCACCCTATAATATCTATCCGGTTTAACTGGAGCAGGAGGCAAAGAATCAGGGTTCAGAGAAGCCTCTGCAAAAACATCCTCCACCACATCTAGAACAGGAGGTATAGCTAAAGGCCTATGCTGGGGTAGAAACAAAAATTCCCTAAGCCTTTTCCTGGAATCAGAGAAATCCTGGCCTTCCCATTTAAAATGCTCCCTCATGGAATGAAGAGTCTCTGAAAATGAAAAATCCTCAGGAGGAGAAGCAGAAGGAGTAGAATCATCCACATCAGAATCAGAGTAAGGGTAATACTCCTGCAAGTCTTCAGTCAAGACTCAGAAGCATCCGAACACTGCTCAAAACTCCCAAGCTCAGGTTCCACCCTAGGCCTCTTATCAGGAGGGGCATAGAACCTCTAATCATTGTAATCAAATCTTCTGCCATCTTAAGCATATGCTTCTTAGGTACAGACCCTGAAGAACTAGGGTAACACCTGAAACAAAACTTGGCCTGCCCCTGGGAGAAGCCTTGGAAACAGCAGGGAGGGCCTAACCACCTTAGGAAGGGAGGGAAGAACAGCTACCTGAGAAGCCCCTTCCGCCTGGCCTACCTCCTGAGAGAGGTCACATCTTGTAGTAATAAAGTCTCTCCCTGGGATTCCAAAGAAATTTCTGGCTGAACCTCTGGCTCCACCGAGGCCCTCTAAAGAACCGGCGTCCGTAATGGACGGTTCTTCCAGCCTAGGCTTTGCTGTTTTGTCCTTGCGCTTTTTGATCGAAGCGGGCGTAGGAGCATCCGACAGCATTTTATAATTACACCGCTTCCCAAAACTAACCTGGCACAATCTAATCTTCTCTTTATCGTCGCTTGTTAAATCTAGCACAAGAGCGACAGCCAACAACGTCGTGCTCAGGCCCTAAGCAAGGTATACACAAGGTATGGTAATCCCTATGAGGTATCTGTTTCCCACAAGAAATACAGTTATTCACTTTTCTGACATCCGTAAAATACTGAGGCAAGAAAAAACAAAATATTCCCCAACGGGTACTTAGCCAACTTGGATTCGGTCTGAAACTCCGACTTCGGAAAATCTCAGAACGCCAACCTGCACTTGCAAAACTGCTTCTGCATCGGACCATGCGGCAAAAAAGACTGAGGATATGACGTCGGTCATGCGCATTTGTTCCCTGACGTCCTGACGTCAGACTAATGCGCCCTGACCGACGTCAGCCTTATACTTTGGTATTCGGGCCAACTGGGACAGCGGACTACCCAAGTGTTAGGACTGCAGCAATGTGGGATGAAGAACATCTTAATGATGCAACAAATGCAAAGCTGATGTATTTTTTCATTATATTTTCATTTCTCTCCCCACCTTTTTGTCACTATCCTTTCTATTACATAATTTTATTATTATGTTGCTTCTCTCCATTCATTTTACTGTTATATGAACCTTTAAAATTCACCCTAGGGATCACTCCAGTGGCTCTACTTGACAAAGGCACTAGGAACCAAGGTCGGGCGGCACGATGCCACGGTAATCCTATGGGCTAGGCTTGTAAAGGCTCCAGGGCCATTAGCCTAGTACACAACTATGAACCTATGTAGTAGTGTCAAGACCTGCACAATCACTCAGAAAAGGCATCTCAACACCCACAGCAACAATAATGTCAACATCAAGCACAGCTGGGTCCATGTCTGAAGCAGTTACCGCCACACCTCCTGCCTTACATACACTGTGCACCAAATGGTTGGACTATTGTACTTGTCTGTAGTAGTACCAGTGGCAGGGGACACCACTGTCACCCTTTTGCAGCTGTCTGACTTTGTGGGCGAGACTACTGATAGGAGGCTGAATGCCTGAAATACCCAGATGGAGAACCTCTACAGGTGACCCATTATGTCACATCCTTCTTTATCACAGTTTCCACTATCTGAGACTGGTTCTAGTGGTGACAGCACCCAGGGTGATAAGTAATCTCTTAACGAGTCAGAGCTGGCAGAAACTGCAGTTGCCAACACCCCATCCTATTCACTATATCCTGGTGTTCCCCTTCATTTTGTGTCAATGCCTACTCCTGTGGATTGTTCAATCCTTCCATCACCATTGTCTTCCCCTCCATCTGATGTCTCCTTTACAAATATTTTCCATCTCCTTCACTGCATTACCACACACTATCAGTCTTGTCCATCTTCCCCTGCTACCTACACTATCCCACTTACTTTCCTCTTACATACATTAACTTCCTTCCCCAACTTTTTTCTTTATGCATGGAAAATTGGCACCAGTCTCATAAAAAACTACCTTACCTCCAACTTGCTTCTTTACTCACTCACCTCCTTTTCTACCCTCTGTTTGCCTTCCCTTTCATCTCTTTCCCGTACTCCAATTTCCGCCCTTTAATCTGGCCAAAAAATAAACACCTCATACATGGCCATGTAGGGCTTCCATATCTGTTGTGTTCTTACTGTGTGCAACAGGTCTTAAAGCCCAACTTCAATGCCCTTGCACAATTGATGAGCACTTGCACTGTTCATCTTCTTCTTTTGGCTTTTCCCGGTTAGGGGTCACCACAGCAGATCACCTGTCTGCTCATGATTGGCAGTAGAGTTTTACAGTGTCGAGTTGCCAGCCTGGCACCCAACCTTCCACGGAAGGCACACACATGCATGCACTCATGCCTAGGGCCAATTTAGAGTGTCCAATCCACCTACAGCATGTCTTTGGGATGTGGGAGGAAACCGGAGCACCCAGAGGAAAACCACATGACCACGGGGAGGACATGCAGACTCCGCACAAAAGGCACACCAGCCGAGGATCAAACTGGAGAACCTCTTGCTGTGAGACAACAATGCTAACCACTGCACCACTGTGGCCACCCCAGCACTTGCACTGCTCATCATTTACAAAAAAAGCTAGGCTGTCATGTTTCATGCTTTCAACTGTTAACAAAAACCAGCACTATGCAATACATATATTGGCCTCAGCTGGCACTAGCTACACACATGAGCTGAGCACCATTGCATGGCAGTTGAGACATACAACACAGCATACAGCTGTGAAGAATTGAGGACCTCCCATTAAGAAGTATTACACTGCCAACTCTACCTGTGGATAATAGATTTTACCCCAGAGGTGGTGTCCTGAGGAGTCAATGTTGAATCTTTCATTCTTTCACTCCAGAAATATTCGACACCCAGCTGCTATGCTTAACACACTTACAAGTAAGAAAGGTTGTGGGTCATGTCCCATAGGGGTTGCATATAGGCTATTCATTGTTACAGTAGGCTGCATGTTTCATCATAGCACAGGTAACGCACACAGTATGCAGAAAAGGGATGGCTAGGATCACAGCTGCAATGTTTCTGAATCCCAGGGATTGTCTACGATTAACTGCATCACATGATTTGCCATTCTTTGTTTCACAGAACAAACAGTTGCATAAGATGAAAAAAACACTTACAATATCATTTAATAGACATATTATTTTTGTCAAGTACTGTTGTGCTTTTGTACATAAATGTTGATGCTTTTGTAATCATTTGACCCCTTAATCACTAACACTGCAGCTCACCTTTGGTGAAAAGTCAATATTTAGCAATCCCAAATTCTTATTTTCTAATAAAATATTAAGTTACATGTCTTGCTCAAGTTTTTTATGTAGAACATAAAGGGTGGAAACGACATTGCCCTGCAACAGAAGAAGGCAGGCAACACCTTAACTTCTGCACATTGTTTTGTTCCACACTTGTCACCAGAAAAGATAGTGGTGTGCTTCAACAAACTAAGATGACCAATTATGTGGACCAAAGCCAATTTTGAAGTAATGATAGCCTCTCAGGCCTATGGTAGACAGATGGCATTCTTTAGCTGCATCCAAAGCCTCAAAGGCAGTACCATAACAATTTGTTAAACTGATTGTAAGTGGAACCATCTACACAGGGCTAGATGATTTAGCAAATCCAGCTCCAGATGTGTGGTCATCTCCCTACCCACTTCAGACACCCCTTCAGAAACCCCTTTGTGGTATTGATGCCTGACAAGCTACTACCATGACCTTTATTTATTTATTTTTTTGAGGGAGGTAGCTTATTAATCTGACAGGCAGGGAAAGGTAGACCAGCAGGTTTCCAACAAAAGTGCTTACTTTTTAGATGTTTGCTTTCTGTGGTACCAGTAGCTTATGCTGCTGTACAATAAACATTTGGGGGAGGGTGGGTAATGGCCCTGGTTGGCACTACTGTTGTTGGCATATCTTGCAGCTAAATAAAACAGACGATAAATACCAGCAGTAACAAAGTCCCAAGTTGGAAAAAGTAAAAACTGTAGTCTCCAAAAAAAAAATGCTGACCAAGAAATGGCCAGTCAATCCAGTATGTAGAGTAAAAACTTTCTTTATTCCATAAACAGACATGAGCGCTTTTAGCAGAGATACTGCTTCATCAGATGCAATTCCAAACTGATTTTTTACCATTTAAATATAAAAAACTATCACCAATTATCCAATCAGTAAAAGCTCATTATTACTATTAAAGAAACAGGACCATTATTTCACTATTTATGCATGCAAAAGCTGCTTAAAAAACAAACAGCAATAAAATACAAATGCATATGTAAGAAACAAAAATGTATATACATATAAAACTATAAATATTATTATCAAAATCTAAAACCTAAATTATCTGAACAGTGGTCTTGCTTTTAATATAGGTTTGAGTGGGACTTGGCAATTTAAACCACGACCACTGTCCCCTCTCAAGCGAACTATCCACCTTGCATCTAATGGTTCAGTATAATTTCTGGTATCTCCACCTCTGATGTTTTCATAAACTCTACCCATTCTAAATTTAAAAACATGAGAATTATCTGTTTCACTGACATGTTTGGCAAGTGCTTTGGAAACACTGCCTTTACTGATATGCTATATATGCTCTGTTATTTTGTCACAAAATGCCCTGTTTTCCCTACATAGAATTTGTTGCATTTCTGGCAACATGTTAAACAAACTACATGTATGGAAGAACAAGTAGCAGAAACCGTAAAAGTATAAGTCCTGTGTTGATCTGGATGTATAAATAAGTTTGAACTATCTATATGCTTACATGCAGTACATCTACCACAAGCCTTAGTAATACTGGCACTGCTTTCATCCCTTCTATTCTTAGTTACCCAATAATGTATGTGCAACCTGCTAGCTTGTCTGGCTGTTCTTGATCTATCTGTTTGAATGGCATATGTTGTAAAAGTGCAACATTAAAAAATCTTTAAAATATTCAAGAATTTCATGAACTGCTTACTATTAATCTACAGTATATAAAGAGAGTGTCCTAAATGCTATATGTACGTTGCACATGGTTTCTTTCCAGATCCACATATTTCTATTTTACATTTTTTTTTCCACTCAGCATAGCTAGTCTGTTCTGAGAATGTTGCAAAATTTGTTTTGTTGGTCATGTACGACAGAAGGATGGTGTGCTTGAGAGAGACAGTCTGATATGTTTGCAGATTTAGTGGAAAATTATGTGCAAAACAGTCGTCAGTATCCTGAGAACCCTACTGCTGCTTCTGAGGTCAGGTTCTCTGTTTGCCAGGACTTCACACACTAAGTTTCCAGAAGTCTATTCGGGCTGCTTGATATATTCACCTGTATTTGCTATCCGTTTGTTGTCTGCATGCAGACCAGTCTGATTATTTTTCTTGTATGAACCACTACTGTTTGGTCTAAGGCTGTTTTTGCTTGTATAAGCTCTATTTTCAATCTTATTTATTTACTGTAAAAAGAAGTTATGTACTCACCATAACGTTCCATGTGAGTTGTTCATCTTGCCTTAATTCTTTACTGATGGGTTCGGAGACTATCCTCGGCTCCAACTCGGCAAACTGCAAAAGCTCAAGGTCTTCAACCAGCTCAAGGCCAACTCCCTATCCCATGATGCATCCTGAACTTTCCCTCAGGTCTTGTTTGCTATGTGACTACTTAGTATAAATATGCCATTCAGAGAGTTGGATAAGAGACAAAGCACTCTATACAGACCTCAAGTGGACTGGTTGGGGGTTGGAGGGTGGGAAGTAAGAATGAAGATGAGATGAACAACTCACGTGGAACATTATGGTGAGTACATAACTTATTTATGTGAAGTTGTTCTATCTCGCCGTTCATTCTTTACTGATGGGTAGCGTCCCAAGCACCATCTTCCCGGGTAGTGCACGGGAGTATATTCCTCAGAACTGTGGAACCAAAGGAGGTCTTGTCCCTAGAGGCCCTGTCTACTTTGTAATGAGTGATAAAGGTATGAGGTGTTGACCAGGCAGTTGCTGCACAAATAGAGTCTAATAGTAAGCTCACAGAAAAAGCTAATGAGGGTGAAATAGCTCTAGTAGAGTGGGCCTTTACTTTTTGTTGCAAGCTGGCAGATTGTGGATTATAAATGAAGGAAATGCACTCTGATAGCCATCTTGACAAGGTTACTTTTGTCACTGAGGCACCCTTTGACTCTAAAAAGGAAACAAAGAGTTGATCCGTTGACCTGCATTGTTTCGTTCTGTGTAGGTAAAATCGAAGTTGTCTATGAACATCAAGTTTGTGCAGCATGTGTTCCATCCTATTTGTGTATAGGGGAAAGAAAACTGGCAACAACAGATTGGTTAAGATTTGCCTCGGAACAAACTTTTGGTAAAAAGGATGGATTAGTTCTGAGCGAAACTCTGTCATTATGGAAAATCAGATCAGGACGTTTGATGGTTAAGGCTTGCAGCTCAGAAATCCTCCAAGCAGAAGGGCCACCAGAAAAATAGTCTTCCATGAAAAGAATTTCAAAGAACAGGATGAGGCTGGTTCGAAAGGAGGTAGTAGGATTCTGGATAGAACAAAATTTAGATTCTATGGCATGACTGGAGCTCTGACTGGTGGCCTCAAATGAATGGCACCTTTAAGAAAGGCTTTAGCAAGTTGATGCAACATGACATTGAAGCCTTGGAAACCAAAATGAAAGTTTGATATTGCTGCTAGCTGAACTCTGATGGTAGCTGCAGCTGCTCCTTCGTTGAAAGGTTTAGTTAGTAATTCCAGTATAGATGGGATCGGAGCTAAATAATTATCAACATTATTCTGAGATGCCCATACAGAAAATCTCTTCCATCTGCTAAGATATAACTTTCTGGCAGATGATTTATGAGAGGATATTATAATATATGTTGGGCCTCAGTTAAGAGGTTGTAAATCCTGGCTATTGTGGGAAATGGAGCAGCCAAGCTGTCAGTTTTCAGGAATGAAGGGAAGGGTGAAGAGCCCCCGATGAGTGGGTCAACAGATCTGGAACTGGGTCCAGGATCCAGGGTTCTTCCAGAAGATGAGGCTGGAGGAAGGGAAAACAAATTTGCAGAGGCCAGTAAGGGGCTATTAGTATCATGGCCCTTCCCAGAAGTTTTGCTTTCTGTAATACCTTGGGAATCAGAGGGAAGATTAGAGCTCACATGGTGTAGTGGTACATTACTCTGACTCTGGTGCCCATGGCATTGGGTTCAAGACTTGGTAGGGCTGCTACCCTTGTTGCAAGGCAGAGCAGTTACTTCTGGAGACAGAGGGATAAGGTTAATATATATGAACAAGGTCCCTATTTTACTGCTGTGATGGCTTGGTGGTCAACTACTGTAACTATAGTGTATATGGTCCTGGGTTCGAGCCTTGCAGAGGCTGTTTATTTTAGGGTTGGGAGGGTGGCCTAATGGTTAAGGTGTTTGCCTTACAAACATAAGGTGCAGGGTTTATTCTCACAAGGGATAATTGGCTAGGCTTAAAATGGCTCGCAAGGGCAGTTAGCTTAGTACTAATCTATGAACCTATGAACCTAAGGTGAGGGGAGAATGCATAAAGGAGACCCAGGGGCCAATTGCACCAGTGCATCCCCTGAGGCTTTCGCCAGTTGGGGAATTAGGGCAAAGTAGCTGCTGTATTTCATGTTGGGGTGGCAAAAAGATTGCAACAAGGCTGGCCCCACCTGCAGAAAATCCTTTCCGCTACTTGTTGCTTCGGGAACCAATCGTGAGGCAGCAAGATTGCCCTACTCAGCTTGTCTGCTATCGCACTGGATTTCCCCGGGGTATGCGTTGCTAACAGAAAGCGCTGGGAGGAGATCGCCCACTGCCATACTCTCATGGCCTCTCAACACAGGGGGTAAGATTTGGTTCCTCCTTGTTTGTTGATGTACCAGACTACTGACATGTCCATCTGAACAGTAATTGTTCCCAGAGGTAGAGAGTCTTGAAAGTACTGCAATGCTAGAAGTACTGGTCTCACCCTCCAGGACATTTATATGCAGATGAGCCTCATGTTTCTTCCACATGCCTTGGGCTGGTTCTTCCCTAAAAATGTCTCCCCACCCAATCAAGGAAGCATCCGTGGTCACTGCGGCTCTGGGTTTGGGTAGAACGAATGGACGTCCCTGAGATACATGCTGAGACGTCAGCCACCATTAAAGCCCTTCTTGCAAGCATTCATTATGACAATTTGATGTGACATTGGAAGTTCCTGAAAGGACCATTGAGAGAACAGGAGTCACTGTAGAATTCGCATATACATTTGTGCGACGGGAATGGCAATGATTGCTGCTGCCATCGATCCTAGCAATTTGAGTACCATTGAGACTGGGGCTTTTTTTTCTCAGAAGCAGGTCTGATACTTGTTCTCATAAGAGAGAAATTCTTTCTGGAGGTAGACTAAAAATCATAGAAAGTGTTTAGTTTTGCTCCTCTGAAGACAGTCTGTTGCGATGGCAATAAGGCAGATTTTGTTGCGTTAATGGTAATCCCCAATTGATTGCAAAGGTGTAAGGTTGTGTCTCTCGCATGAATGAGTTGATGCTTGGTGGTGGCAGTGAGGAGCCAGTCATCTAGATATGGAAACACCTGGAATCCCAACCATCTCAGGTGAGTGGTGACTACTGCCATACATTTGGTGAACACTTTGGGGGCTGTAGTGAGACCAAAGGGCAGAGCACATAATTGATAATGGATAGCTCCCAACCAGAAGCGTAGATGATCCCTGGATTGTCTATCCATCTTTATGTGGTAGTACGCATCCTGAAGATCTATACAGCACATCCAACTGTCTTTCCCCAGAAAGGGAAGTATTGACTGAAGTGTGACCATCCAGAACTTCATCTTTTTCACGGACTTGTTTAGTCTGCTTAGGTCCAGAACAGGTCTCCAGTCCCTGGTTTTCTTTGGAACTAAAAATAACCTTGAGTAAGTTCTGGATCCTCTTTGGTCTGCTGGGACTGGCTGGATGACACTTTTGTCTAGCAACCTTTGGACCTCTAAGGCTGCTAAGGTCCCTGTGACTAGGTGGAACATCTGGGATTTTCTTTACTAGAGGGGGTGGAGTGGTGAAGGGAATAGGGTATCCTCTGGATATTATGCTTTGTACCCAGCTGTCTTTTATTTTTAGCCAGGCATCTAGGTATAAAGATAGGCGTCCCCTGACTGCCTCCAAAAATGGACAGTCGGGCTTACGCTGATAGGGATTGCCAAAGAACTGGTCTCTGTCACCCTGCTTCTGCGGACCCCCCCCCCCTGCCACATGGGTGGCATCTTCCATTATTACCCCCTCCCCCTCTTCCTTTAGAGGGGGTGTCACCATGAGTGTTTGGAAAGATCCTTGAGACTTATGGAACCATATCTTTCCACCTCCCCTCCCTTTGGGGCAAGTTCTGTTCAGGGTGGAAAAACATACACCAATGGCAGACAAGGTCTTTCCATCTTTCTCACTCCTGGTAAGAGTTTCCTTAACCTTAGGTCTGAAAAGGGATGAACCGTCAAAGGGGGTGTTAATGAAGGAAGACTTAAAGGGTTCCACAAATAAACACAACTGCATCCGGGAATGTCTCCTGAGAGCGATTCCTGTACCTGCTGCCCTGCTCGTACCATCAGCTGCATAAGACAACAGATGCATGGAAGAGTTCACTATTGAATTACGAGTGGAGAGCTGGTAAGTTATCTTGTCTGAAACTCCAGCAGCTACTGTACCCTGTAGGGTATCGCCTGGTTCATTCAGGAGATCCCTCTGTAACCTAGCAAAATGTGTGAGGTAGTTCAGCGATCGAAGAACAAAGGCTGCTGACTGAACATAAGCTTCCCATATTTGTCCATAATCCTAGATTCCCTATTAGGAGGATGAACAGATGAAGAAGTCTCTGATAATTCCTTCTTAGCGGCTGTCGCCATCAACTGGTACTCCTTTGGTAAGGTAAAGTCCGTCTTGTGGGCTAGTAAAAAATTTGTTAGGTCTCCTAGGGACAGGCTCCATGGTGTCTGGGGACTCCCACGTTCTTTGAGTGAGTAATTCCAGCAACTCATCGAAGGGTGGAGACACCCAAGAGGTGGAGGATTGAGATTCAAAAGCCTTCAGGAGAACTGACTCATCATCAGAAGGGTTAAGGGATTTCAGCCACCCCTCTGTTTAAGAATCTCTAAGATATCTGCAAAGGAGATGTCTTCTGAGGGGGGACCATGGGGACCCTTCGGACTCATCCAAGTCTGTATCTAAAGTGACTGACTCCTGTGGGGAGAACAAATGCCTCCTCTTGCAGAGTCTCTTCCTAGGCACTTCTTCAGTGGGGGCTGCTGGACAGGTCTCGGAAGAACATGGCTCACCCAGTGGAGCTTCCTGAGGCTCAGGATCTCTACGATTCAAAGGAACGTGTGATGAAGAGGCAGACACCGGTACTTTCAGGGAGGGAGCTGCTCGAACTGCTGGAGTGGTTGTTGGGGCAGACAAAGCCCTCCTCATAGCTTCAAAGACCCTTCAGTCCCAACAAGAAGAATCCCTCGGATCCGAAGAACTGATATAAACTGTCGGTGCTAGTACCGAGGGCTCTGAGCCAGAGGTCAGGGCCAAGCTCACTCAAGCTGAAGCCCCGAGAGGTAAAGTTGGCACTGACAAGTCGGCCTGACTGTCCTCCCCAGACCCAACCGGTGAGTGTCGGCCCAGAGATTCCTCGGTCGGAGCAGAGGGTATCAGGGCAATCGTGCTGAAAAACCTATAAAAGGTGTCGGACCCGAAATGTCCACGATCATCAGTTCCACACTTTCTGGCTCCAAAACATCCATGCAAGTCAGAGGAGGAACTAAGATCAGATCCGAAGCCTACTGGGTCAGTGCCGATAAAATTTTTGCTAGCACCGGTATCAGTAGGAACTTCTTCACCATACGGTTCACATCCAAATCAGTCTACTTGAGGAATGTGACAAATCCACAGATTACAGTATTGGGGACTTTAAGGTAGGAGATACCAGCTCCAAGGTCAGGGACCAGCTCCTAACCATAACGATAGTCAGTTCCGAAGGCTGTGGAACCAATGTTGATGCTTTACTGGAAGCTGACTTCGATGTAGATGGAGATTTTGTTGGCTCTGTCTTCTTTGAATGTTTGTCTGGCTTATCCAACAATTCCTAAAATGAAGATTTAAGCAGACCTTTGTCCATCAACTTTCTCTTCCTCTTATGCAACACTCTTGAGCTGAAGGAGTGGCATATAGAGCAGCTTTCTTGCAGGTGAACCTCACACCAAAGCAGTAAACACATTCAATATGTCTATCAGTTATGGACGTCTTTTGCCCACATCTAGGACACTTCTTGAAGCCAGACTTTGCTTTCTCTTTTCCTGGTGTGACATCTTCCACAACAGCAAAATACAATTCACACAACCAAGCTTTGTAGGAGAAGGGCTTTAACAAATCAGTACACAGAAATTATTTATATGCCCTGTGTAAAAGGAAGGCTGCAATTCCACTCTAACACACCACACACAGTATTCTAACTCTAATAAAGAAGTAGAAAGCAATGGTCTAAAAACACAGCCACTAACTTTACTAAATAGGAAGTAAAGGTAAGTATACGGCCTGTAAAAAAGAAGGGCTAAACAACACACTCTAATAGGGAAGAAACTCTATGCCCTACGAAAATTACAGGCTAAACTATTAAACACACTAACTATGCTAGAATACATATCTATATGCCCTATGAAAGAGCCAACACACTTATAGCTAAGGAGAAAAGAGAAATAAAGAGCCTAAAAAAACACGGCCATGAATTCCTCTTAAACCCACTATGTTAATTTAAGAGATATAGGGAGAATAGAAGGCCTAACCAACATAAAACAGCCTTAAGGATTAGTTACTTAATCTAAATCTAACTCAAGAACAAGCTACACACTAACTACTATATTAAGGCTAAATTATTAAATTTTTGCTAAAACTAAAACTATAATATTCAAAATCAAGTTGCAGTGGCAAACAGGATCTGAGGGAAGATCAGGGTGCATCATGGGAGAGGGAGTTGCCCTCGACCTGGTTGAAGACCTTGAGTTTTTGCAGTTGGCTGAGTCGGAGGCGAGGATCTGCTCCAAACCCATCAGTAAAGAATGAACAGCGAGATAGAACAACTTCACATCTGATGTTATGTCACTGTTGGTGTATTCAAAGAAATGCATTAATTTGGTTTAAGGGGGGAAAAAAATCCATGTAATGTTAGGGCTGCCCCCCCCCTCTGCACCACTTTACAAGTATGCTAACAGTAAGCTTACCACCTGTCCCTAACCCAAACCCCACATAGGATCATAGATGCATCACAGGCTAACGACCATCAAGGCCTTCATAAGCCTAGCCATGTAAACCAACCCAACCCAAATGTGTCTATGTGCCATGAGAATTTATAGGAGGGGATAGTTAGTTAGGAAATTTCTAGAGGTTATATGGAGGAGTATTTAAGTTTGGCCATTACTGTCCACCTCTATCAGAGACATGGGGGGCCAGACCCAGAGTGAATTTTCTATTTTCAGTTTTCAATCCATTAGTCAAAGTTACTTTTAATGTCATCATCTTTTTTCGGCTGTTCCCGTTAGGGCTCGCCACAGCGGATTACCTGTTTCCATTTCTTCCTGTCCTCTGCATCTTGCTCTGTCACACCAACCACCTGCATGTCCTCTCTCACCACATCCATAAGCCTTATCTTAGGCCTTCCCCTTTTCCTGTTACCTGGTAGCTTCATCCTTAGCATCTTTTTCCCAATATACTCCGCATCCTTTCTCAGCACATGTCCAAACCAACGTAATCTTGCCTCTCTGGCTTTGTCTCCAAACCTTCCAACCTGGGCTGACCCTCTAATATATTTATTCCTAATCCTGTCCACCCTCATCACACCCAATGCAAATCTTAACATCTTTAACTCTGCCACATCCAGCTCAAACTCCTGCCTTTTTGTCAGTGCTACTGTCTCCAACCCATATAACAGCTGGTCTCAGTACCCTCTTGTAGACCTTCCCTTTCACTCTTACAGGTACTAGTCTGTCACAAATCACTCCTGACACTTCTCCACCCACTCCATCCTGCCTGTACTCTCTTCTTCACCTCTCTTCCACACTCACTGTTACTCTGAACTATTGACCCCAAGTATTTAAACTCATCCACCTTCGCCACCTCTACTCCTTGCATCCTCACCATTCCTCTATCCTCCCGCTCATTCACACACATATATTCTGTCTTAGTCCTGCTGACCTTCATTCCTCTTCTCTCTAGAGCATATCTCCATATCTCCAGGGTCTCCTCCACCTGTTCCCTACTCTCACTACAGATCACAATGTCATCTGCAAACATCATAGTCCATGGGGACTCCTGTCTGATCTCGTCTGTCAACCTGTCCATCACCATTGCAAATAAGAAAGGGCTCAGAGCTGATCCTTGATGTAACCCCACCTCCACCTTAAACGCATCAGTCACTCCCACCACAGACCTCACCGCTGTCGCACTACCCTCGTACATATCCTGTACCACTCTTACATACTTCTCTGACACTCCTGACTTCCTCATACAATACCACAACTCCTCTCTAGGCACCCTGTCATAAGCTTTCTCCAAGTCTACAAAAACACAATGCAACTCCTTCTGACATTCTCTGTACTTCTCCATCAACACTCTCAGAGCAAACATTGCATCTGTAGTGCTCTTTCCCGGCATGAAACCATACTGCTGTTCACTAATCATCACATCCCTTCTTAACCTAGCTTCCACTACTCTTTCCCATAACTTCATGCTGTGACTGATCAATTTAATCCCTCTGTAGTTACTACAGCTCTGCACATCACTCTTATTCTTAAAAATTGGTACAAAAACACTTTCTCCATTCCTCAGGCATCCTCTCACTTTCCAAGATTTCATTAAACAATCTGGTTAAAAACTCCACTTCCATTTCACCTAAACACCTCCATGCTTCCACAGGTATGTCATCTGGGCCAACAGCCTTTCCATTCTTCATTCTCTTCATAGCTATCCTTACTTCCTCCTTGCTAATCCATTGTACTTCATGATTCACTATCCCTACATCATCCAACCTTCTCTCCCTCTCATTCTCTTCATTCATCAACCCCTCAAAGTACTCTTTCCATCTCCTCAACACATTCTCCTCACTTGTGAGTACGTTTCCCTCATTATCCTTTATCACCCTTACCTGCTGCACATCTTTCCTAGCTCGGTCCCTCTGTCTAGCCAATCGGCAGAGGTCCTTTTCTCCCTCCTTAGTGTCCAACCTTTCATACAACTCTTCATATGCCTTATAATATTGTGTATTTGTACACCCTTTTCCTAGCACTAGCAATATACAGATAAATTATGTCTCCAAGCAGAAGAGGAAAATGTAGTTGTTTAAGTAAACTTAACATTAGATATTACAATAATCACTATTGCAGTAGCCTTAGCTATATAGGTAATATCTTGCAAAGTATATCACAGATGGTCTGCTTCAAAAACTTCAAGGCACCCACCGCACACCCAAACTATCAGCCACTCCAGCTGAGCTGACTAAAGAGAGAGAGATTTGGGTGCCAAGCCCTTTACAGCGTTTATGCTGACAGAGAGGGAAATGTTGTCCTAAAAGAGCAATGCAAAGAAAAAAAGTTACTATTCACAACTTGGCATACACACTACAAAAAAAAAACTCAAG
Source organism: Protopterus annectens (assembly GCF_019279795.1). Lineage (NCBI taxonomy): Eukaryota > Metazoa > Chordata > Ceratodontiformes > Protopteridae > Protopterus > Protopterus annectens. Next base: position 1,404,007,747 of record NC_056725.1, read on the forward strand.
GGGGGTGGAGGGAGAGAGTGGCTACTGCAGCAGTGATCATTCGAACATTTACTGCTATGGTAAGTTTTCTTTCATGACTGCACAACATTCTCCACATTGATCACTGCTGCAGTAGCCTCAGCTATATATGCATATTACCCTAGCTTAATGCACTTGGGAGGTGGAAGGGGAAGGGTGCAAGAGCCCTGGAGAATGGTCCTAGCTAAGCTTGATCAAAACCTAGAGAAGGAATCAAGGACCAATTTGCTCTTTCTAGAACACTTCTAGAATCCAACCCTTTCCAAAAAGCCATAGATGAAGCCAAGGCTCTGCCTGAAATAGTTTTTCTGTGGTGAGTATAACAGAACTTAATAGCATGAGACAACTATTCGGAAATAGTTTGTTCTTGACACAGACTATTTTCTCACCTTCAAAAGAAATGAACAGCTGATCCAAAGATCTGAAAGATTTAGTTCTCTCAAGATAGTACCAGAGTTGTCTGTGGACATGCAAGTAATGGAAAATCCTTTCTTCCTTATTTTTAGGATCAGGAAAGAACATGGGGAGATGGATAGTTTGGTTTTAACTACATTCTAATACCAATTTAGGATCAGAAGAAGGATTAGCTCTCAAAGAAACACTGTCTCGGTGAAAAATGAGATTGAGTTGACTCACTAAGAGCGTGCAACTCAGATACTCTTTTAGAGGTTAAAGCAGTCAGTACAACAGCTTTTCATGTTAATTCAGCCAGATTAGCTGGTTCAGATGGAGCAACTGATAGCTTTTCTAACACAAAATTAAGATTCTAGTGTAGGGTTACCACTTTTCTTGGTGGCCTCTTATGCAAAACTCCTTTCACAAACATTCTGACATGAGAACACAATGAAAGAGGATCTATAGGCAGACATGTTGAAATGGTTGATAAATGAACCTTGATGGAGGAGTGAGAAAGAAATAGGAGAATAACTCACACAAAGACTGTAAAACCATAGAACAACTAGCCTTGAATGGATGCTGGTTGTGTTGTTGGCACCACCTAGAAAACCTTTTCCATTTGCTAATATTTGATTTTCTAATAGCAGGCTTTCATGCCTCCATTAGTACCCAATGCGCATCCTCAGTTAACAGGTGTTTAAAAGGGATTAAGATCCCATCTTCCAGGCAGTCAGTTGAAGTTGATTGGGGTCAGGGTGTACTAAACACCCCTAATCTTGTGTTAGTTGATCGATACTGTGAGGAAGCTTGTGGTAACTGACACTGGCAACTTGCAAGTGAAGGGAGAACCACTGCTGCAAGGGCTCACAAGGGAGTCACCACTCCCACAATCTTGTGGTATTCCTTTTGAATCTTCAGAAGTGCCCTGGATATCATTGGAAATGGTGGAAAAGCATACAGGATCATTCCTATTCAAGGAAAGAAAAAGGCATCTTCCAGGCCTTGAGCAGAATTTTTTCAGCTGATTGAAGAGGAGGCAAAACGTTCTACTTGAACTCCCTACAAATGGATCAAATCTTGAAGACCCCCCATGATATAGTTTCCATTCAAGAGAGTCTGCCCTTGTCCTAGTTTGCAAAGGGGGTATGACCTGGTCCCCCTTTGCTTGTTGATACACCACTTCACTGTGGTACTGTCTGTAACAACCTCTGGAGGTCCAGCAGATCAGTGAAGATTCAGACAGTTGAGTGCTTGGATAAGGGTAAGCATTCCTTTTATATAAGTTCATGGCTAATGACCACCAGGGTACTTAGGAGCCTAGCCATGCAATCCAACGCAGTTTTGCCCCAGAGTTCCTTGGACACCTACACAGCGGGCTAGGTTAGTAAAGTAGCTAAGGGGTTAACCATTTGAAATGTCAGGATCAGTTACAGCAAGTCCTGAAATATGGAGAGTGAATGGCAGAAAGAACGGACTTAATAACACACATTAAGTCTGAGACGTCATTTCTCAGAATATTAATTTTTCTCTGAGGTATGGCAATCTTGTAGTTGGTGTATAAAAGTTCAGGGAGTGTGGGGAGCTTGCATCCCACATGGGGGTGCAGGGAAGTGTTTGCCTCCCTGCAAAAAGTTGTTTAAAGAACAGCAATTTTCGAAATTCACTCTTCTCCTGTGTTTTTGGGCTTTTTTTTTTTTCCAGCTTGTCAGCACTCAGCATTTCAAGTGTCAAAATTTCAATAGGGAGCCACCTAAGGGTTATGTGAGGAGAGAAGCTAGTTGAGGATTAATTTAATTACTGTTGACCTCTGTCCATCAGAGGCATGGGGGTCAGATCAAGGGTGAATTTGTGATTTCCCATCCAACGATCAAGGTTTCATTTGAACAGGATCATAGATGAATTCTGCTTTATGTAAAAACAGATAATTTCAAATCTTAACATGAGATGCATTCTACATATCATAGCAAATGCATGACAACACACCACATTATGTCTGTTACATCCTTAGATTTACTCTTACACCAGTGGAAAAGTACAATTGTGTACAGTTACCATAAATGTAGATGTTTGAGTGTATTCACTGTTGCAGTCTTAACCAATGTGTTATCCGGCTCCCGGTGGCCCACGATCAGCCAGAATACCAAAGAGAAGTAAAATATGACATTGTCTGCTATCAGTTGTAAAGGACATCATGTCCGATACAAACTGAGGCAGTTGACGTCACTTCCTCAGTCGTTCTTGTCATAACAATCAGAAGCCCCCCAGAAAACAAGGCTTAAACCAAAAGCCACTTTGGCAAATAACACCAAATTTAGCCTGTACCTTAGGAAAGGAGAACAGGAGAGGACCAAAAGGGGGAATGAGGGAGGGAAACCAGGACGGCAACAGTGAATACACTTGAACATCTACATTTAAGCTAAGTATACACAACTGTACTATATTTATCGAATTTCACTGTTGCAGTCCTACCCAATGGGTTGATTACCAAAGCCCAGAGATAAGGGAGAAGGAACCAACAGAATCAAGGATTGGAAATAATGCCCTGCAGAACAGCAGTGGCAAATCCTGCCGTGGCTCTAGAAAACAAAGGCAAATTATAATGCTTTGTGAAAGTGTGAACAGAAGACCATGTGGCAGCCACCAAAATGTCTTTAGTAGGGACACCCCTTAAAAAGGCTGCAGAAGTGAAAGCTGCTCTAGCTGAGTGGGTCCTAACCCCTTGAGGAGGAACCTTGCCATGAAAGGAATAACAAAAGGCAACACAATGTGCAATCCACTTAGAAATGGTTTGCTTAGAAATAGCCTTGCCCTGGGCTACAGGGGAAAAATTGACCAGTAACTGTGCTAATTTCCGAAGGTCTTTAGTCCTGTCCAGGTAAAACCTGAGCTGTCTGTGCACATCAAGAGAATGTAGGATCTTTTCACCTCTATTTCGAGAATTAGGAAAGAAGGTAGGAAGGTGTATGGACTGATTAAGAGTCAGGCTACAAACCACCTTAGGAATAAAGGAGGGGCTGGTTCTCAGAGAGAGACTATCTGCATGGAAAATAAGAAAAGGCTCCACAGCCATTAACGCTTGCAGCTCTGAAACCCTCCTTGCTGAAGTAATAGCCAAGAGGAAGACAGTCGTCCAAGAGAGAAACTTTAAATTTGCAGTGGCAGCTGGCTCAAAAGGAGGAAGAGTGAGTTTCTCTAGAACAAAATTAAGATCAAAGGCTGGAGTAGGTGCCCTTCTGGGAGGTTTTAAGTTGCAAGCACCTCTGAGAAACATTTTCATCAGGGGATGAGTGAAAATGGGTTACTCAAAACAACAATGAGCAGAAATGGCTGAAGCATGGATCTTGATGGAGGAAAATGAAAGACCACCCTGAAGCAAATCAGCCAGGTATTCCAGGATCAGAGGAAGGGTAGGCTGAGAAGAAGATTCTCTTCTAGCCTGCATCCAATGAGAGAATCTTTCCCATTTGCCAGCATAAGACTTCCTAGTGCTAGGCCTCCTGGCCTCCCTCAGCACGGCAACCACCTGCTGGGAAAGGGAAGAAAAGGATGGAGTCATACAATGAGCCATGCTGCCAAATGGAGAGACAGAAGATGAGGATGTAGAATGTTTCCCCCTTCCTAAACCAAAAGATCTGGCTTCAGAGGAAGATGCCAAGGAGGAAATTGGGAGAGACTGCGAAGCAGCAAATAGCAATGTTGCCTGGGCCAGTCCAGAGCTATGAGAATAGTCCTTGGTCATTTGTCCCTGATCTTCAATAATACTCTGGGAAGAAGAGGAAGAGGCGGGAAGGCATAAACTGACAACAACATCCAAGGGAAGGACAGAGCATCCACTCTCCAGGCTCTGCTGTGATGCTGTTTGGTGCAAAAAAGAGGTAGAAGATGGTTGTCTGGGGAGAAGAAAAGATCCACCTGAGGTGTGCCCAAACATTGAACGATGCTGTAAAATACTACTCTTTTCAGCTGCCACTGATGAGGATCCAGGGTTTGTCTACTCAACTGGTTTGCCAAAACAATGAGCCTTCCTGGAAGAAACTGATCTAGGAGATGCAGGCCCAGGGATGCTGCTATGGACCAAAGATTCATGCTCTGCCTGCACAGGGGGTAAGAATGAGTCCCTCCCTGCTTGTTGATGTACCACATGACTGTGGTGTTGTCTGTTCTGACAAGCAGAGTCCTTGGAGAAAGAAGATGCTTGAAAGCTAATAAGGCTCACTGAACTGCTATCAACTCCTTTAGATTTATGTGCAGGTGCATCTGCTGGGCATTCCAACGTCCCTGTATGCATCTGCCATCCAGGTGTGCTCCCCAGGCATAGTCCAATGAGTCTGTGGTAAGACCTTGAATGTCAGGAGGTGGGTGAAAAGGCATGCCTTTGTTTTGTAGACAGGCTGCTGCCCACCATAGAAACTCCCGTCTGTAGACATGGAAGCAGAGGAATCATCATATCCAGGTCCTGTGTGTGTTGACACCAAATGTTCTTGAGGTACCATTGCAATTTCCTCATATGCAGACTTACATATGAAATCATGAGGATGCAAGAGGCTATAAATCCCAGAGCTTGCAGGTATTTCCTTGCAGGGAGCTGGGACAGGCTTGCCAAGTCCTTGAAGTAAACTGAAAGAGTTGTCTGCTTCTCCTGGGTGAGATGTATCATCTAGGTGGCTGTGTTTAGACTCGTTCCCAGGAATGTTATCTCCTTGGATGGTATCATTTTTGATTTTTCCTTGTTGAGAGTGTAACCCAGGGAAGAGAGAAGAGTCTTTACAAATTCTAGATCCTTTAACAGCTGTTCCTGAGAATTTGCTTGAATCAGACAGTCATCCAAGTATGGATAAATCTGAATTTTCTTCTGCCTGCAAAAATCAATGACTGGAGCCAGGCACTTTGTGAAAACTCTGGGAGCAGTAGATAAGCCAAAGGGCAGCGCAGAGAATTGATAATGTTGCTTGCCCACCCTGAAACAAAGTTATTGCCTGCAACTTTCCCTGATAGGGATGTGCAGATAAGCTTCTTTAAGATCCAAAGTTACCAGCCAGGAATCCTTTTCGAACATTGGCAGCAACGGATGCAGAGTGAGCATTTTGAACTTTGGAATTACCAAGAAAGAGTTCAGAATGGATAGATCTAGGATGGGACACCAGTTGCCTTATTTTTTTTGGAACTAAGAAAAGTCTGGAATAGAAACTCTGGCCTACCTGCTGAGCAGGAAATGATTCTATTGCTCCCAGAAGAAACGGACACAAAATTTGTTTTTCTTCTTCTGCCCTTTGATTTGGAGGAGCATCCGGGAATCCTTTGGGAATTGGAAAGGTGTGGAAAGAAAACTTGTGCCTTAGGGATACAGTTCTGAGTACCCATTTGTCGTTCGTGATAGTGGCCCAGACATAGGTTTATAATTCATAGTTTAGTACTAAGCTAACTGCCCTTGCGAGCCATTTTAAGCCTAGCCAGTTATCCCTTGTGAGACTCAAACCCCACACCTTGTTGTTTGTAAGGCAAACACCTTAGCCATTAAGCCACCCTCACAACCCCCAACAACCATGCAGGTCTCGAACCCAGGACCCTATACACCATAGTAATAGTAGTTAACCACTTGCAAAAAGGGCCAACCTTCCCCCTAAAGAACTCTCCAGGCAGGCAAGAACAGACAGAAGTTGGAAAAAGTAACTGAAAGTGTTTTGATTGAGATGCAGGCTTATAACTTCCAGCCTTGGAAGTGGAAAGCCTGCCAATGCTTAGACCTTTGAGGGGTAGCCACCTGCCCCCTAGAAGATTTGCAACCTCTAGTCCTAGAACGGTTCTGTCTGCTAGTATCAGGAAACATTCAACTCTTAGAAGGGTAATTCCTGCTAAAGCGAAGAGGTTGAACTTGCAGAAAATCCTTAACAGTTTTATAGACTTGGTCTTATCCTCCATCTTCTTGAGCACTTCCTCTGCTTTGCTGCCAATAAGACTGTCCTTATGCAAAGGTACATCTAAAAGCTTAGCCGTGACAGGCTCTGGAAGGGGCTGTCCCCTGAGCCAAGCATGCCTTCTAATAACAGATCCAGTAGATGTAGCCCTGCAGGAGGCTTCTAGAATGTCAAAACTAAAGAATGTTTATTGACCAGACTGGCAGAATTCAGCAAATCCTGCATATCCTTAACTCTCCGCCAAAAGAGGCACACTTGCTATCCTAGACTTAATAGCTTCCAAGGTGTGGCTGCTGCTACTTCAGCATATGAAAAAGACAATTAATAGACCTAATAGCAAAAGTGGCAGAGGTATAAACATTTTTACCCCACATATCTAGGTTCCTAGATTCCCTGTCAGAAGGAACAGGATTTTTGGTAACAGTGGCCTTAATTCCTTTAGGGCCTTGAGAAAACTTCAGGATCAGCCAACGGATTCCTGAAAAGAAACAGGTGAGAATCAGGATCTCTACAGTACCTGTCAGGTTTCCTAGGAGCAGGAGGAACCAAATTTGAAGTCGAGGAATTTTCCACAAAAACATCAACCAGTCCAACACTGGGGGGAATAGCCAGAGGTTTATGCTGAGGTAAATCCAAAAACTCCCTAATCCTTTTCTTAGATTGGGGATAATCCTGACTTTCCCATTTAAAATACTCCCTGAGAGTATTCAAAGCATCACCAAAAGAGAAATTTTCTGGGGGGAGGGGCAAAAAGGATGGACTCCTCTGCATCTGAATCCTCAAAAGGAGAAGAAGCCTGAGAAACTTCCTCTTCATCAGCAGAAATGCTAGAAGAATCAGAACCAGAAAAAGACAAAGCCTCAGGAGAAACATCCCTACTCCTTTTAGAAGGAGTAGGCTGTGAACCCCTAATAAGAGTGAAAAAAGGTCATTAGCCATTTTAACCATTTGGGACTGAGGGAAAGAGAAGAAACTAGAGCCTGCTTTTTCACAGGCTTACGACTGGAAGATTTACCTGCAAGCTTGAAGGACTCTGGAGGCCTGGCAACTGCCAAAGTTGCAGAAGAGGTAGTCGGTATGAGCTTGCTGTTTGAATGAAGAATGGAGGCCTCGGACACCGGCGTCAGCTTAGTGGCTCCGGATCCAGCTGAGGCGACAGGCCAGAAGGTAAAATGGAGGCCGGTGGCCTAGGGGACTCTGAAATGGTCTCAACCGAAGCCTGTGGTTGAAAATCCTTAGACTCCAGGGGCTGCAAAGGCACCTCACTGGCTACCGCATGACTGACCATCCTAACAACATCTGAGGACTTAACCTTCTGAAGCCTGTCGCGGTCCTTATCCTTGCGTTTTTTTGGGTACATCCAAAGCCTGAAGACCAGCGGATACCATACCAACAACTCAGGCCAAACTCCAAAATGTTTAGCTAAAAGCTTAGCCCGACGACGAATATTATGCGGATTAAAGGAGGCACGGAGATCACAATTAGGAATATCATAGTCAAGGCCTAAACAAACAATACAATGGGAATGAAAATCTCCATGGGGAATCTGCTTTCCACAGGTAAGACAATTATTAACCTTTTCTGACATTCGTTAAGGCAAGAAAAGAGTATCCCCAACAGGGTACTTAGCTGTAGCAGACTTCAACGCTGTAGTCGGAAACAAAAAAGATAAACTGCCGACCAGCACTCATGCAATAAACGCTTCTGCTTCAGGCTCCGTGGCAAGGAAGACTAAGGAAGTGATGCTGGCTGCCTCCTTTTGAGCTGGACGTCCTGATGTCCTTTACAACCGACGGCAGACAATGTCATATTTTACTTACCTTTGGTATTCTGGTCAATCGGGGGCTACCGGGAGCCAGATAACCCATTGGTTAGGACTGCAACAGTGAAACACGATGAACATCAACCATGCTGTGTTCATGTATATGTGTGTGTGTATCTATATATATATATATATATATATATATATATATATATATATATATATATATATATATATATATATATATATACACACACACACACATATATACCCATATATAGATACACAAATATATATATATATATATATATATATATATATATATATATATATATATATATACACACACACACACACACACACACACACACACACACACACATACATATACATACTCAAAAGCAGACATCTATTTGGTTGACAGTAACAGATGGCTCTATAGGTGTTCAAGATGGACAGTCCCCGGGTAATGGAATATTCCCTTTTACTGGGGATTGTGTGATTTTCAAAGTCAACATATATAATTAGCAGGAAGTGTGGTTCTGTAGTGGCACTTGTCCCTGAAAAAAAAAACAGTGTTTATTTTGCATGTTCCGTGGTTAATCCTCAGATCATATACAGTTGCCTCTCAACATTTTTTTTGACATTTAACATTGTGGATGATGATATTTCATCCATTCCATTCAGAATATTATAATTTTATCTAGATCTCTCTCTATACACACAGATATATATATATATATATATATATATATATATATATATATATATATATATGTATATGTATATACACACACAGGAGGAGAGAGAAAAAGAGAGATCAATAGACAGATGTGAATGATAGCCTAGTAACCTCCTGTGATCTCTAGAACTGGAGGTCATTTCAAGCCTCGCCATTTCATACCAATGTAAAACCATAGACTCTACTAAACACAGTCCTGAGTATTGGCTAATGACTGCCCATGTCCAGGTGGGTTGTGGGTGCTATCCCAGGTAAGAATTTACAGTGCCCCATCCACTCGTCCAAGTTTCTTTTGAACAGTGTCATACAGGTGATCTGCTTTACATGAATTTAAGGCAGATTCCAAATATGCTGCAGTCATTGGGAGACGAATCTTTTCCTCCAGCATATCCTATTCAAACTGCCAGCCATATTTCGGTCTCTGGAATGGGTAGCTCTTGTCCCATTTGATTTATGTATGTGCAGCAAATTTATTAGGTTTGAGTCAGAGATTGCTCTGTAAATCAGGCATAAATCTCCCCTAAGAAGTCTAAACGATGCTGAGTATAGTGACTGGGACTTCGGCATATGCCTTACACAGGCTGACTAGAGTCCCTTTCATCTTCTTAGTTAGAAACCTCTGAGGTGTCTCCAATTGCAGCAAGTGCTTTGTACGGTACATGCTGAAAGGGGAGTTGTACTCTATTATGGGCCTGATTAGTGACTAGTACAGAGGGGTTATAACCTCCTTTGCTCTATAGCTAATGCCTTTGCTAATCAAGTGTGCTACATAGAACACCTTCCTTACTACAGTAGACACATGCTGGTCAAAGTTAAGGAGACAGTCTACTTGTGATCCCAGATCTCTTACCACTTCATAGCTACATAGGGTATTGTTAATTTGACAGTGTGAAGGGACATTGTTTTCACCAAAGGGAATTATGATGCATTTCTTTGCATTCAGTTTGAGACCGTGACTAACACACCAGTCGTTAGTCTGCATCAGAACCTCCTGAAGTATACTAACATTTGGGGATACAGTAATTGCACCCAGTTTGCAGTCATCTGCAAACTTGGTCAGCCACAGCCCCTTAGTTTTGGTCTGAACTTCTGAGAAATACATACCAATCAGTAGCGGATCCAGCAGTAACCTTGGTGGCACCCCGCTGGTGACAGGTCTGCTGATTGATGTGGAGTCATCCACTTTGATAGTGCATGACTGTTTATAAACCATTTGGCAACCCAGATTTGCTATCTCTGCGGGATCAGTGTGTCTGTTAGTTCTGCACATGCCTGGGTCCTATCTTTTAGGCTATGTACATAGCTGTAAAAGGCCTCATGATTATCTTTGGCTGTAATTGCTAAGTTTTTCTCAGATATACCCTTAGAGGATATGACATGCTGTCATTTGCTCGTTGAGGCTGAGGAAGGTGCTTTTCCATTGTTAGAGCATCGCCTTAGTTTTATTAGACAGCAACTTTTTCCGTTTGTTGATGCTGGAAGTCCACTAGGATGACTTTTTTTTTTTACTTCAGGCTCTGGCTTTGATTCCATCTGGAGCAGCAGAGTCTGTACATTTCTGCAAGTGATTGACAGGACTTTAGTGTAAGCTTTGGTGTAGCTACCACTTCCAGTTGGGGGTGGGGCTTGGAATACCTTCCCCTAAGAGAACATAGTTTGCTTTGGTGAAGTTTGTTTAGTCTGACTTTGCCCTTTGTGAGTTCTGGTGCTAGTGTCAGTTCAAAGGCGACCGATATGTGGTCAGATGATGGTCCGACAGTTGCAGTGGTGCATCTGTTTGTCATGTTAGTGAGGACCAGATCTAGTATGTCTGTTCTTTGTGTTGAAGTTTGAAAAACGTGTTCCAGAGTATTTGGGTTAAAGTCAAGGAATTTTTGCGTTAGTGAGTTAGGGCTAGAGTAGATTTCCCAGTTGATTGTGGGATAATTGAAATCCCCTATGACCAGAGTGTTTGGCAATATCTGGACAGACTCCAATTTGATCAAGTAGGCCTTGTGTGCAACATGGTCCTTGGAAAAGGATCTAAGACTAGCTATAACTTGAATGGGGGTCTTATCCACAGAAATCTCTACTTGAAGTAACTCCATGGAGTTGTCAAGTCTAACTAGTCAGGAGGTGAATTCATCTCCAATATTGATAGAAACACTGCCTCTCTTAGTTCTCACATATTTGTTTTACATTCTGAAGGTATGGAAGACATTGTAGCCTACAAGGCCGGGGTACTCTGAGGCCTTGAACCAGGTTTCTGTGACTGCACAGACATCTACATCTTCCAGTGATAGAAGTGCTTCCAGGGTGTGTAGCTTTTGGTTAGAGCTCCAAGCATTTAGCAGGGTGTGCAGTTTTTGGTTTAAGCTCCAAGCATTTAGCAGCATAACCCTTATTTTGTTATGGTTGGCAATTTTCACATCAGCAGTTTTGTTTCTGAGACCCTGCCTAAAGAAGGCACTATGGGGGAGGCAAGAGCATTTGCCAGCAGCTGAAAGCTTACTGGTGCCAGGTGCAAACCATCTCTGGCAAAGCAGTGAGGTTTTGTTGACCATGTCATCCAAGACTGACAAACTAGATCCCCTGTGAATGACACCAAAAACTAAGTGAATTATTGAAATCAATAATTTTTTGTTTATACTGTGGCATCATTCTAGGTGAAGGGAATATGCTGCTCAAGGCTAGGGATATATCTGCCTGGGACACATTCTCAGAGAGCTCAACAATGTCTCTTCATATAGTCCAGTGAGGTATGTCTAAGGTCGTTCACTCCAACATGAGCTATGACACAGTCATAATGGTACTTTTTGCCCGGAGACCTGAATACATGTGTGATCTGATGATTCCTGGCACCGTACAGGCAGCTGGCCATGACTTTCTCCTTATCTAACTTGGTGAGTGGGACATCCGCATGTCCCACCATAGAGTCTCTAATGACAAAAAAAGTGTGGTTTGTTTTCTGTTTTTTTGCATGTTACACCTTAAGGGCTTGGTACGTGAGACAGTGGTGTTGCTGTGCATCTTGGATGCTGTGAGAACTGTGTTATAGCAGTCTGTTTTGGAGGTCTCTGGTGTTTCAGTAAGTTTTCTGAGAGAACCTCCGCGTATGTTGAATTATGTATTGGTTGTGTACTGTGTGTGTATGAGTAGCAGTACTGTGTGCATGACTAGTGTGGGTGAGTTAACCTCTTCAGTGTTACTGCTCTGAGTGCGAGAGAGCAGGGATTCAAGATTATTGGTGCAGATACATCTCTCTCACTTTGCACTAGAGTGAGCTATTAGTACTGGTTGTCAGTGTACATGAGGCAGTTGCTAGACTGACTCAGGAGACCCAAGTCAACAAGGCTGGCAGGAGAAACAAGGGTAGCCCAACTGTCCATAATGCTAGATTTGAAGAACTGTTATCACAAGGAGGGTGCTTTCAGGACTGATCTAGGAGTTGCTCTGTAGATGGGTATTTCTGATGGGGTTTTTGGCTGGTAGTTTAATATAGGTCACAGCTCACTAGCAATACTTCTTGGACCAGACATATACTAAAGACGAGGACTACACTAATGTACTACAGCTGTATCCAAGGGAAACTTTGTTAAAATTATCTGTCTGGACATGGCACACAATTGCACAGCAGTGAGAAGTGCTGCATAATGTGGAAACAAGCAGAAAGCCACTCAAATATGGGGCTTAAGTACTAGAAACTAAAAACAAAAAAAAAAAACTTTTAAAAACTTAAATTTAGAGTGCGTCTGTCTATATATGTACATCTATAAAAAGAATAAAAGATTATTATTGTGATTTTTGAGTGACCTCCATTTTACTCCTTTCTTAGCCACTAATAAGGCATCCAGCTTACCTCCTTAGGTCAGCCGACAATCATATATTTTATGGCAGGTAGACAGACAGACAAAACTGTGGACACCATGCTAATCGGCAGTGATTTTTTTTCTTTGCTATGGAGCATGACAAATAAGGGAATAACCCAACAAACTGGCAAACAAAACTGTTAAGTAGAATTTTAAGAAAAAGGAAGGGCAATTAACTCACCAGAAGTAAACAGACGTTAAGGGAGGCAGACTCAATACCAGATACCAGGACTCTAGGACTTATTTTCCTAGATGATATCCACAGGACAGTTAAACCTCCAGGTAGTAGCTATATGATTTTAGTGTTATTTTTTTACTTGATTTATTTACTGTTTTTTTTTTTTGAGATGGCAGATTTTGATGATACTTCTGAAGTTGTGGGTAGATACCAAATTTTAATATGAAATGAAAAAAAGGAGGGATTTTTGTGTTTTGAAATGTACAGTAGATGCAGTGTTGAATTTATGGTTTTAGGTTGCAAGGTGGTGTTTTGTATGGCAGAACAATTTATTCCAGGCAATTTTATGAACCACTTTTATCTGGGCAAAGATGACTTGATTAATTTCTAACTATCCAGTTTCTTCAGAGCTATGGAACAGTCCCAGGTGAGCAAGTGACATGCTTTTTCAATCTCAAAAAAAGACCATCCCTGTCTTCTGATTACATCGTCCATTCTTTCTTAAGAACACTGCCAGTTCCCACAAATTGTCTCAAATCTTTCTTTCCTTTACAAACCAGTTCTGTCCTCTCTTTATCAAGACTGCATTAAATTTTGCTGCAGCTTCAAGTACCTTTGCCAAGATTTTCTGATCAACATTTATAAGGGAGATTGACAAAGTTGCCAGATGGGAGTATCTCTTTAGCCCGTTTGGATTGCTGCTGGTATAAATGAAGATTCAGAGAGTTGAGTGCCTTAAGCAGGACAAGCATTCCTTTTATACAAGTTCATGGCTAATGACTGTTGGGCTATTTATAAGCCAATCCATGCAGCCCGACTCAGTTTTATCCCAGATTTCCATGAACACCTATATGGTAGGGTATATTAGTGAAGAGGTAGCTAAGGGGGTAATCCATTTGAAATGCTGGGACCTGCTAGAACAAGTCCTGAAATATGGAGGTTGAATAGCCAAAAGAACGGACTTCATACCTCTCAACCTATTAACACAAAAAATCTGAACAGAGACAAAAATGAGGGGACAAAGCCCCCCCCCCCCCAAAAAAAGGAAACATTTTAAACATTGCTCTTATAAACTTAGACATTTGTTAGAATAAAAGGTCTTGTGTTACCATGCATTTTCTGAAGGATATGAAGTCTGAAGTTCAAATTGCTATCAGTATTTAGTGAATTCAGTCATCAATGATTTGCCACAAAAATCCAGAAAACCACAAATTTTATGAGGAACAGACCAAAATATGAGGTAAAAATCTGGACAGTTGAGAAGTATGCAAGTCTGAGATGCCATTTCTCTGAATATTCCTTTTCTCTGAGGTATGGTGATCTCAGAGTTGGTATACACAAGTTCAGGGAGTGTGGGGAGCTTGGCCCCCTGAAAAAAGTTGTTTGAAGGAGAAGAGCGATTTTTGAAATTCACTTCTGTGTTTTCGGTCTTGTATTTTTTTCAGCTTGTCGGCACTCGGCATTTCAAGTGCCAACATTTCAATAGGGAGCCAGCTAAGGGTTATGTGGGGAGGGGTATGCTACTTGAGGATTATTTACTGTTGACGTCTATCCAGAGGCATGGGGGCTAGACGAGGGGTGAATTTTCCATCCCACGAGCATGCTTTCATTTGAAAAGGGTCAGGGATGAACTCTGCTTTATGTAGATGGGGAGCTTATTCCATAGTGTGTGGTTCCCTTGAGACACATACCAATCCATCCAGCAGGTTCTATTTATGTCTCAGATAAAGGTCCTTGGATCTAGTGTCTCTGGGGATGTCTTGTGGATGTGCAAGAGATCCATCAGGGTCCAAGGACGCCTTATACGCTAGGCATATATCAACAATCAGTAACCTGTAGGAGACAAGAGTACAGAGACAGGACCTTAAGGTGATTTGTTTAGGACAGGACTTGCATATCCTTTATACTCATGGTGAGGAACCTTTAAAGGCATTCCAACTGTTTTAAGTGTCTGGTTAGGCACATGCCAATGGGGCACTGTACTCAATGATGGTCTGATAAGGGCTGAGTAGAGTGGTACTATAAGTATTAGTTCCTTGGACCTGGATGCCATACCCATATACCGTATGAGTAGAGTGACAGAATGATTTTTTTACTATCTTGGCTACATGTTGGACTAATTCCAGGTTGCTGTCTACATATGTTCCCAGATCCACAACTATTAGGGGTGCTTTATCATGAAATTATTTGCTTCTGTTGATACTTTCCTGAAGGGCACTATAATGCACTTCTTTGCATGGAGTCTTAACCTGTGGCTTTCACACCAGTTATGCGTCTGTGTTAGACCCTCTTGTAGCTTTGTTGGTGTCATTGGGAGGAATCTATGATAGCTCCCAATCTACAGTCATCAGCAAACTGGGTAAGCCAGAGGCCTTTGACATTGGCTTGACTTGCAAGAAGCAGATGCCAAAAAAGAGCAGGCTCAACACAGAGCCCTAAGATACACCTCTGGTGACCGGTCTCTTGCTGGAGGTGGTCTCAATGAGCCTGAAGTCTTGGGTCCTGTCAGCCAGCTGGCCATAAAGCGAGTTTATTTATTTATACCTAGTTGAGAGTTTAACACGCGAGTGGTGTATTGTATCGAATGCCTTGGCCAGGTCAGGTAGTATAAACCAATTCCCCTCATCCACAGTCATGGTGACCCTCTCTAAGACATCTACCAGGTTAAGTAGATAAGAACTCCCCTTAAAAAAGGCCAAACTGGAATGGGTCCAGTGTCCATTGGTTGCCAATTTCCATGATAATTAATTCCATGGCTCTGCACATTAGACTCGTCAGTCTGATGGGTCTGTAGTTCGTGGGATCAGTTGATGGCCCACCCTTGTGAACAGGGATGACTGTTGTGGCCCTCCATTCACCTGGCATGTAACCTGTTTTTGAGGCCGCAGCTGAAGAGTGCCTCAAGTGTTCCTGCTGGGTCATGTTTTAGGCTACTTAGAAAGCAACTGTGAATATCTGTCAGGGCACAGTGAAGCAATGTTTCTGGCCTTAGCAAATCCCTTTAGGACATGCTCATATTGACAGATGGCGGGAGATGCTAGAAGGGATTTCACAGGGGGGAGTGAAGTTACAGCTAAAGTTTTCAGCCAGTAGATTTGCTATGTACCTTGCTCAGTGAAGGTTGTGTCATCTAGCACCAGATCTGCACACTGCTGAAAATTACCTTTAAGATTCCTGACACAGCTGAAGAATGTCTTGTGATTGTCCTTAGCCTTGGAGGCAATCCTGACCTCATAGTTGGCCTTGTTGGAGTTTATAAGACCTCGCACTTTCTTGTTTAGTTGAATCAGAAAGCTCTCATCTCTATAGGAGTAGCTATTTCTGATTTTGATCATGACTTTTTGCTTGTGTTATATAGCCTGTTAAAGTAGTGATTGTTTTTTTATATTAGATCAGGCTTACTTCTGGTAGGTACTGCAGCCTCAGTCAGTGCAGCCATTTGCATGTTTGTATAGGTTTTCTGTAAATAATTCTACAGTGTCCTCTGGGTTTGGGGGAGCAACAGATTTTGCCAAACTGTCACTTAATAGGATGCAGTTTCCTTTAGCATAGTTCCTTCCTGTTATGGGTTTAGTTGGGTTTTCCAAGTCTATTTTTAGTTTGAGGGAGACAGCTTTATGGTCCGACTTCACCAATGAGGATGTGATACAGGGTGGTGCAATGCTCTCCCATGTTGGTGAGTACTGTGTCTACTATGTTTGATCTTCTGGTTAGAGAGTGCACAATCTGGCCCAGTGTGGTTGTGTTGATAAAGTCAAGGAAATGTGCCGGTCAGTTAGAGGCAGTGTACATTTCCCACTCTGTACAGTGGTAGTTAAAGTCTCCTGTGGGTAGGGTATTTGGCTGGATACAGTGCCTCTACTAGGTATAAGCAAGAGTTGTCAGCTTCATGGATCATAGAGGGTGACCTGTAGCTGGCCAGTACATGGTAGGGAACTATGTCTATAGAGACTTGGATGAATCATCCTGTTTAACCAAAGTAGAGTTATATTTGCTGCTAACATGGATTAAGACACCTCCACCTTTAGCCTTCCTGTAATACTCTTGGTCTAAAATGTGTAGAAGGCATGGTAGCCTTCCACTGCCAGAGTACTTTCTGCAGCTTTAAATCAAGTCTTGGTAACATCACAGATATCTACATTCTCCAGAATGAGGAAAGCTGTTAGGGTGTGGAGGTTCTTTTTTAGACATCTGGCATTGAGCAGCAACACCTTAAGGTTACTTTGAGGTTTTTTTTTTAATGTTGGTACAGTAAACTCATTTAACTGGCACCCACGGGGACTGGTAGATATCGAATAACTGTAGTTTCTGGTTGCTTGAGAGTTACTATTAAAAATAGGCCTGACTAATACTGTAACCTATACTGTTAGTTTGGTTTGACTTGTTCTTAGGTTGGGGAAGAGAGGGAATTTATTCCCATCTTCCTTTTTAAAACTCTAAAAATGTAAGGTATGTTTCTGCAGGGGGAAATCGAAAATGCAACATTAAAATTGTACTGTATTTCTTCCATTTTTTTTTTCTGGTTGCTTGAGAGTTCTGGTTGCTAGAGTTCTGGTTAACGCGGAGTTTACTGCGGTTTTGTCATTGCCTAAAAAAGGCTTTAAGGGGATGGATAAAGTTTTAGCTGATATCTGAAACCCAGTGGAGACAGGTGCAGACCATCCTTGGCATAGCAAAGTGGTCGGTTAATGTATGCCCATGCTGACAGATAGATTTCCCTAGAGTGACACGAGAAACTAAGCCCATTACTAAAATCATTTTCTGTTCATACTGTGACATCATTCATACAGAATGCTGTTCAATGCAAGACACATTCAGAGAGATCCATGATGTCTCTTAAGTCTTTTCATATAGCCCAGTGAGGTGCATCTCAGGTCATTTACACCCACATGGACTATGATAGAATCACAATGGTACCTGTGGTGCAATGACTTGCTTGCTTGCATGTGCGATACTGTGGATCCTAGCTCCAGAAAGGAAACTAACAGTTATATTCTCCTTGTCCTACCTTATAAGTGAAGTATGTGTGTCATACAATAGAATACCCTATGAGAAGGGGGGGGGTGTTTCCTTGCCTTATGATCCTTGTTCTTGAGGGATTATTGGACATAGGCTTATATGGACTGTTAGGTGTTGTTTTGGGTGTATACTTTATTAATGGCTAAGGGTAGGTGTTGCAGTTTGATGGCTTAGGAGGCCTATGAGGTTTGGAGACCTTTCTTTTAAGTGCCTTAGCATAAGGAGGTCTATGTCTCTGGTGAATGATATGTATGTGTGTTTTTGACAGCCTTGTTTGTGAGATTAGCCTGCAAAGAAGTTATGCATTTACATCTCTTGCATACTGTGTTAGTTTCTTTAATGATGAAAAGGCTGTCTCAGTACATGAAACAATTGCTACATTGCTCGGGATGCCCATATCTGCTAAGCTGGTCACAGCTACATTAGGAAATTGCAAATCTATATTGTCAGGACCTGAATTAGGATTGGGGCTATTATGGTTTAGGGTCTTAGTTTTATAGGAGTCACCAGAGTGGTGTCTAGTGTGAAGGCTAGATTGTAGACAATGCTATGATCTTAGTGCTGTATGACACTATCTAGCTACCCTAAGCTTAGCTCCATGCAAACCCTCTCTAATACAGGATAAAGTCCGAAGTACTAGCTTTACAGGTTTGCTACTATACAGGGTACTGCTAACCAGCACTTTGCGGTGGACAGCTCTCGGTCATCACAGACAGAAAAATATGAAAACTAACTCCCATGCCCTCTGGCCAATAATAGATTACACTTTAGGCTCCATGGAGTGCCTTCCCAACTCAAAGAGGCTAGGTAAACATCTTCTGCCACAAGATGGAGGATCCTGGAATTTCTTAATGTAAAAGGACAGCAAAAGTATTTCTCAAGTTCAGATTAACACCCAACCATGTCCCTAAAAACCCCTCTGGCTGATGAAACAATCTAACTTTAAGCCTCCCTGTGTGTTTTCCGACTTGGACTGACCAGGCTACTTTATTACTGCTACTAGAATAACAGTCCCAGTCTTCTTAATGAAAAGCCACACTTTAGATGGACAAAAGTGAAATGGTACCAGAAACAAGTCTTAACTAGCTACAAGTAATTGCAAGATGATTCAAAGGCAAAAAAAGCCAGAAATGAGGAACACACACACTTTAAGGCAATTTCAAAGTACACAAACAGTCCAAGGACAGAGCCTTATCAGTTTATTTTGTCAGTAACCAATAAGACAAGCAGAGGAAATAAGAATAGGAGGAGCTTCTTCAGCTATACAGTAAGGGGAATGGATGACAGATCTCTTGTCTTGTGTAAGTAGGCCCACCCTGAAAGGTAACTTGTGATGAATGCCTTGGCTAAATGCAGAAGAGGGAACCAATGCTCTCTCAGCCAAAAGGGAGTCACCAACAAGATTTTGGGAGTGTCCTGCTGAATTTCAAACAGAACTTTTGGAATAAGGGGAAGGGCAGGTAAACCATAAAGAAACATCCTCTTCCAAGAAAAAAAAAAAAAAAAAAGGGCATCCACCTTCCACACTACAGGACCTGGGACACTGGCTCAAAATAGAGGAAAGTTGTCTATTCAGAGGGGAGGCAAATAGTTCTATTTGAGGAGTACCCCACTGGTGGACAATGTCCAGAAACACATCCCTGTGTAGCATCCATTCACAGGATTGAGTTAAAAGACCTACTCAGAGTGCCTGCCACAATGTTTTGACCTGAGGGAATGTAAACTGTCTTAACAGTCACTTGACACTGGACAGCAAGATCTCACAGCAGGACTGCCAACTGTTCCCCCCTGTTTGTTTCCATACTACATCACTGTGGTATTGTCTGTAAATACCTTGAAAGGTCCTGGGAAGTAAAAGAGGATGAAGAGCCTGGAGACCCAGCAGAAGAGCTCTCATCTGACACAGACGTGCTCTTTCTGTTGAAGAGGCGACCACACCTTCTGCACTTTCAGGAAGCAGAAAGCTTGCCCAATCCCATATCTGAAGCATCTGTGAAGATCTCCTGAGAGGGAAGAGGGAGATGAAAAGGGAGCCCTGGACTTAGAGACAACTGCTGGATCCACCAGTGAAATTCCTACTTGAGACATGGTAGAAGAGAAAACTACAGATTCTAGGGGATGCACATGTTGAAGCCAAACTGACTTCAGAAACCACTGAAACATTCTCATGTGGAGTTTGGCCAGAGGAAGCATAGTGATGGCAGATGCCAAGATTCCCAGAGCTCGCAAACTCCCTGGTTGTAATCAAGGCCAGAGGAAGCAGAGTTTGAAGGGAAAAAACAGTGAAAGGCCTTGGGAGGGCAGAGATGCCAGCACAGGCCCAGTCTGAATCCTGCTTCCCAGAAAAACATAGTCCTGAGAAGGAGTCAGAAAAGACTTCTTGAAGTTTATTGTGAACCCTAGGCTTTACAGAAGAGAAATGGAAAAATGAAGATTTTGGAACAGGATCTCTACAGAGGATGCCTGAAACAGTAAGGAAATACTTGGATCCCCTGAATCCTGCAACAAGCAATCACAGGAGTGAGGCATTTGGTGAATACCCTTGGGGCAGTAGAAAGCCCAAAGGGCAAGGCAGAGAACTGAAAATGCCAGGAAGCAACAGAGAAATTTAAAAACTTCCTGAAAAGGGGATGGATCAGGATATGGAGACAAGTGTCCTTGAGATCCAGAGACACCATATAAGCCTAAGGAAGCAAAACAGGAAACAAAGCCAAATGGAACCACATTTGAAAGGAAGTCACCTTCAGAAAATTGTTTAGTTGAGAGGTCTAGAACTGGTCTCAAAGTACTCTCTTTTCTGGGTACTACAAACATTCTAGAATAAACCCCCTCCCCTTTAGGACAAAGGTACCTCTTGAATAGTACCTTGAGTAAAAAGGTCCTGAAGCACCTCTGGAAATGAGAAGAGTTGTTCCTGAGGGGGGCTGAGGAATATCCATAAAAGGGGAAGGGATTTCCAAACCATGAAATACCCCTGACAAATAATGGACAGGACCCAGGAATCCCGAGTGATCTGTAGCCAAACAGGAAGAGAGAGAGAAAGGTGAAGAGAGAGAGAGAAAGGTAAAGAGAGAGAGGAAAGTGGCTGGGAAGAATATGATAGTCAGACAGCACCTGGTTTATCTGGAAAAGGAGACTTCTGAGGCACAGAAATCTTAGTAGCCTTAGCAGGAGGAGCCAGCCTGCCACCTTTTCTGCCATTAGGAGGAGGGTGAGATTGCCTGCGAACAAAGGCTAGCTTATTAGAGTGATGATTAGCTGTCAGCATGGTTTAAGGCCTTTCCACAGCACCACTGCCCTCCTATCCTTTTCTGATCACATTAACAAAAACCG
This sequence comes from Protopterus annectens, assembly GCF_019279795.1. Classification (NCBI taxonomy): domain Eukaryota; kingdom Metazoa; phylum Chordata; order Ceratodontiformes; family Protopteridae; genus Protopterus; species Protopterus annectens. Next base: position 1,404,028,958 of record NC_056725.1, read on the forward strand.
TAACAGTAATGCTCTTTACTCCGCAATCTTTATTGATCTCCCAAAAGCCTTTGACATGGTCAACCATCAGCTACTTTTGAATATACTTAAGTCCCTCTCACTTGATACACAGGCATTACTGTGGTTCAAGTCCTACTTACATAATAGGCAACAGTGCTTTGGGATAATAATCTATCTAACCACCCTCCTGGCACCCTTGGTGTACACCTTAAGGTTCTATATTGGGCCCTCTTCTATTCTCAATTTTTATCAATGATCTAAATGTAAACATCCCTCAAGCTACCTGCATACAATACGCAAACGACTCCACATTAATATGCTCCACTACTGGTCCTTCTGAACTGCAGTCCCTCACCCAAAATGTCTTTGAAATAGTAGAAAAATGGTTCTTACAGTGCTGCCTCCTCCTTAACCCCAAAAAGACAAAATTATTGCTCTTTACTCCCACACAAAAGTTCACCCCAATTGACTTCACTATCAAATCTAAAAACGGCACTGTCATATCTCCTGACACTACCACCAAACTCTTAGGAGTAATAGACCACAACCTTAACTTTGTTACTCACATCAATACCACAATAAAATCAGTTAACAGAAAATTAGGCTCCCTTTATAAGATTAAACCCTTCCTTACTCTCATAGCTAGAACTACTATTGCCCACACCCACCTCATCTCAACTCTCCTCTATGCCTCACCTATTTACACTAATCTATCTAAAAGTAACCTCAACAAACTGGCAACCTCCAACAACAACATGCCAGATTTGCCACTGGCTCCCCATTTAAAACCCACCACTGTCAAAATCTAAAACAGCTAGGTTGGCTGGAGCTACATAATCAGATTCAATTCCACCAACTTATTATTGCCCATAAGACCCTTTATCAACCTAGCAATACTCCGATACTCCTTAGTCTAATCACCCCGTATAAAAATCTTACAAACCTACGCTCAGCAAATAAACTACTGGTATCCAGACAAAAACCCAGCAATAAAGCAGGGAATTCACTTTTCTCTAACACTGTGGGAAAAACCTGGAACCTACTTCCCTGTGAACTCAAGTCTCTTTCTTCAACTCCACTATTCAAAAAGAAACTCAAATTATACCTTACAACTCACTGGCTATGTCCTTGTACTAACACAGATTAAGAATCCCCTTCCTGTTATCTTATGTTCTCACACTAAATACTTATTTCTTTACTGCTACATTAAGTCCATCTCCTTCTTACACCTCTGTTAATCTGATCAGTTAAGGTATTTTAAGACTTTATAAATTCCATGCTTCTTACAAACTATTATAGGATATAACAATGTTAACCCAGCTTGGACTTTATGAATGTGTCACTGCCTTGTAAATAACTTTTTTTTCATGATGTATATCCAACTTGGACTTTAGGAATGTGTCACTGCCTGCTAAATAATTTTTTCTTCTATTACTGTTTTGTCTTTTTTTTCAAAGGGAAATTTTATCATCTCTCATGATTTCTACGATGCTATGTGTACAACTGTATTGTCTGAAAAGTGTACTGTAGCTGTAGTTGCAACTGTTTGATGTGGAGCTTTTCTCCCTGGGCCACTACTGAAAATGGACATATATCCAGTTAGACTAGCCCAGTCAACAAATGTAAAATAAAATAAATACAGATTCATAGATTAGTACTTGGCTAACTGCCTTTGTGGGCCATTTTAAGCCTAGCCAATTGGGGGAGTTTTTCTGAAATTTAGGTACAGGAGAAACAAACCTATGTTTAAGTTCCTGCAAAGCCTTACCCTTATTCTGAAGGGACTTAAACATAGCAGCAGCAGCTTCTCCAGGCAAGTGTTTATTATCAAGAGAGGCATCAATTAACTTAGCATTAATATCATCAGGCAAAGGTTGAAGCCGAAGCAAATAATATCTCACTGACTCAAAGGCAGCAGCCCTAAAGGAAGCATCTGCTGCATCATAACTACACTTGATGGAATTATGAGGCACCTGGGTGGAAGTGGGAAAGAGCAGATGTTTTACCCTCAGAGTCTGGAAGATCAGAAATAACCTGACATGCCTGGGATAGGACAGGCGACAAATACCTAGACATACGGCTCTGATAATTAATAGCTCTAAAAGCCAAAGTAACAAAGGTATAAACCTTAGCTAGCCTTTCCATAGTCCTGCTATCTTTAGCAGAGGGCAGTAACTTGGGAAAAGGAAGCAACTGACAGTGCTTGTCAGAGGCTTCAGGAACAGAGAGGTCATCAGCAGGAGAGTTGCACAAAAATTTACAGTCCTCAGGCAAGCTATAGAATCTGGAGCCTTAGACGCATTGGAAAATGCATCCAACAAGCCAGCTAAAACAGGGGGAACAGCAAAAGGTTTAGTCCATCTGCAACAACTCAAAGTATCTTTTATGTACCTCTGACAATCCCATTTAAAGAGCTCCATCATCCTGGAGATTGTGTCCCCAAAAGAAATATCTTCAACTGGACTGGTAGATGCCTTTTCCGCTAACCAATATTCGAAAGGAAAAGGAATTTGAGAACAGTAAGCAAGGGATTCCGCATCTGAATCCAGCTCTTCCTAAGACCAGCACTCCCAGTAGCACTAAATGTCTAGCGTGAACAAAGAATATCCAGCAGCAATATCAGCCAGACAACCACATTGAGAATCATAAAAAAATGTGTTTTAGTCCAAATGAACTATAAGTGGACTAAAAGTTAAAAATTGACATAAAAAACAATAAAAGTAATAAAAAGGATAAGCGCTTTCAGGTAAAACCCTTCATCAGATCATACAAATGCATTACTTCCTGTAATTTAATTCATATAGAAGGTTTTGACCAATAGAGTTAAATGCAACAGCCTATGCCCCTTCAATACCGGCTTTAAGGGGACCATGCCATTCTACCCAGGCTGTTTATCTGCCTGAAGATCAGCGAGCCATCTCAATTCCGTAACTTCTGTGTAATTAAAAAGATCACCTACCCGAAGGTTAACTTTGTATGCAAAATACCATGAAGCGGAAGTTATGCTTCAGATTACAACTTGCATGCTGTGCAAAGCATTATGCTTAGCTCTCAATCTGATATCACTAATATGTTGCAATATGTGCTCCTTGAAGGATCTATTCCTTTTCCCCAATGTAGAAACGTGAACATCTGGTGCAGGTGGCTAGATGAACATTCTTAGTCAAGCAATCATCATAAAGTTCCAGTCTAAGTCTGCTGCATATTAGGGTGTACAGATTAACTGGAAGCACTAATGTATTTACACGTTCTGCATCATTTACAAAGGAAAGTACCTATTCTAGGAGAGAGTACATTGTGCTTCTGTAGCTCACATATTCCTTTGCACAATAATCACTTCAAGTTTTTGTCGTTCTTGAAATGAAAAGAAGGTTCTGTGCCCACTATCCTTCTGAGGTTGTCATCAATCATGAGAAGCTTACAATTATTCTTAATTCAACAGATGCCTCTTACATCACTACTATATGTCATCATTACCCTCCGGGTATTCTTCAGTTGTACCTGTGTAGTATCATCTTTGCAGATTCCTGAGTACCATGGTCGTTCCCTGTTTACTCTTTCATATCTAGTAACATTTACTGCACTTCCCATCTCCAAGTCTTTATACCCACGCTTCCTGAATTGTTGAATTAGTCTCTCCACTTCCACATTGTACTTCTTAGCACAGAGCCTGGAAGTTCTCAGGAGTTGACTCTTCACAATGCTAGGGAATATATGACCTAGATGCATGCTGTCGCATCTAAGTAGTGTATTCTTCCAGCAGTCTCTGCTAAATACTGATGTCACAATCCCTCCCTTACTTCCAAGAGTTAACTTGACATCCAAAAAAATCAATACATGCATCAGAAGTGTGCATTGTAATTCTGAGAAAAGAGGTAGCCCCTTCTAAATACTGTAAGAAATCTTGCAATTGCTCAACAGTTCCTGCCAATAAGAAAAAGACATCAACAAATCTCTTGTTAAAAGGAAGAAAGATATTCCATTCACTTCCTTCATTAAAAATACAGCATTCTTCCCAGTAGGCAAGCACAACGTTAGCATAACTGTTAGCGCAGGGTGTTCCCATGACAACACCCCAATGCTGCCAACAAAATCATTATTAAACATGAAAACATTATTCTCCAAATTCAGTTGCAACAAAAGACAAATCCATTGAGTAGTACCAGCATCATATATATCCAATTTCAGGATAAAATTCCTAACTGCTTCTATTCCATATTGATTGGGTATCACTGTAAAGAAGCTTTCAACATCCATAGTAATTAGTAACAGCTTGTTATTGAACTCATAATTGTGGATAAATTCAAATAAAGATTTTAAAATGTGTGCCGAATCTTTTAACACAGTGGAAGCTCTTGACACCACAGTCTTGAGTTGTTTCTCTACCTAAATAGAAGAGGGCTACTTAGCTCACCATTACCTGACAAAATCTGTCCAAGCGATGGATCCATAAAATATTTACTTACCTTGGGTAAACCACTGAAAGCTGGTATTATTGGAAGTGTAACGAGGAGGTATTCAAAGAGTTCCTGTGTCAATATATACGCAGTAAATAAGTCCTGTAAGTTATCGTTCACATTCTGTATAATACTACTCAATGTTCTTCTACTGAACTTCTTATATGTTGATTCTTCTTTAAGAGATCCACTTTCTTAATAAAGTCAGTCTTATTTAAAACTATGACTGCTCCACCCTTGTCAGCTGGTCGAATGACTGTCCTGATTATTCATAAGATCTTTCAGAGCTCGCCTCTCAAGGGCACTAAAATTATAAAATTCATATCAGTGTCTGGAGTAGATATATTCATTACTTTCACAGACCTAAAGTGTCGACCATAGGATGGGATAAAGGCATAAACATACTAGGTTTCTTCAGTTGAACATCCTTGATAAAATTTGTATCACCATACATGTTACATAATATGTTATGACCAAATAACTTCCAGTCCACAGCAACCTCATGTAGCTTAGATGGAGTAGTTGGCACAAATGTCAGACCTTTAAGTACACTAATCTGTGCATCAGACAGAGGCAGTCATGAGACGTTGACAACCAATCCATCACATTCCATATTATCATGCAAGACGAGACCTTTCTTTTCCTGCCTCTGCTTAGAGATCGTCCTCTCTTGACATGAAGTCTCTGCTTCATAGGTACTGGTAGATACGAAAAAAGGATGAAAAGTAGAGTTATCTTTTGGTCTAGCTCCTGGATCCATAGGAATTCTTTTACTTTTCACACTATTAGAAACTGACCACTCCTGATCATCTGTAATATTGCATGAATCTACATTCAAATTTCCAGTGTTATTAGACAAAGCCCAATCATTACATGCAGAGACTAGTTGTTCTATTACATCACTCTGTGGCAAAGGAGCCTTCTCTCCCTTTCTTACGGTTTCTTTATTCACCACATCTGTATTGCTTTTACTCTTAGCTCCCAGCCATACAAATAGGTGGCCATGGTTAAAATCAAAATAGTGTCTTAATTTTTTTAGTTTTTATTCTCTGCAACTTAGTATCATAAAGCGTAACTGTATGATACACATTATCAAGTTTAGTCATGTAAGCATCAGCTCAAAAATCTCTCTCCAATGCTTTTTACTTATACTCTATGGAGACTAAGTTCCCTTTCTTGTGGCTCAAAAAAATCAATTAGAAATTGCATACATTACTAGCCTCCAGATTAATGGACTGTCATTTCGCTAGCAACCCAGGATATACATCCGCATATGACGGCATTCGCAAAATCCGTAAATCTCTATGACCAACACAAACATATGGTTTAGCGCATTTGTTCTTTTACTGTGTTAAGAACTTCATCAGAAATAAAGACCTTACACACTGGCTTAAATATGTTAGTGATTTCAGTTAATTTACAATTCTGTCTAGATGCATCTATGAACCAGAGCCAATCGCAGCTGGCTTATGCGAATCCGGACCAATAAAACTTTCTAAATCTTGCACTAATCAGTGAACTGAAAAGGAATAACCTAACCAATAATGAACCTAAAAGGCAGAGCCTATCAGAGTTGAACTGTGTAAAGATGGACCCAATGAACACTAGTCTATTTTTAGGGTATCAGTGAACAGAAAAGACAAACTATAGCCAATATGGTTACATTTGACAACACCTATCAGCGAGATGCTTTGGAGAGCACCGTCCAATAGAGAAACCCGGGCTTCGTGCTTATCGGAGCTTAGATAAAGTCTTCCATGGCCAATGGGAGTGCAAAGAATTTCGTCAAATCACTGGCGAGCTCTCTTAGCTAATCATAACAAGTAGTTATACTGCCACTCTTAGAAAAACCCACAAAGCTTTTATCCAATAAGATAGTTACTTCATATGTAATCAGTAATGTTTCACCTAAATTAAGTTATGCGTTGGGCAAGGACTTAAAATCTATATGCCGCTTCATTGCACTTGCCAATTATCAAAGTATTCAACAAGCATCCAAAAACACAAAACATTATTAGATGAAATACTTGAATCAGTAATAATTGTGTTAATAAGACTGATGCCTAGTTGGGTGAGTTTATTAAACATGCCTGAGTGGGGGATAGTGTCAAATGCCTTGGCTAAGTCCAGGTAGGCTGTACGCATAGATTTCTCCTCGTCCAGGGCCTTGGTGACAGTCTCCAAGAAGTCCACCAGGGATCTCCCTTTTGACAAATCCAAACGGAGTAGGGTCAAGTGTTTAATGATTACCTACATCTTTGATGAGAAGGTCCATAATGATTCGCTCCATGACCTTGCAGATAAGGCTAGTCAGGCAAATAGGTCTACAGCTCCCAGGGTCATTGGAAGTACCACCTTTGTGCAAGGGAATAACAGTGGTCGTTTTCCATTCAGCTGGTATGAAGCCGATGCTTCAATTATGGCTGAAGAGAGTACCCAGTGGTGTTTCTAATTCATTTTGGAGCCCATGTAGGATGCAACCTGGGATGTTATCAGGTTCCATAGATGCTGTGTTTTTGGCCTTAGGGAGGGCATTTACGACCTGCTCTTTAAAGATATAGGGACAGGTGAAAGGGATGTCATGGGGAGCGTGTGGTAGGGACAGGGAACTTCAGATATGAATTTCCATCCTATAAACTTGACTTCTGTTTTAGAGAAGTGTTTAAAAGGTGTCTTACAGAATTTGTATTACACAACAGAGCCTCAAATAAATCATATTTATCAACATGAATTTAGCACTGGAATATCTCCTTTAACCTAATTGAGTTCTACAACTACGTTACTATGACTATGATTTTGATTCGTCTGTGGTTGTCATATTATTAAATATGGCGAACACATTTGACACCCTTCTACATAAAATAATATGACACTGTTAAGGGATAATATGAATCCCTTTTCTTACAAACTGGGTTATGGAGTGGTTATTGGACAGGAAACAAGTAGTCTCAGTTCAAGGTCACACTTCTCACTACTGCACTATATCAGCAGGGGCTCCACAAGGTTCAGTGCTAAGCCCACTATCGTTTAATGTCGCATTTGCAACCTCCCCAGTAATAAAATATGGCTGGATGAATAAATATACCGATGACTGCAAGATGGGGTTTGCTCTCACTTCATTGGATAATTATGATATTAATATGTATGAGAGAGAAATGTTTAACTGGGCCAAACAGTAGTCACACTAATGTTTTGTACACTTCACTTTTCACATTCTTTGCCATTCTTCTTTCAGATACTTCCCCCTGACGCTCTATATTGGGCTTCACTGCCTTCGTCTATTCGGTATATTGGGATTTATTTTCTTTACTCTGCTTTTAATTGCACATTTAAACTAAGAAAGAGCTCACAGATGTCTCTTGTGAGTCACACAAATTAGAACAGGTCAATTAAGATTAATCATCTGTGAACTGAGGGTGGAGCTAGGAACTAAACCTTCTAATTATGGGGTAAAATAAAACATTCCAAGGCTTTACTGGAAAAGTTCAGACTCTGCCACAGTTTACTGTGAGGGCAAGGTTAGATTGTTGCTTTCTTATGTTTCGTATTGCTTCATTGCAGTCTTCTGTTTTGTATATTGTGACTGAATGTTACTTGTATTCTGCTTTTAACTGCATATTTAAATTAGGAAAAAGACAGCAGCTATGTCTCTTGTGAATTACCCCCCCCCCCTTGTGCTGCTGTGTTTTTAAGCTCAACTTTCTTTACAACCGTCTGCCCCTTATGTTAATTTGGCCACATATATCCCTCTCCTCTTTCATTGGCTATTGTGAGTGCAAACTTTGAATTTTGTGAAATCACTCCCCTTCAGCTATTTAAATTTATTGGCCATCCCACTGTATTCCATAGAACCAGAATACAAAGTGCCTGCCCCCTTCCAGTCTATCTTGCTCTCTTAAAATTAGTGGCTCTCCAGTTAGATAGCTAAAGCTTAAGTTACCCATTCCTTCATATCTAACTGCTTAGTGCACAGCAACTCTTAGGACATTAACCCATTCTTTTCCATCTTATCTACTCTAAGACCACCAATTGTTGGAAAGCCCACCATTCTGCTTCTCAGTAGTCATCTTGGGATATGTGCTTCTGTTTGGTGAGAGAAGGAACACAGAGACATTATTTCCTGGAGACAGGATCACCAGAAAGCTTGATAACTGCTTCATAGCTGCCACCTTGGAATTTGTGCTTATACTTTGTTCCTGGTGAGAGAAGGAGCAGAGTGCATTGATTCCTGAGTGTTTCTAAAATGTGTTTGACTTTCCTGATTAGTCTGGTTGCTATTCAAGGCAGATACCAGGAGCAGGCTACAGCAATCCTACAGACACTTACATTATCTGGGACAAGACTGTTGATCACTTCAGAGTTGTGTACTGTTAATTGTTGCTTGACTAATTTTATATAATTGCTGGCTGACTTCAGAGTTGTGCACTGTTATTTTTGCTTCACTGTATAGTTTTTCACATCTCTCCTGAAAGTGTTTTTCTCCTACCCACCCCCCTCCCTATTCCTGTCTTGTTTAAATTTGGAGGCTTTTGCAGTTGCCCGCCACCACTGTAGATTTGATCTGAGACACTCCCCCCAGTCCCATCTCTACCTCATTCTACCTAATAAAAATGACTAAAAACAAGTGCAGGAGTCTAATTTAATTGTATTTTTTTAAACTGTTTGGTCTAACATTGCTACATACTCAAGTGTGCTAGCTTTCACTGCATTTCAATTGTTTTTATTGTGGTTTTTGCAACCTTTCTGTATTAAAAAAAAATCTAAGCCTGTTTCCTACCTTTCCTGTAACTAGTGTAGTCCAAATTCAGATTTGCTGTATCCAGGACTGTATGTATGCTTCTGAGCCCCCCAAGCTTTCTGTGTTGGAGGGAAGCCTTCTAGCTTATCAGTGGGAGTAGTAAGCACTAGGTAACCCATCTACCACATAAGGAGTGGTTCTGGCCCAGAAATTGTAGTTATTGGCCATTTGGGCAGTTTTTCCATCTCTCTCAACTTTCTGATTTAAAAGCCCGCATTTGCACTTTTCCCCCCTTTCCTGTAACTAGTTTAGTCCAGATACAGATTCTTAGTTTTAGCACTTGAATTTGCTTATTCGTGATCAGCACTTGTTCAGAACTTGTTGTAAGCACTAAATAAGCTACTAATTACTACAACACTCAACCTTCCTCATTACCTAGAGGAAAACAGTTTTAGTACTTACTTTCCTCACTTGCTTAGAGAAAAACAGCTATTATACTCACTTATCTAGAGGAAAATAGTTTTTTATTCAAGCATGTCCAAGGGTCAGCTCCCAGTGTTCTCTCCTGTCTATCTGATGAATCTGGGCATCTTGGGGCAATGTAAAAATTGCCTCATGTACACAAACAACCCTCTCCTCCTACCACCCAACACTAAGATGCACTTATCTAGCCAAACTGGAGGTAAAGCTCGCTCTAACCAAGACTGAACTCGACAGTCAAGAGGAGAAGGTAAACACTTGCACCACACCACACTCACACAGTCTCACGAAATCTACACCATCAAAATCCACACACAGAAACACAAAAACATTTGTGAAGGCTCTCAATAATAATCTGTCTAAGCAACAGAGACCTCCAAAGCAGAAACTCCACAACAAGTACAAATATGACTCTGTCATTGTCCATGTTTATGTGAACGACCTGGGACATACCTCCCCGGACTACATGAAAAGAGATATGGAAGAGATCTCCAATCCTGTAGCCCAGGCAGGTATGACCCTAGCTCTGAGTAGCATTCTGCCATCACCCAGAATGATACCGCAGGACAAGGACAAAATGATTGACTTCAACAATTGGCTAAGCTGCTGGTGTCCTTCTAAAGGGATCCAGTATCTGTCTGCCTGGGATGACATGGTCGCCAGACCACTATGCTTTGCCAGAGATGGCCTGCATCTGGCACCCCTGGGATTCCGGATACTGGCTAAGGTTCTTGCCGCCCCTATAGGGCCTTTTGTAGGCAAGGTTCAAATGACAAATTCACCACTGTAACAGGAACAGGCAAGCAAAAACTGAGGGTGATGCTACTCAATGCTAGAAGTCTAAATCTCAAAATGCACTCACTTGAGGCACTCCTTAAAATGGAGAACATAGATATCTGTGCAGTGACTGAGACCTGGTTCAAGGCTCCAGAGAGCACCCCTGCACTACCAGGCTATAACTCGTACCACACTTTTCGGCCATGTAACCTGGACCGGAACACCAAAGGCGAGGTGTGTCCATATTCATTAAGAATATCCACACCTCCAGGCTAGTTGCTCAGCATAATGCATCCGAGGTTATCCAAGTGCAACTACCTCTGGGCAAAACTGCAATCCAAATTGTAGCTTGCTACAGATCCCTCACCATGCCCCAGGATTCCCACTCCTCTTTTCTTGATGTACTGGAAAATATTAGGGTTCAACCAAACACCCTAATAATGGACAATTTCAACTACCCCACCATTAACTGGGAAAACTACTCATGTACCAACTCCTTCACTCAATGCTTTCTGGAATTCATAAACTCCAGTGCCCTGGATCAACTTATCCACATCCACACCCCCACCAGGGGCAACAATATCCTAGATCTAGTCATTACCAACATGAGTGACCGGTGTTCCACACCTGAAGTCAACACCTCAGTGGTCCGATCTGACCATAAGCTAATCACCCTAGATATCCACATCCTGCCCCCACCCCCTATTAAGGGAACCACGGTAAAAAAATTCTCCAAAGTCAACTTCATGCTTCTTAAGACAGAAGTGGTGAACTTCATGACACCCATGCAGATGGGCAATACAGTTACGACTACCGAATCCTACACAATTGCACTTTATAAGCACTTGCACGAGGATCGTGCTATCCCAAACAGAACCAAGACGCTATCCTCCAAAAAAAGGAAGCCAATCTGGTGGTCCCCTGTCATAAACAAACTGTACAACAGAAGGAAGAAAATGTTGCAAAAGAGAGTAAAATCCTATGAGTGGAGGAGCTCCCTGGTCAGCCTCAGTAAGAAGCTGCAATCCCCTATAAAATCCTCCAAAGCTAGTTACGAAAACAAAATCGCCACTGATTCTAAAGACAACCACAAAGCATTCTATAGCTATGTCAAGACTCTCAATGGCAACACTCAGATCTGCTCTGAGTTACAGCACAATGGCACTAAATATACAGACCCAACCGATATTGCCAACATCCTGGCAGATAGGTTCAGTGCTAACTTTACACCCCTCTCACCCCCTAAAGGGCCCATTTCTATACCGGAAGAATGCAAAGTTCCTGTAATCATGGCTGCACAGGTAAAAACCACATTCTCCAAAGCCAAGAACACAGCATCCATGGGACCAGACAACATCCCAGGCTGTGTTCTACAAGAACTACAGAACAAACTGGCACCCCACCTAAGTACCATGTTCAATCATAGCCTCACCTCAGGCTTTTTACCCACTGAATGGCGCACAGCAACAGTCATCTCACTCCACAAAGGGGGAGCCACCACGGAAACTGGGAACTACCACCCCATTAGCCGGACGAGCCTAGTCTGCAAGGCCATGGAATGTATCATCATGGAACTTTTAAACAAAGACATTGGTAATCTCCAAAATCTAGACCCCACCCAGTTTGGGTTTGTACAAGGCAGATCATGTCTCCTAAACCTGATAGACTTCTTTGAAGCAGTCACCAAAGCCGTAGATGAGGATAAGGCTTTCGACACCATCCCCCACTCTGGAATTATAGATAAACTCACTAAACTAGGTATCAATCCCTATGTCACAAGATGGGTTGCCAACAGGCTCACTGACAGAAGCACACTGTGAAAGTAGCAGACTCCAAATCCGACTTCAGACCAGTGACAATTGGAGTACCACAGGGTTCAATCCTGGGTCCTCTCCTGTTTGCTATCTACTTCTCTGAAGTACAGGCTAACACAGAAGGTCTTTGGCTAACAAAGTTCGCAGATGACTGCAAACTAGGAGCCATAATCGAAACTCCTAACGATGTGGACATCTTACAAAAGGGCCTCACTGAGACAGATGCCTGGTGTCAAAGCCATGGCCTCAAGCTCAATGCCAAAAAGTGCATAGTCATCCTCTTTGGTAAAAACTCTGTACCCATGAACTACAACATAGGCGGTAGGATACTTAACACCGAAAGTGTGAAGAGACCTTGGGACACAGGCAGACCGTAGTCTCTCCTTTGATAATCACATCACCACAGTAGTCAGGAAATCATTCTACATGGCACACCTCATCACAAAAGGTTTCTCATCCAGAAAAAAAGAGGTCATTGCTCCCCTCTACTCGTCACTCATTAGACCCATTATAGAGTATGATGCCCCTTTTGTTATGCACCTCACAAGACATCTACAAAACTGGAAAAGCTGCAGAAATACCTCACAAAGAGGATTGCTGGCCTCAAACAGATGCCCTACGCAGACCGTCTCAAAAAATCTCCAGCTTTACTCTGTTGCATATCACCTACTCAGAGGTGATCTCTGCCTAACATACAAAGCTATATCAAACCCAGAGCTGTTGAACATGCTCCACTTAAAGAAATCCCAATCCCTCCAAGCTACACGCTCTAGGGACCTAAACCTTGTCACCACAATAAGCAGAACATGCCGGAGGGATAGATATTCCTGTCCCAGAGACTTCCCATACTCTGGAATAAACTACCTATCTATATCAAAGCTCCTCATTAGTACTCTTCAAGAAAAATCTTGATGATTGGATGGGAAATAGAAAATTCATCCCAAGGATCACTTGTGGCTCTGCTCCACAGTGGCACAGGAAAATAATTTTCTTGGGCCTTTTTGGCTGGGCTTGTATAGGCCCTAGGGTTGATAGCCTAGTACCTACCTATGAACCTATGAAGAGACTGTGGCCTGCTTCTCATTTTGGGATTAGTGCTACTGTTTTGCTTTTCATGACAGAAGCAAAGGAGCAGTGTACCCCAGCGGCATGAAGCTGTGGTGATACCAGCACTAATAGTAGGCAGACAGCAGCCATTCAGGCAAATGCCCTCCTTTCATTATTCTTGACAACGCTAATTCTTTCTTTGCAGTGATTTGCTGCCATCTAACCTAACTTCAGAATCTCTCTCTAAATCCATACATCATCAGGGTCTACTTACTAGTTCCCCTCAAGTGTTTGGCAGTGCCCTATATAGACACAGGCACCTTGAGTTGACATTTTTCTTGATAAAGTACCCTTGAAATTTCACCAATACCTACATGCACCCAGGGCAACTAGTCTGTAGCAACAAGCATTGCCTTCAGCGTTGAAAAACAGATACCCTCATTACTTTACATTCTCACTCTAACCATACAATAAGAGTCTGTTGCCATGGATATAAACTTTCCCACCATCTCCATTACCAGCTTGGCGAATATGGGCAGCTTGTGGCATTGCAGAAATTGCCTCAGGTTTACTGTCAGTCAGCCAAACAAACTGATATGGTATGTGAGAGATGTAGTTACACAATGTCACTGGAGACAAAGCTCTCACATAAAAAGCACTCCTAATATCAGACTGTCAGTAGCACACAAACTGCACCTATCACACACAGTTCAAAGGAGACACAAAGTTCCACATATGCTGAGTCCCTTAAATGTAACCTTCCTAAACCTCAAAGACCTCCTAGACAAAGAATACAACAAATACCCTTGGCAGCCCTTAATGCACTTTTTCAAAACAACACCCACGTCAACACATACAGCCACATCTTGTAGAGCCTCTACTTTTAAGCCCATAAGGCAAACCATCACACAACATTCTGGTCATTGGAGACTCCATTGTGAGATGCATTGACATACCTCCCACCAAGCTGAGTAAGGAGAAAATCATGGTCAGTTGCTTATCAGGAGCCAGAATCTGCCATATTATGCATGCACTCAGGTCACTGGACCACAACTACCAGTATGATTTAGTCATAATCCATATGGGTTGTAAATGACCCAAGACGTACCTCCCTAGACTATATGAAGACAGATATCATGAAGCTCGTGGAATGTTGTGTCCCAGACTGGTATGACCCTGGCATTGAACAGAATTTTACCTTTTTCCAAAGATGATGCCACAATATGAACAGAAGATGACTCACTTTAATAATTGGCTTAGTTTCTGGTATCATTCTAAGGGGATGCAATTTTGTCAGCATGGAAAGAGATGGTCAACAGACCATGCTGCTTTGCCAAGGATGGTCAGCACCTCACCCCCTAGCATTTTGATTAGCTAAAACATTGTCCTCCCCCATAGTGCCTTTTTTAGACAATGACAAAGTGAAAATACTTTCGATATAGCAAATCAAAACCAAGAAAATCTAAACGGAGTTACTGCTCAATGCTGGAAATCTAAACAAAAAAAAAACTCCACTCCCTACAAGATCTCCTTGGCTTAGATAATGCTTATGTCTGTGTGGTCAGAGACATTGTTTAGAGCCATGAAGAGCACACCAGCAGTGCAACGCTATAATGCCTTACACACATTTAGACCAGCTACTACACAGACGGGGACTAAGGGTGGAGTTGTCTTGATTTGCATAAAAAATAAACATACCTCAAGGCTGGTTAAATAGGACAATGCACCAGAACTTCTCTGTTCAAATCACCATAGACAAAATCCTATACCACTTCCTTGCAGGCTATAGCCCCCCTCTATGACCCAGGAAATCCATAACATGCATTTAAACTTATTAGAAACACTCACTATCCAACCAAATACCATACTTATTGGAGACTTTAATCACCCCACTATTAAGTGGAAATCGTATACTACATCAAACATGCAGGACTTTGGAAACACAAACTCCCTGAAACAGCCTGTCAGTACACCAACCAGGGCTGTAAACATACTTGATTTGCTCCTCACTGATATGGGAGAGTGCTCCCCCCCCCCGAGTGTAATGTCACAAAATGGTCTCCTTTTAAGTAAAAATAAAACCTGGAACCCCAGCTAACATTGTAATATTCAGGAACTAATCTAAGGCTAACTTCTTACTATTAAATGATGATAACCTGGCAAAATTTCAAGCCCCCATAAACAGTGAGAACACTGCTGCCTAGGTGGAACTGTTCACAAAAGTCCTGTACAAGTATGTTAATAGCTGCACAGAGGCAGCTGTACCCACAAGGAAGAAGTACAACTAACTCAAAAAAAAAAAACAAGTCACCCTGGTGGAATTACATCAATAGGCTGTGTAACAAAAGGATGAAAATCATAGCAAAAAATTGGAGGTGCAGCACCCAGTAGGGAAAAAGCACTCACAAACTAAACAATTCAGAGGACAAAAAGTTTACCAAAGCTACATTTTAGTTAAATTTTACCTCCCAGCCCAAGGATAGCCACAAGGCATTCTTTAGCTATGTCCACAATCTCAAAGGCAATACAGAAGTGTCCAGAGCTCATTTTTAATAGAGATACCTGCACAATACGCCAGAATACAGCAAACCTACTTGGCTAACAAATTCAACTCCAACTTTACCTCTCTCTCCCCTCAATCTTCCCTCAATACCATCAAATACAACTCCCCTTGCTATCACTATAGAACAAGTCCTTAATGCGTTCTCTAAGGCCAAAAACACTGCATCAGTGGGCCAAGACAATACCCCAGGATGCCTTCTAAATAACATGAAACATTATCCATCAGGCAACTCTGGAATTATTTAACTGTAACATCCAAACAGGCTTTGTGCCTCACAAAGGGAGAACAACAGTCATCCCTCTGCAAGAAGGTAGGTTATCTATAGACCTTGAAAACGACACACGCATAAGTCTCATTAGTCTCATATGGAAAGAATTATCATGGAAATGACTGAGAACGACATAGGAAAATTCTGAACATTGCACCCAACCCAATTTTTTTTTTGTCAGTGGTGGATCATGCCTACTCAACCTGGTGGACTTCATTAAGGTCACCAAAGCAATGGATGAGGACAAAATGGTTCACAAAACCAAATAGTACACCAAAAAGCTCAAGCCTTCACAAACAGCTGCTGGATTTATTTTTCAAACTGCAAGTAAGTACTTTCATTCCAAAAAGGCATTTACAAGGAAGTTCAAACAATTACAAAAAAGACTGCCTGGTTAAATACTTTTAGAGCATGACATCACTTCCTGACTCATATTTAAAAGCAGTGTCATACTTGCACATAAAAGATGTGATTTAAAAACATATACATAAGAAAAAGTGAAACATGTAGATGTGCATGAATAGTAAAACATGAACCCTGACATTAAAACTATGAAGTATTTAAAAAAAATGTGTATTCATACAATTTACATACATATGAAGTTTCTGAGTTAATAATCCTTCAGAAAATGCATGCAGTCACAAAACACATTTTTCTACTAACTTTCTATGGTTATAACAGCAATATTTTAAACTTTTTTCCTGGCTGTGACTTCTCTAACTTGAAGCCGCTACATGACAGTTTCAGACTTCATGTCCTTCTGAAAAATGTGTACTAATACAAAGCACATTGCTCTAGCAACTTTAACTATATAACAAGACATATTTTTACACTTTCCCTAACGTTATTTCTCCCCAACTTGAAATCACTAGATAATGAAATAGACATCTTAGCCATAACTGAAACCTGGTTAAAACTAAACATTAGCAGAACAAAGGTAATACCATCAGATTACCATCAGGCTATAAAATAATACCGAATGAGCATCCCAAAAGAAAAGGTGGTGGTGTTACAATAATGTACCCAATTTGATTCAGCTTAACCCCTTATAATGCTCCCATACCACAATTTAAAGCAGCCAAACTCCTTGTCTCTTTCTTAAAGCTAAACAAACATAAGTAAATATGTATTTCCTTATATATTTCTACCAGGTGATATTAATGCATTAGAAGAAATTCCACACCAGACCTCAGCTTCTATCCCTCATGAAACAGGAACGCTATGCAATGTCAATATTTATTGGCTTGATAATACACCTACTAATCCCAAATCCAGCATAAATCATTTTGGATATAAACAACTGATACAAAGTGAAACATACTTTAACAAAAACTCAAGTCCCCATTTGAATGGACTCTAAGTATCAGACCCTGCCAAATCCATCTCATCAGGCATTCTAATTCTTTCAGTGAGCATCTCCCCACCTTTACCAAGTGTCACATACAAAACCTCCCAAAACAGCAAGCCATAAAAACTATTCGTAACCTAACAAGCTTCACCCAGCATGTATTTATTCCTATGCTCTCCTAAATCAACTGGAATATATTAAAATACATCCCCTTAGATGATGCTGTTGAAAAAATTAACTAAATGTTCTTTAATACTTAAACAAAATTGCGCTCCTAGAAATAAAACAACAAAAATGAAAGATGTACATTGGTTAACCAATACTACACAACTAATGCAATCTAGAGACAAAGCCCAGAAAAAATGACAAAACTTCACAAAACCTCCAATAATCTAAAAATGTTTGTAATCAGACAGAAAAAACATGATTTCTGACAAGAGAACACATTATAATAAATTCCAAAATAGTAGCAAAACTGATCCAAAGAAGTTCTGGGCAACCACTAAAGTAATACTGCAGCCACGATATATAACCCCAATCCATGTCCAAATGGTATACCACTAGACACTGCTGTGATATCCCTCCTCTAGGTCAGTAATTAAGGAGCTTCAACCCTTACCACGGACACCGGCTGGCATAGATTTACCAGCTACAAATGGCATATAAATTCTTTACAAAACTCCAGCTAGCTATGCTGGCATATGTTACACATCCACTGTCCTACTTCTCCTTTCGTAACTGGCTACCTCACATCATTACAACTACTACACAGTTTAATACCTGCTTTATAGACAGCATAGCATCTACTACACAGCATTTCAGTCATACCCATCTACACTGTACACAAACATGAGCTACATCTGTATTTACCCTACAACCTGTACCTATAGCAAATACAAAAATCTCGTAAGCAAACTAAAAATCCACTTCACCTCTGCCAATAAATTAACTAGCAAATTCTTTAAAATAACAGCAAATAGCAAACGCCACCCTCATCTAAACTCAAAAATAGATCCAGTCAAGAAGCTTACAATCCCAGAATTCTGAAAAAGTCACATATCCTCCTCCACAAAGGTGGAAATTCAACAGACATCACAGACTACAGAACAGCAATCCTATCCCAATCATGGAAAAATGCACCCACAAACAACTTCTACAATACCTTAGCCAGGAGCAACTTTTAACTCGCACCCAACATGGTTTTAGGCCTTTTCACAGCACAAACACAGCTTTAACATTCACAGATATAGTCAACACAGCCAGGGATAGTGACAAATTAGTCATAGCGTTATTCCTTCACCAAACGCCTTCGACACAGTCAGTCATACTGGGCTCCTAGCACAAATAACCACATGACGTCTAATACCAAATACCCTAAATTGGTTTAAAAGCTGTCTCAGTGATAGATACCAAACAATGAAATGGCAGTCCATGCTCTCATCCTACCTCTCTGTTAACACTGGTGTCCCACAAGGATCAATCCTTGGTCCTCTTCTCTTTAAATATCCTTACTATCCCACTCTACACCTGTGCATAACATGCCTCTTTCGTATAGTATGCTGATTCAACACTTATTTGTTCATTCACTGACCAAGCATACCTTCAAGAAATTACTCAAGAATCCATAATGCTACTGAAAAATGGCTGTATAACTCCAAACTCAGGCGCAACCCCAAAAAGACTAGATTACTTTTCTATCCCACAGATCAAACTCAAGAAAAAGATGAATTTAAAATATACTCCATCAATACTACTACCATTGAAGTGACCTCAAATAGTGAACTGTTAGGTATGACAACAAATGAAGACCTCAAATTCAATCTCCATATACAAAATGCCATTAAAAATGCCAAAAACCAAGTTTGCTCTAATACAGCCAGAAACTTCCTAATCCCCTCATCTAGACTCACAAATAATTATGTATTGCCTTTTCTATGGTGCGCTGATTCTCAAAAAACCTTCACTCTCATGCACAGAAACGAACAATGTTACAGTAAAGTTGCTAAAGTCGCATTTGCATCTAATTGCCACTACTGTGTAGATATATATGTATATATGGGTCCACTTCTACATTTCGAGATCCCACAATCTTGACTTTCAATATCCCAAAGTCAAAATGTCAAGATTGTGGAATCTCTAAATTGTAAAAAAGATGACATTTAAAAACATGTTTTTGCAGGGTGGGGGGGGGGGCAAGCCCTCCTGAACCCACCACACCCCCCTGTAACCTAAGTATACTAATTCCAAGATCGCTGCACAGTGAAGAGAATGGTAATGCAAATCGCTATACAGTAGGGAATAGGAACATTACCATTCTCTTAACTGCAGTGTGATCTCGGAGTTAGCATATTTAATTTGCAGGAGGTGTGGGGATGCAAAAACATGTTTTTAAATTGAGATTCCACAATCCTGACATTGCAGCTTTGGGATATTGAAAGTCGAGATTGTGGGATCTTGAGATTTCGTAGTGGACCATTTTATAGATTTATACATAGATTTTATATATATATATATATATATATATATATATATATATATATATATATATATGGATCCCTATCACGTGGTCGACAGGCCATATGATCGACACTCATTTGGTCGACATTTCATTTGGTCGACAAGCAGTTTTATGTGGGGGGCTGTGCCCCCCACACCCCCCTAACTATATATATCAACTCCAGGGTCGCACAACATTGGGGAGGGGGGCAAATCTGCCTGTTGACCAAATGAATTGTCGACCAAATGAGTGTCGATCAAATGGCTTGTCGACCATCTCAGGTAGACCCATATATGGTCCCCTGCTCCCAGTATACAAATGTCAAGTAATTAAAAATAAATAATAAAAATAACAAATAGTATAAGCTTTACAATGACAATGTTGATCTAATGGAGGAACAAACAGTTTTCAAGGGGGCTTCAACTGTACAATGCCTTTAAGAAAATATCTGTTTGCAGACATTTAAGGTGGGACCTACAGACATGCATATTGAAATGGCTGAGAGACGTACCTTCATATACACAAGGTTTGAACTGAACAGTTCAGTGATGTATTATGGAATCAAGGACACAGACGATAGACTCCTGATTCTTTCTGTTGCACAAGATAGAAAACTTTCATTTGAAAAGCCAAGATGTCCTTTTTCTGGCCTTCCAGTTTATTTCCTTAATGACTGTCAGCATGTTCTTAGTGAATTGGTAGCTAAAGGGCAAAAGAGTCAAGTCATTCAGATGGTGATCACAGTCTTCAAAATGGGGTGTATTTTGCTCCGCTTGTCCTACATAAAAAGGTCCAACTGAAATAGCTGCATGAGAGGCTTCATCTTGGACATGTGAATGAGGTGGGAGAACCAGTGCTTCCTGGGCTTAAAGGATGGAATAAGAATTCCTTCTGGCTCATCTTGGGGGAAAAGCATATTGACGTGGATGCAGACAGACAGAAACATCTACTGACAGTCATTCTTTGAACAATGCTTTGAAGCAGAATTTCCTAAGCGGCTTGTTGCTCAAAATAGTAAATGGGTCTATTCTTAGGACACCATCTCTATGGAATATCTGCAGGAAGACATCCCTGTGCAGTATTCTTCTTGGTACCTGTAGCTTATTTACTTAGCTGATGTGTCAACACTCAGCTGGTATGTGATTTAGATGGTCTTTAGGCAAATTTGGGACTGAAATGCAATCTCCAAGGTGATTATAGTAAGCCAGCACAAGAAATAACACAGAATCCCATGCGTGTTTTATGTACCACAGTACAGCCATGTTGATTTTATCACTTGCAATACTCCTTTGTCCTAAATGGACTTGAAAGGTATGAGGGCTTGGAACAAGGCCATCATTTCCTTTACAATATGCTGTTTTCTCTGAACTTCCTGTACCTTGAGGCCCTTTAAGAGCATAGTTTCTTATGCTAGGTGGGAAGCATGCATGGTTAAGTCTTACTATGATAATCCTGTCTGAAGGGTACCCATTGGTTTTGTCAGGCCTTGGACCACTACTCCACCTACTGAGTGAAAGCATATGGATCATCTCCTCTGGGGACAGATTGTTGATATCAGACATTTCTGTGGTGTTACAGGAATTTATGTGCATCCTCATGGGGGCTGGTAACTATTAATATCATGGAGGCCATGAGCCCCAGTGCTCTTAAGAGTTTCCTGACTATATAACTGCACTCTTTGGTGTCAAGGTCTGAAAATATTTTGCAACGGATTCCACCTTGTCCTGAGGGAGGAAGGCCATCTGGCTGTTGAAGTCAAGTATGTTCCCCTGCACACACCATTCCTTTGGAAGAGGTTACAGAGATTGTAATAAAAAAATCCCATGTTTTGAAAACAATCCAAGGTTAATTGCAGAGCTCTCGCTACCTCCTCCTGGAATGATGCCTTGAAGATGCAGTCATCCAGGTAGCCATAAATGCGAATGCCCTTTATTCTTCAATAATCACTGGAGCCAGAAACAGAGTACAGCAG
Source organism: Protopterus annectens (assembly GCF_019279795.1). Classification (NCBI taxonomy): domain Eukaryota; kingdom Metazoa; phylum Chordata; order Ceratodontiformes; family Protopteridae; genus Protopterus; species Protopterus annectens. The sequence continues at coordinate 1,404,050,919 of NC_056725.1, forward strand.
CCACTCCAAATGGCAAGGAAGTAAACAAACAGTGACAGCCTCCCACTTTAAAGATGAGAAAGTATATATGGCCATGTGTACTGGGATATGGAGGTGGGCATGTCTGATATCCATAGTGCCAAAGGCTGAAGGAACAGAGTGGTGAGACAGCCTGCAATGTCAACATTTTGAATTTTGGGACCATGAAGAAGTGGTTTAGCCCTGTAAATTCCAAGATGGGACTCGAAAGACAATCCTGTGTGGGCACTAATAGCCTTGAATAGAATCTTCTGTTTTGGTCCTGTCTTGGCATTGGTTCTATTACTCCTTACTGCAGGAGATCTAGTAGGTTTGGATGGATCAGAATTACTTGGTTTCTTGACATAGGGGATACCAGACATATTTGAATTTCTAATAAAGTGAAGATGATTACCTTGAGACATTACCTGAAGCACCTACACCCATTTATCTCTTGTAACTGCCTCCCAATTTCTTATACACAGAGTTGCTCCTCTTTCTATCCTGGGGATGGGTAATGGTGGGTGGAGTGGACAGGGCTGGTATGAGCTCAAAACAGTCATGACTACCCCGTTTGAAGGGCAAGACCTTGAGGGTCCCCCAACTTTCTTGTTTTGGTACACAGACACCTTCTCAATTCCTCTGTCATTTGGTCAAGGACAGCAATACAAAACAATCAAGTATGCCTGACAGTCAATCACTCCAAAGGTCAGAGTGGCATCTGTGTCTAACCAGAATCTCTCTCTGACTAGGCTTCTCTCTTCCACTTAGCAGGGGAGGCAGCACACATTGAAGAGTGATCTGTATTTAGGTACATGTTCTGCAAGACATCTGAGGAAAATGACAAGTGGAAGGGCCGATGGTCCATGACTTAAAAAAGAGTCCCAGGTAAAGTACAGTTTTGTACCTACCATAAATGTAGATGTTCGAAGATCCACATTGCTGCAGTCCTTACTTATGGGTAGTCCGCTGTCCTCGGTCGGCCCGAATACCAAAGTATTAGGCTGACGTCGGTCATGGGCGCCTAGATCTGACATCAGAGCGTCAGGGTATAAAGGCGCATGACCGACGTCATATCCTCAGTCTTTTCTTGCCCCAGATGTCAGAAGGCCAAACAAGAAAGGCCACAGCCAAAAACAGAATACCTCCCAAAAACAAGCCCAACAACAACCATCACCTAAAGCATAGCACCATGTCAAACTACAGTGGGGAAGGAGGGAGGGTAAATTGGACTGCAGCAATGTGGATCTTGAACATCTACATTTATGGTAGGTACAAAACTGTACTATGTTCTTCATCTCACATTGCTGCAGTCCTTACTTATGGGTAGAATCCCAAAGCAACGGGAAAGGGAGGTTGGTAAAAATCATAGAGCATTAGGGGCTGCTAAAATGCCCTGTAAAATTGCAGTGGCAAATCCAGCCCTAGACTTAGAATAAAGAGGAAGGTGGTAATGTTTAGAAAAAGTATGCACTGAACTCCAAGTAGCTGCCTCCAAGATGTCTTTTGTAGCTACCCCCCCTTAGAAAGGCCGTAGAAGTAGCAGTAGCCCTAGTGGAATGAGGCCTGATTCCAGCAGGAATCTCCTTACCATGATGGGAATAACAGAAAGAAATACAAAACCCAATCCATTTAGAAATAGTTTGTTTTGAAACAGGTTTACCCTGTGAACTCAAAGCAAAAGAAACAAACAACTGCTGAGACTGTCTGAACTCCTTGGTTCTGCTCAAATAATAATGCAACTGTCTGTGAATATCCAAAGTATGCAAAATTTTCTCCCCTTTATTTTGGGGGTTTGCATAAAAAGTAGGCAAATGAATAGTTTGTTTTAAGGCCCCACTAGAAACCACTTTAGGCATAAAGGAAGGATTAGTACGCAAAGATACCCTATCCTTATGAAAAATCAGGAAAGGCTCCACTGCCATGAGGGCCTGTAATTCAGAAACCCTTCTTGCAGAGGTAATGGCCAACAAAAAAGCAGTTTTCCATGATAAATACTTTAACTCGGCAGTAGCTGCAGGCTCAAAAGGTTGTAGAGTAAGTTTTTCCAACACAAAATTGAGATCCCAAGCAGGAGTAGGAGCTCTACGTGGGGGTCTTATATTCTTTGCCCCTCTAAGAAATTGCTTAAACAAAGGATGAGAGAATAAAGGAGGGTCACAATCATAGTGAGCAGAAATGGCTGCAGCATGGACCTTTATCGAGGAGAAAGACAAACCCTTGTCCAATAACTCAGTAAGATATTGAAGAGCAACACTTAAATCAGGTTTGGAGACATCAAAGTCCTTTCCTTTGCTCCAAATAAAAATCTCCTCCATTTATCAGAGTAAACTTTCCTGGTACTAGGCCTCCTGGCCTCCAAAATAACATTCAAAACTTGTTGTGGAAGCTGAGACCCTCCAGAGTCTAAAACAGAATATGCCAGGCTGTTAGATGCAGAGACTGAATCTTGACATTGAGGAAGTGATTGCCCTCTTGTGACAAAAGGTGCGGAATCAAAGGCAGAGGCCATGGAGGTTCTCGTACTAAACTCCTCAGTAATGGGTACCAGTGTTGTCGAGGCCAATCCGGTGCTATCAAAATCATGGTTGGCTTGTCTTGTCTGGCCTTCAAAAGTACCTTGGGAAGAAGAGGCAGAGGTGGAAGGGCATATACATGCAGATTGTTCCAACTGAATGATAGAGCATCCACCTTCCAAGCTGTGTGATGAAACATTTTTGTGCAAAACTTTGGCAACTGGCAATTTAGTGGAGAAGCGAACAGATCTATGTCTGGAGTTCCCCATAACACTGTCAACTTTTGAAATACATGAGGATCCAATTTCCACTCGTGAGGATCCACTATTTGTCTGCTCAACACATCTGCTAAGAAGTTCTGTGCTCCTGGTAGAAACCTTGCCTGAAGATTGAGGTGTAGATTGAGAGCAGTTTCCCACAAAATCATCGCTTGCCTGCAAAGAGGGTAAGAATGGGTTCCCCCTTGCTTGTTGATGTATCACATGACAGTAGTGTTGTCTGTTTGAATCAACACCTGCCCTGGGTGAAGTAAATCTTTGAAAGCCATCAATGCAAACTGGACTGCTAACATTTCCTTCAAGTTGATATGCAAATGTTGGTGTTTGACAGGCCACGTGTCTTGCACCCATTTTCCATTGAGGTGTGCTCCCCAAGCCTTGTCCGAGGCATCTGTCGTTAGAATCTGACTCGCCTCTGGCCGGGTCACAGAGAGTCCCTTGTTTAGGTGACATTCCTGAGCCCACCACAAAAACTCCTTCTGAATGCAAGGTATTATCTGAATGACCGTGTCCAGATCTTGGCAGTGCTGTGTCCATACATTTTTGAGATACCATTGAAGCTTCCTCATATGCAATTTGGCATTGGGAAGCACCAGAATACAAGATGCCATGAACCCCAAGGCTTGAAGGACTGTCCTTGCAGTCAGCCTGGACCGTAGAGACATTTGATGGAAATAAAGAGAAAGGCTTCTTTGTTTGTCCGGGGTCAAAAAAGCCATCTGGGAAGCTGTATTCAGTCTCACACCCAGAAAGCACATGTCCTGAGAGGGTACTAGACTGGACTTTGTTTCGTTCACAGAATACCCTAGGCATCTTAACACTGCCATCACATACTGTAGATGATGATGAAGTTCGTCCTTTTCTTGTGCAATAATCAGGCAATCGTCCAAATAAGGATAAATTTGTATTCCTCTTAGTCTGAAAAAGCTATCACTGGAGCCAGAACCTTTGTGAACACTCTGGGCGCAGTAGATAAGCCAAAGGGCAATGCAGAGAACTGATAATGTAAATTTCCAGCCCGAAAACGCAGGTACCTCCTGCAACTGGGCCTGATAGGAACATGAAGGTAAGCCTCTTTGAGATCCAGAGTAACCATCCAGTGATCTTTTCCCAACAGAGGTAAAAGTTGTTGTAAAGTCAGCATCTTGAACTTTGGAATGTCCAGGTAAGTGTTGAGGATAGATAAATCCAAAATTGGTCTCCACGTGTTCCCTTTCTTTGGAACTAGAAACAGGCGAGAATAAAATCCTAGGCCCACTTCTGACAGAGGAACTGGCTGTATAGCTCCTATTTGAAGAAGTAAAGAAATTTGTTTGTGAGCCTCTATCCTTTGCCGAGGAGGGACGTCTGGGATGCCCTTGAAAGGAGGCATGGTATGGAAATAGAACTTGTAACCTCGGTTTATAATGTCCAATACCCATTTGTCCTGGGTGACTAAATGCCAATTTTGCTTGAAAAGAGCCAACTTTCCTCCCAAAGGAGCTGCCAGGCAAGAAGAATCTGGCAGCTGAAAATGCAGGTCATTGGGCCTGTTTACGAAAGGACTGGCCCCTGCCCTCACCAGCAGATTGAGCAGGCGAACTCCATTGTCTCGGCCTGAAGGTACTCTGAGCTCTGCCCCTACCATGCCTAGATCTACCCCTAGACTGAGAATCAGAAGAAGGTACGTCCACCCCTTAGTAGGCCAATTTCTACTAAACTTTGGAGGTTGTACCTGCAAAAATCTTTAACAGTCTGCATAGACTTAGCCTTGTCTTCCATTTTCTTTAAGACTGACTCCACAGGAGGACCAAACAAAACTTCAGACTGTAAAGGGGCATCCAGAATTCTAGACTTAACATGCTCAGACAAATTCTGATCCTTAAGCCAGGCGTGCCTACGAATAACTGAACCAGTGGCAGCCACCCTAGAAGAAGCCTGTAAAGCATCAAAACCACATTGCAAAGAGTGCTTTCCCACCTGTTCAGAAACATGCACTAAATCCTGCAATTCTTTACATGCTATGCCCTCTGCCAAAGCATCCACTTTAGATCTTAGCTGAGAAAGGAGGAAATTCTGATACTTCAACATATGAAACTGGCAGTTCAAAGCTCTCATTGCTAAAGTAGAAGAGGTATACACCTTCTTACCCCATCTATCCAAAGCTCTAGCTTCCTTATCCAGAGGAACCGGATTCTTAACAACAGAGGCTCTAACACCCTTAGGCCCCTGACTAATAGTTTCTGGGTCCGCCCTAGGACTCTTATAAAGATATTTATGAGCCTCAGGCACCCTGTAATACCTGTCCGGTTTAACTGGAGCAGGAGGCACAGAATCTGGATTAAGAGAAGCTTCCGAGAAAACATCCGAAACAACATCCAAAACCAGAGGAATAGCTAAGGGTCTATGCTGTGGTAAAAACAAGAACTCCCTAAGTCTCTTCCGTGAATCAGAGTAATCTGTCCTTCCCACTTAAAATGCTCCCTCATGGAATGCAGAGTTTCTGAAAATGAAAAATTCTCTGGAGGAGAAGCAGAAGGAGTGGAATCCTCTGCATCAGAATCAGAATAAGGAGGGAAATCTAGAATGCCCTCAGCAGAAGACTCTGAATCATCTGAGGCCTGCTCCAAACTTTCCAACTCTGGCTCCATCCTGGGCCTCTTATCAGGAGGGGGCATAGAACCTCTAATTAAAGTAATCAAATCCTCTGCCATTTTAAGCATGTGCTTTTTAGGCATAGACCCTGAAGAACCAGAACTGACACCAGAGGAAGGCAAAACAGACCTGCCCTTAGAAGGAGTCTTAGAAACAGTAACAGAAGGCCTAACCACCTTAGGCATAGAAGGGAGAATAGTAACCTGAGAGGCCCCTTCAGCCTGACCTGCCTCCTGAGAGGCCACATCATGTAAAATCAAAGTTTCCCCCTGGGACTCAACAGAAACTTCAGCCGGATCCACCTGTTCAGCTGTAGCTTCTAAAGATCCGGCGTCCGTAACGGACGAATCATCCTGCCTAGGCTTTAAAGATTTGTCCTTGCGCTTCTTAGTAGAAGCAGGCGTCGGAACATCCGACGGCATATTATAATTACACCTCTTGCCAAAGACTAACCTAGCGCAATCTAACCTCCGTTTTATAGTGCGCTTATTAAACCTAGCACAAAACCGACACCCAACTACATCGTGCTCCGGTCCCAAACAAGGAATACAAAGCGAGTGGTAATCCCTATGCGGTATCTGTTTCCCACAAGAAATACAATTATTCACTTTTCTGACATCCGGTAAGTAACTGAGGCAAGAAAAACAAAAATATTCCCCAACGGGTACTTAGCCCAACTTGGTATCGGTCTGAAACTCCAGCGAAAAATTTCAGAACGCCGAACGGCACTTGCAACGCTGCTTCTGCATCGGACCATGCGGCAAAAAAGACTGAGGATATGACGTCGGTCATGCGCCTTTATACCCTGACGCTCTGATGTCAGATCTAGGCGCCCATGACCGACGTCAGCCTAATACTTTGGTATTCGGGCCGACCGAGGACAGCGGACTACCCGTAAGTAAGGACTGCAGCAATGTGAGATGAAGAACATCTGCAGGAGGCTTGGTGGGAATGGGCATTCTGTGCTTGGATTTTTAGGGTCCTCTTGATACGGGCATCTTTTTGAATATCCAGACCTGTGGTCATGGATCAGACCTCTAGGGGTGTTCTCCTTAAACAAGACCATAGGGTGATCATCTTGTCCTCCCAAAATGATAAAAATGGCCTCTGAAAACAGACATCTATGAACTGATGTCCAGTGAAAGTTAAACAGAGAGGCTTTGGCTAACTAAAGGCATTTCTTTATCTGCAGGTGCATTAGCAGCCTTCAAAGGAACTTTATCAGAGGCCTCCAATAACGGAGATGCATGAACTAGGGGCTGAGAATGTACCTTATCAAGTATCCACAAGATACTGGACTCAATGGAGGAGAATTAGATGTTTCTTACTGTTAGACCAAGCAGGGAATCAGTCTTAGTAAAATTTCTGAAGCTGAAGTCCTTGAACACCTTCTTAAGCTGCTTCTCTATATACTTCAGGGGGCCATCCAAGGCTAAGAATGAATAAGAAGATGGCATCATGGCACAAATTAAGGCACTGAACCTCTTCAAGTTTAAACAATTTTGAAGGGAATTAAATGTTTTGGGTGTAAAGCCCTAGAAAACTATCACTTAACTGTTGAGATATGGTCCAAGGCAGAATAATTAAAGATTGTGGAACTCCTTACAGGTAAATTACCTACCTCATGTATACTTGCTTTTCTTCTTAGCAGTGGACATAGCTCTTACAAACTATCGTCATCCAACACCACTTACATAATGCAATTCTCATTGTTGCCTCACAGCAAGAGGTTCTCCCATTCAATTCTCAGCTTGGGTTGGGAGTGCCTTCTGTGTGGAGTCTGCATGTCCTCCCCGCGGTCGAGTGGGCGTGCCTTTGTTGAAGGTTGGGCATTGGGCTGGCAACTCGACACCATAAAAAACAACTGCCAATCATTAGCGGACTGGATTTCTGCTGTGGCGACCCCTAACCAGGAAAAGCCGAAAGACAAAACAACATTACAGAAACACACTAAAGGCAAGAAAAAAGCTACACAAAAGGGTATGTTTATCTGTACTGTGCTCTTGGTCAGGCCAATCATTGCTGGATTACAGACACTTCACCAAGAGTACATGTGAAACAAACTGCCAAAAAAGACCTGAAGATGGAGCAAGTGAATGTCAGCTTCATAAAGAGAACATACTGATGTGCTCTGGGGGATCACACTCTGCAGTAATGCTACAAGCGTATCACTGACATACTATGCCATACCAAGGCAAAGACATGTTCAATGGCAGCTGAGAGGTCAACTTAGCCATGGGTTAACAGAGCCAAAGGAGTTTTGGGTATTTCTAAAGGGGGACAACAATGGTGTTAGGATCACCTCTGCCAGAGTGAACACTGGCACAAGGACTGAACAACCCTAATGCATCTCCCTGAATGGTGCACCAAATGACTAATGGCTGTGGAAGTCTACTGAAAAGCAGCAACTGAGACATTAAGGAGGCTGACCACACTATACACTGTTTATGTTTTGTTACAGTAGCATCATGTATCCAAGCACATCAGGATAACTATGGAAATTTGTTGGAATTGCATGTCAGACAGTGAATGGCATTCTGCCACCCCTCATCATGGGCAGTGAGAGTATTCAGCCTCTAGTGGCATAATACCTTTCCAGTGGACTCCTTACAAGGCACAGTTATCCACCATCTCTGTCACATGACACCAAAGTTCTAGTGCACCAGGCCAGAGGAGTGACCCCAGGTCATGGCCAGATAGTGCTATCTGCTACATCAACAGAAGATGCAATTCCTGACACAGATGATCTGTCAACCTATGTCTCCCCACCGTTTACACCTTGTGTGATATGCCCCCACATAATGCATGCAGGCAATGTGAAATTTTCCCTGGTCACCTCTGCTGTAACTCACTCCACCACCTCTTCCATGTGACATATGTGGTAATGCCTGATACACAGTTTTGCCCAACCACTCACTGACCAGCACAGCCAGATATAAACACCGCATGCATATCTGTTCTGTGCGACACTGCACTGTCATTCTGTGCGCATGAATGCCCATAGGTCTGGACTACACATGCCTACTTTGCCTGTGCTGAATTACTGTGCTCACTGACATCTGTAGAAGGTTGTGCAGCAGCTGCTGCTTGCTCCTGTTCTACTTCACTCGCAACCAATGGTGTTTATGCACCTTCTGAGCTGGCCACAAGTGTGCATATGTCTACACCAGTACAAAAGGTCCACCATGTCCTTTTCTGCACCAGCATGTACTGTAGCATGCAACTTGAGGGGAGGACATCCTGCAGGCTATGGCAGAGTCATACTGAATTGTCCCTCACACATATCAAAGTAACAGAAGGGGGTTTTGAGAAGGTTGAACACAGTCAGTGCTGCAGGTTTGTGCTTGGAAGGTGCTGTATAGAACTTTGGTCTCACTGTGAATTCTGTATAGATGTATTTAACCAGGGGTCTAGTGGGTATGCAGCATCACCTGTAACATCATCAATGTGGATGTGTTCAGGGTTTGCTACATTCAAACACACTATGAACCCAGTCATATACATAAGTATTAACCGCAGAGGCTGGACTTGCCAATCAGATGGCCCTGTGGAATGTCACCTTCAATGCGTCAGTGATACAGCTCACATATCAGCAGCATATGTAAAGCATGCAAGCCACCCAATTGATGGGTAGACAGTTATTATCCCATGTGCATCACACGCTACTTTGCAGTTCACAGAATAGTATTACTTCCTGTTTACAAGCCTTTGAGATTGTGGACCATATGGGGCCTTTACTATTATATGTGTGCATCTGATGATACCCAGTGCCTTGGGGTAACAAGCAATGTCATAAAAGGCAACAAGGATGACCGAGCTCTCTTGCAGTGTTCTAAAACTATACATGCTTATCCACATGTAAAAGCATTATGTTGAAGAACTTGTCAATTACTCTAGAGGGGGAAGTATACAGAAGAGCTTAACATATCTCCTGCTGGCCCTGCCTTAGTTTCCACAGGTACAGAAAGGCACATGTTCCGATAACTTTATGCACATGTCATGTCAAGCACAGCTTGTAAATTGTTCTCATCTATTCAAAAGCCATCAACAATCTTTTCACTGCAAAAGATATGGCAAGTCACCTACTGGAGGTACCATTTCATTTAGTGCTGGGTGCCACCCCACTCATACCAGCAGGAAATGGTAGTGCTACTCACTACTGCATGCTGTCACACAACTGATTATGCCAATGTTAGCATTTGCTCTACCAACAATTTCAATATTTTCTGAGAGATTTACTCTTTTATAGTCGGGTGCACAATTTCTCCAACATAAAACTATGAACAGAGGTTTATGCTCACCAACCATACATTTGTACATCATTATGACCTCATTTCTCTACCCAGTTTAATTTGCATGTCATTATATACCTGTCTGTGTAGATCTTCTGCAGTACATTTGTGTTCCCTGCACTGTAGCACAGCAAGGTACTACAAATTACTACCCATTTGTGTCTGAACAATCTCCACATAATTGTGTGATATAAACTGTGCAACATGTCTATGAATCCAAGCCATTAGTTCCAACACTGCTGAAAGGAAATTACTACTATTCTAAAAAAGAATCACCTGTGCTTTAAGTTGAACTGTTAAATGCATAAACAATCATGCAGCAGAGCTGTAACAAACTTCACAGACATATAACCCCTACTGGTAAAAGAAAATGGAAAGCATATAAATAGGTTTAAGGATAAGAAAGAAAACATCTTTCACTAAAAAGATATACCTTCTACATATTACTGAATCAGGATGAATTCATTTAAAACAATGTTTTAAATAAGTTTAAGTCAAGGTGATTATTTTGGTTAACATAATTTTATGCTTTTCTTGGTCTTTTCAAAGTTTTATTAAATGACGTGTCAAACATATGCATAACTGCACAAAAACTAAAAACAAAATGCACATTCTTGTCCCCATGTTCTTAACAGAGTATATATAAACCATTTACTGGCTTAGAAACAAACAGCACAACTGAACAGTTCTAACTGGCATAGAATAAAGTATTAATAATGAATCAATATGAAAAAGAAAAACGCACAAAACTCGCAAACTTTTAAAAACGAAAACTAATGTTATCACAAATGATTTTCCAGTACTGTAAATATCCACAATGATTAGCAATTCCTGCAACATATCAGGGAAATGAAAGCTACACTTGGCATTTTATTCTTGGGGGACATCCTCCACTCCCTCATATTTTGCATACATAAAAGTTTCATGATTGCACAGATTGCACAATCATGAAATCAGCGGCTATGTACTACTCATTGCCAGCATTATTACAGTTCTATGTAGAAGTGTTTGTTTTCCTTCAACTTTGGATGGTTTTACACCCGTGCTGAAGCCTTCATTAAAGTGGACCTGGACTTGGAGCATGCTTACTAAAGATCTGCTATTCAAAACACTACTATTAATAAACATGATGAAAACCTTAAAACAGATCTCAAAATCAAAACTGCTATTTCAATAACTCTTTTTGGGCATACAGTTAACAAAACGGATGCTTTCACAAGCTTCAGAAAAAATCAGAGTTTGGGAAATTGTATGATATATGACCACAGAATACACTATGAAAAGACTAAATAATGCCACAGAACTTTCTTTTGAACTGTGGTCATGATGGATGAGCAATTCAGGACAGGCATAAGAAAGAAAATAAACCTTTAAACTGTCTCCTACATGGGCTTTACTTGTCTGAAATATCTCACTACATCATGTGGGCAGTGTCTGCATATCAATATATTAGCAAGGCAAAATATAAAATTCACACAGTTTTCAGAAGTTGCCAGAAGCCTAATACTCCAAAAGTGATTTAACCCAAGTCCATCTGAGACAGTCTCGCTTCACAGTTTATTTTTTAATAGGTTTTACTGCTCTTAATAAAAATAAATAAATAAAAAAACTGTTCACTGCAAAATGCTGTCAGAATTGCTACTATACAAATGAAACAGACTACCCGAGCCCAGCTGAAACCATTCTGCTTTGCAGTTTTCAGTTGTAAAAGATGTATGGTTTATAAAATAAATGAAAAATAGTAACTAATAAAATATACTTGCTATGGTTATGATAATAAAAAATGTACTATATTGCTCTTAAATCTGTGCCACCTGAAACAAGGCTTTCCACAAGAGTGTTTCCTGACATAACCTGATACTAGAAAGAGCACTTCTCACTCATGCCAGAGAAGTATCTTAATACATCATGCTTAACATAATATAACTCCTCTTCAGGGATACTCTGGATATTTTAGTAGAAAGTTATCTCTTGCAGAGTTAGAAGTATTACACTTCAGCAATAAATGGGGCAAATATTCCTCTATGACCTCTCTGAGTTGGCAGTGTTCCAGGTGGTTACTTTAAATAACCACTTTCTCTACACATTATCATAAGACGACTAATCTCTCACCCTGAACCACTTAAGCTTCCTTCCATACGTCTACTTACAGTTCATTGTCCTACTATACAGCATGCATTTATACTGCTAAGAAAACCTTGTTTCTTTCCAAAGATTACCTCCATCCTCCTTCCAAAAAAAAAAAAAAAAAAAAATTTAATTTCAACACCTCAGACTCATTTTTGTCAGTGTTCATATATTATATTGCACTTCATTTACAAATGGTGTACTTCCTAATTTTGTAATGTATCTTGTATGTATTTGGAAGGCTGTAGATGCCACGTACAATGAAGCTTTTCTTTCCTGCCCTCCAATAAAAAGGGTCTTGCTGTCCCAGCTGGACTTGACCAGTAAACCAAAGCAAATACTTACTTGTACTTACATTTTTTACTACTAACCAACACTCCTAAACAGTATTAAAACAAATGTGTATACATGTATGCATTTTAAATCAGTATCCACAAGATACTGGACTAAAAGGAGGAGAATTAGATGTTAATCTGATGGGTTCCTTTATTTTGTTCACAACATGCTTACATGATTTCTTCTGCTTTTAATTCTGTATAATGAAATACATATTTATCCCCAGCACTTCCACAGTTTCTCAAAGCCATGCTGATATAAAAGCTTCTTTACCTGCATTAGCCAAGAATCTCTTCATAAGAAATTAAATGGTGTAAAAAGAATGTATAAAGCGTCGCACAGATGTAATCCTTTGGTGCACGAGTCAATTTAATCTATTGACTTGTATGACTACAGACTTTACATATCAATAATTAAGTCCCACCTCAAATAAAGCTTGTGAAAGGACTTCAGTAGTTTCAGTAATTTTAAGATTACCAATTCAATTTGTCATTTCAGTTTGTTTGTCTTTTCAGCTTTTCCCAGTTAGGGGTCGCCACAGCGGAACTCTGGTCCGCTAATGATTGGCAGTAGATTTTTTTATGGTGCTGAGTTGCCAGCCCGATGCCCAACTTTCAGTGAAGGCACGCCCATTTACGCATGCTTTTCGGAGGCCACTCGACTGCGGGGAGGACATGCAGACTCCACACAGAAGGCACTCCAGCCGAGAATCGAACAGGAGAACCTCTTGCTGTGAGGCAACAATGCTACCGCTGTACCACCGTGGCTTTCAATTTGTCATTTCAGTATTTATTTATTTTATATTTGTTGACCGGGTTTGTCCGACGGAGCTACAATTGCCCGTTTTCATCGGAGACCAGAGGAGAAAATCTCCAACGGAAAAATAGAAATTTTACATACTGAATACATATACAATAAATTCATCAGTACCACAGATTACTGCATTACAGTACCACATATTACATTAATCAGTACCACATATTATTGCATTACAGTGTCATGCATTAAACTGTGGCAAGTTAAATACATTCATCAGAGGGACACATCCATAATTACATATTATATACACAATAGTGCAATAGTTACACAGCTGAAATATTTTACTAGTTATGTTTGTACAGTGACGTACCAAGAGGAGAAGACTAAGTTTGTTTATTGAAGGGACGGAAGAGAGAAGGGAAGCAGAAGGTTATAGGTGAGTGTTTACAGGGGATTAATTACATTGGCAGGTCCATTTTTCATGAAGGTATTTTTTGTAGCGGTTCTGAATTGATTGGAATATTCAAGGGATCTTATATCTAGTGGTAGGCTATTCCGGGCCTTGGAAGGATTAAAGCTATAGACTAGGTAACCCATTTTGGTCCTTGGTTTCTAGATTTTTAGTAGGCATTGTTCAGAACTGTGGAGTAATCTAGTGGGTAGGTAATGAGAGATTAGAAATGAGCTAGTTGGATAGAGGGTTTTTAGAGAATGGAGTGAATAATTCTTTCATGCAAGGCCCACTATACTGACATTTTTTGGCATGCTCTGTTCCCTAATCAGTCTGTAAATATTTGCTAGAGATTCCGTTACTGTCCTAAAGTATCATTGTTCATTTTCCTCAATGTCTGCGCTTCTCACCTGTTTAATTCACTGCACCTTCTCCATTAGTTTTTGTCATTTATGCAAAAGGGGAAAGAACCCAATATCTTTCCTCAGCCCATTTGCATCTACAGAGATCTCAGGATTATGTAAGTTCTGCAGTTCCTTCCCAATCATCCACTCCAAATTGCAAATTGATGGGCCTTTTGACAAAGTCCAGTGCTTCCACAGGACTAGTGAACACCAGTTTTTCTCCTTGTGCAAAGATCATTATAAACAATGGATAAAGTAGATGCCATTTAAGCTGACAGCTTCAGTACTCCCTCATCACTGGCCACATGCCATTACAGCTAAGCATAGTCTCAAATGAATAGTCATAGTCCACAAACACATTTTCTTCTCCATTCAGTTGTTTCCTTAACTGCCACAGATGTTTCTGAAGTCGCATAACTGGTGTGCGTGTGTCTCTGTGCCTGTGTGTGTCTCTGTGCCTGTGTCCTGCAGCAGAATGGCCTCCTCTGGACTCCTGGTTCAGCAGCTGCCAGCCTCCGAACAGTGCCACCGTCCAGTGGAGTCTCACTTCCATTTCACTCCAAACTCTTCCTACCGTGCTAAAAGATGTTTCACTTCAAAAATATTCTACATATGTGAGAATAACACAAATTAAATGCCAATCTAAATGTATATTGTGTTCCAAAGTAACATACTTAGTAGAAAATACACACAATATACGTATGATCACATATACAAGCATAGCCTTCATTAAGGCTGAAGTTCATGTCAAGTGCAGGAATCCAATTACGAAAAGAAAACTGCAATGTTAGTTTCATTCAAAACAAATATTAAAACCTAGACTTAATTAGGGAGTATTAGGCAATGTCACACATCATCAGTGTGGCTCCAAATAGTAGCATTAAGTAATGTATTTACGTACTTGTAGTTTTTGGGACCTTGCTTCATTACTTTCAAGGTCTAACAGGTCATCGATGTTAACTTCTTCAGGCATATCAGTTTCCTGAAACACAAGGAGGAGACATTAAACATTACATTTGCAGCAATGGCATCCAGTGAATATATTTAAAAAGCTTCCTTATTTTTAAGTACATTTTATATAGCAAATCCCTAAAGTTTGGAGTACATTTATTTTTGCATTCATTTAATCAAACTAAGCCTGTGCACACAGCTCTTTGATGGTTATTCAGAAGAACCAGGCTAGCAAGTATAGTAGATGCGCGGACCAAACAACCTTGATACTGAACAAAAGAGACCAGCACCCGGAAGGCAAGAGCAAAAAGTTTTAATGAAAACCAGAGAACCAGACCGGTTTCAGCAAAGTGCTTTCATCAGTGGTTGACTCAACCACTGATGAAAGCACTTTGCTGAAACCGGTCTGGTTCCCCGATTTTCATTAAAACTTTTTGCTCTTGTCTTCCGGGTGCTGGTCTCTTTTGTTCAGTATCATTGATGGTTAACCAGAATGCTGGTAATAAATTTAATCCTACTACATATAGCACTGCTTCTCCATAATAAAAAAAAATGCAATAGAATTACATTGTAAAACTCGACATTTCTAAAGAAATGAGCCCACTGCCAGATACTGTATAACCAAGCTTACCCATTTTACTCTTTTCACCTGTGACATTATGGAGGACTACAAATATAAGTTATTTATTTATTATCTATTTTGACAATGTAAAACATGCATTTGCAAACTCCGCAACAGAAATGTACACTTTTCAGGAAAGTATCACGTAAGAATGCAGAAAATGCTGTTTTTCAAGTGATTCATTTTATCACACGGTACAGATTAAACAGCATAGCTCTGGTTGCAAACTCTTCCTTTAATTCAGAGCAGCACTTCATTCCTAGTAGTCCAAGGAGTTTTATCCATCTTCCTGGCCTAGTGTACAGAATGAGGGCTGCAGTATATTTACCTCCGAGTGCTTAGACAAATCAGTTTCTCCACACACACTTTACGGTACACACTGGTGGAATGTGTGGCATCTTACCCTAGTAGTGGTGTTATGATGCATTAGAAGCAAGTACAGTGATCTCCTTCTCTATCTGTTCTTCTTTGTCAAGAGGTTATGACAGTTGTCCACGTCTCTGCTCTTGTTCACTCAGTAGAGCACACTAGGGGCTAAATGTTATTACGACACTCTTGACTATGAGACAGCATCCTAATTCTGGACACAAAATGAATTTACTCTCTGAAACCGAGAGAAGCTCAGTATACTATTCCTGGAACAGACTACCTTCGGTGTGGCAATAACATTTTATGCTCAAGGCATTTTGCAGTTCTCATTTCTGTAAATTTAGAACACTCCGTAAGTATATAGAACCTTGAGTCAGAAAACCTGTACATACTTTGGACAGTTCTTCCTGTTATTGTAAGAAGCTGCAGAATAAATAATGCAACCCCATCTTTTTGACTTGAGTGGACAGTCCTGAGCAATAAAAATACACAGTAACCATTTCTTTGCTTTTGAGTACTCTCACATAAAACTCCAATGTTATTTATCTCTTTCGTGAGCTTCTTGTCTTTAAACATAAGATTAGCTTTATTTAGTTTACATGCAAGTACTAGGCTAGTTGCACTTGCGGGCCACTTGAAGCTTTGCCAATTTCCCTTTTTGTGCTCAAAATAAACAATCCTATATGGTTATAGATTGTCCTTACCCATTTCTATGGTCGATAATTACATATTACCCCTAATAAGAACAACTGGGATCATACCACAGATAATTTGAGGGGACCTATGCATGGGGTAAAGCATTTAGGATCTGCCTCTATTTGCAGTACAGTGGGCAGTTCTGGGGTAAATTTTCTGTTTCTCATCCATGTAACTTGTGCTTGAAATGTCTTTTCTCTAAATGTCCAGTAATACTGTTATGACCCTCTCTCTAAAAACTATACTCTCAGACAAATAGTGTAGTGACTGGATCGGCTGCCACAATTTTCAGGACCTCTTGAGTTTTTGCCTTGAGAATGGCAGGGGAAGTAAAATCCAGCTAAAATATTTTGAAAGAGGCATTAGAAGTCAAGTGTCTCTGTAGATACGTAGGACATAAAGCAGCACAAGACAGTTTTCTGCAACACAGTCTGCTTAACTCAGCAATGGCAATATGACCTTCTTGGAGTTGAAAATAAATCATTTACTTAAATTGTCATGCTCTGCTGTTTTTTTTTTTCCTACAGAAAGCAGGTATTTGTGTGTGTTTTGGTTTAAGGACAGCAGACTGAAATTCGTCCTAGAACTGCAACCTACCTCAACAATATAGACAGTAAAGTACAGTTGTGTACCTACCATAAATGTAGATGTTTGAGTGTATTCACTGTTGCAGTCATTACAATTGGGTTATCCTGCTGGCAGGCTACCCGCAGTCGACCTGAATTCCAAAGTCTAGGTCCGGCGTCAGTTGCTGTCGCCTCTTCCCTGACGTCAGTGCGCCAGGGGTATAAAAGATGCAGCCAACACCATTTTCTTCAGTTTTTCTTGCCCCAGAGGTCAGGTGCCCCTAAAATGGTAGGCTAAATTATGCTAATAAGCATGCATGCACAAAACACAACTTTTCCTTCATCTACAAGCAAATGCACCACATAGGTTGTATAGAGTAGGAAAGTACAGATTGGTCCCAGCAAGAAAAAAAGGGGGATGGTGGGAGGGTAACCTGGACTGCAACAGTGAATACACTCGAACATCTACATTTATGGTAGGTACACAACTATACTATGTTCATCGTGTTTCACTGTTGCAGTCATTACAATTGGGTTGAATCCCAAAGCTAAGGTTGAGAGGCTGGAGCTAAATAGGATTAGGAGAAGCCATCAGGCCCTGCAGAACTGCAGTGACAAAGCCTGCCCTGGATTTAGAGTAGAGAGGTAGATGACAGTGCTTTGTAAAGGTATGCACTGAACTCCAAGTTGCAGCCTCTAAGATGTCTTTGGTTGGTACTCCTCTGAGGAAAGCTGCTGAAGTGGCTGCTGCTCTGGTTGAATGTGGCCTAATGCCCTTAGGCACTGATTTGCCATGCTGTGAATAGCAGAAGCAAATGCAATGGCCTATCCATTTTGAAATAGTCTGTTTTGAGATAGGCTTTCCTTGTAATGCTGCAGCATATGCCACTAGAAGTTGTTCAGTCTTTCTGAAAGATTTGGTTCTGCCCAAGTAGAAACGTAGCAGTCTCTGAATGTCCAAAGTATGCAGAATTCTCTCACCCTTATATAGTGGGTTTGGATAAAAAGTTGGCAAATGAATTGTTTGGTTAAGGGCCACACTGGACACTACCTTAGGCATAAATGTAGGGTTTGTCCTCAGCGAAACCCTGTCAGGATGGAAAATGATAAAAGGTTCCACAGCCATGAGTGCCTGCAACTCTGAGACTCTTCTAGCGGAGGTTATTGCTAGGAGCAGAGCTGTTTTCCAGGATAAGAATTTTATATCAGCTGCAGAGGCTGGCTCAAACAGAGGCAGTGTGAGTTTTTCCAAGATATAGTTGCGGTCCCATGCAGGTATTGGTGCTCTCCTTGGAGGTCTTTTTGGCCCCTCTGAGATACTGCCTTAGTAACGGATGAGAAAAAATAGGTGGTTCTGTATTGTAATGAGCTGAAATGGCAGAGGCATGAATTTTAATTGATGAAAAGGAAAGGCCTTTATTCCAGCATCTCAATTAAGTATTGCAAAATCTGAGGAATATTTGGAACAATCGTGTCAATACCTTGTGCTTGGTTCCAAGCAGAGAATCTCTTCAATTTGTCTGCATAAGATTTTCTGGCGCTAGGCCTCCTGGCATCCAAAATAACATCCATCACTGCTTTAGAGAGAGTTGTGTCTTGAGAGGCTACATTATTTGCCATGCTGCCAGGTTTAAGGTCTGGAGTTGGCTGTGCAGTATCTGACTGTCTTGTTCGGTTAATAAGTGAGGAATTTGACGTAATGTCCAGGCTGGGCAGCAAGACAAGCTCTTTAGTATTGGGTACCAGTGCTGGCGGAGCCAGTCTGGGGCAATTAGTATCATTTTTGGTTTCTCTTGTCTGACCTTGAGGAGTACCTTGGGGAGGAGAGGCAGAGGAGGATATGCATATACTGTTACATTTTTTCAGCTGAAGGATACAGCATCCACTTTCCATGCTTGCTTGTGATAAGTCCTTGTGCAGAATCTTTGTAGTTGGTAGTTGTGTGGGGAGGCAAATAGGTCTATGTCCAGGCATCCCCTGGTCCTTGTTATCATGCTGAAGACTTGTGGATCCAATTTTCACTCGTGGGCATCCATTAGGTTTCTGCTTAGTTAGTCTGCCAGAGTATTTGTCCTTCCTGGCAGGAATTGTGCTTGCAGATGTACTTGGTAAGCCAATGCTGTGTTCCACAAGTTCATGGTTAGCCTGCAGAGGGGGGAAGAATGTGTGCCTCCCTGCTTGTTTATGTACCACATGACTGTAGTATTGTCCATCTTTATTAGTAGTTGTCCTGGATGAAGTAGATCATTGAAGGCTGTCAGGGCATTCTGAATGGCTAGCATCTCTTTTTGATTGATATGTAGATGCATTTGACTTGCGGACCATGTGCCCTGAATACATCTTTCTGCCATATGGGCCCCCCAGGCGTAATCTCATGCATCTGTTGTCAATGTCTGCCTGGCTGTGGGTAAGGAGAATGGCTGTCCTGTGTTGTGGTGACAGGCTTTTGCCCACCATCGAAACTCCTGTTGCAGGCATGGAATGAGGGAATTATTGCTTCCAGGCTGTGACAATGTTGAGTCCAAACACTTTTTAGATACCACTGAAGTTTCCTCATATGCAATCTTGCATATGGAATTAGCAGAATACAGGATGCCATGAAACCCAAGGCCTGCAGAATTTTTCTTGCAGATAACTGGGTCTTTGTTGCCAACATTTTGAAATAAGTAGTCAGTTGTCTGTGTTTGTCTGGCGTGAGATAAGCCATCTGGGCAGTTGTATTTAAGCTTGCACCCAGGAATATTATCTCTTGAGAGGGTATGAGTTTTGATTTCTTTTCGTTTACTGTGTACCCTAGAGTTGTCAGTAATATTTTTACAAACGCCAGATGCTGTAGTAGAATGTCCTTGTTCTCCGCTTGAATAAGGCAGTCGTCCAAGTAAGGATATATTTGTATTCCTCTGTCTGCAAAATGCAATTACTGGTGCCAGGCACTTTGTGAAGACCCTGGGCGCAGTAGATAGGCCAAAGGGCAGTGCAGAGAATTGGTAGTGCACTGAGCCAGCTTTGAATCTGAGGTATCTTCTGCATGTTTACCTGATTGGGACATGCAGGTATGCCTCTTTTAGATCTAATGTCACAAGCCAAGCCTTCTTGCCCAGCATGGGCAGAAGCTGCTGTAGAGTCAACATTTTGAATTTTGGAATATCCAGATATGTGTTTAGAATACATAGGTCCAGTATTGGTCTCCAGGCTTTGTCTTTTCTGGGTACCAAAAACAGTCTTGAATAGAATCCTTGTCCCTGCTTTTGCTCTGTACTTGTTGAATGGCCCTCATATCCATGAGGGGTGAAACTTGTCTTTGTGCCTCTGCCCACTGATTGCATGGCTGGTCTGGCATACCGTTTTGCCTTGGCAGGGTGTGAAAGTGGAACCTGTAGCCTTGAGAAATTATATTTAGAACCCATTTGTCCTGGGTGATCATGTGCCAATTTTGTGAAAAAAGTGCTAGTTTTCCCCTCCAAAGGGGCTGACAAAAGTTAAGTGCTTGGTGCTGGAAGTGGAAAGTCATTGAGACTGTTTCCTGTATGGCTGTGATTTTTCCTCTCCACTCTTGGAGGTAGAAGCACCCCATTGTTTAGGCATGTATGAGCCTTGGGGCTGTGATCTGCCTCTGAGGCGTCTGTATCTGCCCCTTTGTGGTCGTCTGACACTGGAAAGGAACAATTTTTTGTAGGCCAGTTCCTGCTAAATCTGGGAGGCTGTACCTGCAAGAAATCCTTGACTGTTTGCATAGATTTAGCTTTGTCCTCCATTTTCTTCAACACCTCTTCTGCTTTAGCACCAAACAAAGTATCATGCTGTAAAGGAGCGTCTAATAGTTTTGCTTTAACATGATCTGGGCAAATTTTGTTCTTTTAACCAAGCATGCCTCCTAATGACAGAACCTGTAACAGCGGCCCTACAGGAGGCCTCAAGAGAATCAAAACCACATTGTAAAGTATGCTTTCCAACTTGTTCAGCCGTATGCAATAAATCCTGCATTTCTTTATTGTCTGCACATTCTGTACTTGCTGGCATTTTCTGTTTAAGCAAAGACATAAGATAGTGCTGATACTTAAGCATATGAAATTGGCAATTTAAGGCTCTTACAGTCAAGGTAGCAGAGGTGTAAATCTTTTTGCCCCACCTGTCTAGGGCCCTAGAATCCCTATCAGAGGGGATAGGGTTTTTTGCAGTAGAAGCCTTGATCCCTTTGGGACCCTGAGAGATGGTTTCTGGGTCAGCTGCAGGGTTCTTATAGAGAAATGTATGTGAATCAGGGACCCTATAGTATCTGTCTGGCTTAACAGGAGCTGGTGGTAGAGAGTCTGGAGAAAGACTGGACTCTGAAAAAACATCATCTACAATGTCTAAAACAGGCGGGATAGCAAGGGGCCTGTGCTGGGGCAATAGAAGGAAGTCTCTGAGCCTTTTCTTGGATTCAGAGTAGTCTTGGCTCTCCCAGTGGAAATGCTCCCTCATAGTATGCAGCGTTTCCCCAAAAGAATAATCCTCAGGAGGAGAGGCTGAACTTAGGGATAGATTCTTCAGCATCCGAATCCTCATAGGGAGGAATAGAGCAATCCTGTTCAGAGGAGGAATCAGAGGAAATGGCAACCTGGTCTGAAGATTCATATTCTAACTCTTGCCTAGGCCTCTTTTCAGGAGGGGGATGGGAACCCCTGATCAAAGTAATAAGGTCTTCGGCCATTTTAAGCATCTGTTTTTTAGGCATGGAGGCCTGTCCAGGTGAATGCTGTACTTGTTTCTTTGTCTTTAGAGTGGTTTTAGTCTTTGCCTTTGTAGCTGAAGTAGGTTTCACATATAACAGTGTAGGCCTGAAAACACCCTCAGAAGCCGATGCCTGCTCAGTGGCTCTGGACCCATCTGAGGGAAAAGTTTCCGAGTGTCCAATATCTTGAGTTTCCAGAGGCCCAGTCGGCTCCACATGGGAGTCGGAAGCGGCCTGTGGCTCTGAGGTAGCGGGCGTCAGGGGCTGCAAACGTGCCTCACTGAGAACCAGCGAACCGGCGATAGGCCTAGAAGAAGCCTCTTCGTCTGTTTTGGATCCCGGAAGAATGAAAATCCTTATGAGGTATTTGCTTCCCACAAGAAATACAGTTATTAACTTTTTCTGACATCGGTCTGGAGCAAGAAAAAAAAGTTTCCCCAGTGGGGTACTTGGCTGTAATGAAGACTTCTGATCTGAAATTCGAATCTGGAAAAACTTCAGGAGTTGGCCGACCGGCACTTGCGAACTGCTTTTGCTTCGGGCACTGCGCGGCAAGAAAGACTGAAGAAAATGGCATTGGCTGCATCTTTTATACCCCTGGCGCACTGACGTCAGGGAAGAGGCGACCGCAACCAACGCCGGACCTAGACTTTGGAACTCAGGCCGACTGCGGGTAGCCTGCCAGCAGGATAACCCAATTGTAATGACTGCATGATGACATCAAGATGAAAAAGCAAATGTATACTGTAAATAGACACCCATATCTACTTTAGTATATGGGCTACTAAGTTTGTGTAGCCAAATGAAGTCATAGAAGACCCATTCCCTGTAAAGATACACTGACAAGTGGAAACAACTTGTGTAAGAAAAAAACTTACTTTTGGTTACTCAGAATATTTCATCATAATATGTAAAATCATGACCAATACTTCCTATGGTAGTATTCTAATGGAATGGCTACATATGTAAAATAAGCAAAATAAAATCTTAACACATCAGTGGTAGGATTCATAGACAAGCAATCCATGGCTGTGCAGCAGTACCATAACAGGACTGGTCATGTAGCTGTTCAGATAAGGAAGAGGGCTGGCATGGTGCTGGTGGTAGGGTAGCCACTCAGTGGTGCAAAAATTGCCATTTGGTGTTTGAGCCACATTAAATAATGTCCTAAAAATGGACATGGGTATTTACCAGTGATAAGTGGGTTGAGGACCCAGCCTACTCTGACCTATGCCAGGGACCCAACCTAATAGTGGGAAGGGTCTATGTGCCACTATTAGCCAGTCTGTAGCTGCCATAAAGCCCAGCATTCCCATCTCAATAAGTTACTGTCTGGCTTGTGATCTGCTGCCTAGCCTGGGTTATTTGAGAAACCTCTGCTGAGTGAAAGCTGGACGTAGAACCAATCAACTTGCCAAACATTAAGGATTGCTATACTCAATATAGGTTTCACTGACTGAACACAGTTTGAAAGTAGATAACGTAAGGAAGAGACCGGACATCCTCTAAATCCAGAAAACAAGATGGAAGGGCAGTGCAGTAAAGCCACTTTGTTTGGAATCCAGAGTCTACTACTCAAGGGGAGAATGGACTAGAAATGGTGTGGGAATTGTGGTAAACGTGAGGCTTCAGAAGACAGTGAGGGATGTTCTCATAATTAGTGAAACACACAAGGCAATCAAACTCTAGTGCAAGGATAGCACAGTCTTTATAACATCAGCCTATGCTCCACTGCAGAGTTGCATTAGGGTGGAAAAGAGTGCATTCAGACAGCAGTTGCAGGACCTACTAGACAGAGGACAACATGAATTGGTGTTGATATGGGGGGGCCTTGAATGCACATATCAGGACAGACAGAACAGGATCAAAGGACAGCCTGGATCTACATGGGTGGGGAAACAGGAGAAGAGGACATTCTAGATTTCTATCTGGCAAACAGATTCACGGAGGCAGATGCATGGTTCATCGACACAGAGTAATAAGATCACATACAGCAATGGAAAATATGCAGTTCAGGAACACTTCTACCTGGTAAGGAATGGGAATTGGGGTAGAATTCATAACTGCAAATTTATACAAGTTATATCCCAGACAACCAAAGAATAAGCATTCTCATGACAGTGTACAAAAACAAAGGGATTATTCACAACTGTGGACTGTTTAAATGTATCAAACTCCTCTCACACTACATGAAAGTTTTGGAGAGGGCAACTGATAAACACATACACAAGGTAGTACAAAGTATGATGAGAAATGAATAGTTTGGATTCAGATCAGGATGCAGCATCCAAATGAATGTTTGCAGTGAGAAACAGGTGAGAAGAAATTAGAGATGAGGGAACAGTCCAAATGGACATTCCTAAACTTGAGGAAAGCATATGACAAGCTCCCAAAAAAGCTGATTTGGGAAGTCTGATGGTTTGAAGTGCCAGAAACATTGCTAGAATTACTGCAGACTATATATAAGGCAATGACAGAAGTATAAACAGTGTTCAGACTCACAGGGGTTCCCAGTGGGAATTTGTATGCATCAGGGTTCAGCTCTGAGCCCACTGCTGTTCATACTGGTGATGGATAACGGCAAACAGGCTGAAGAAATCAAATGTACAAAGCTGCTGTATGCAGACAATGTGGCTATGCCAGCAGACAGTCCATGGTGGTGTAGTGGGTGTCCAGCTGTTGCCATATCTCAGACAACACCAACATCAGTGACTGCTGCTGGGAGACCACAGAGGGCAGCTCAGAGTCTCCATCAGAAAAGAATCCTCTGCTCCAGTCTTGAGTATTGACCACAGAAGCCAACAGTAAGCACTCAAAACTAGCTTGAACACCACAACCTCCAACCTCAATTCAGTGAGACAGACCTTTTGACCACTGGTGACCCTGTGCCAAAGGTGTTAGCTGATGCAGGCGGAGGTGACTGCTACCACTCCTCTACCACCACCACAAGTGGACCTCTGGAAAGAAGATAACACACACAAGACACAATAGTACACAGGTGGCAAGTAACAGTACAATAGTTCATAGGACATCAACACCCTGCTGCCAGAAGACAAGCTTTCACCTCCTGTGACATATCTGCATATTAGCTCACTGCTTCTCAGCTACTGTAAGACAAAGTGTGTAGAAGTCAGTACAGTGCTGGACCTGTGAAAAGTTTGGGAATGGAATGCTTACAATAAAACTTTGACTGTCATTAATGACCCCCTACAGGTCATATTAATGATACTTGCACTGCTCACCAGCATGAATTATGTCACAGTCATTCATCATCCTGGAAAGCTCATGTCAGGTACTCAACTTGTATAAAAGATCATATTAGCCCAGCAAGCACACCTGTTAGCCCAAGTGGAGGATCAATATCTAGCTCTCCCGTGGACACCAGAAGGAGCCCTACTGTTCCCAGAACTGAAGCAGCCATGGCCACTTGGTCACCTCTGCTCAAGGAGCAAAACAGTAGCCCAGTATGCAGGGACACATTCAGATGTCACATAATGTGCATCACAACACAGCAGTGAGGAGCTACAGAAAGCCACAGAAGTGCAGAACCACAGTTCTAAGAGCTTCACAGAAGCTGTGGACAAATATAGTGTGCATGTGCATCCCCAGCTGTAGGATCGCCACATTAGTCTTGTTTAATGTCAATAGAAAATAAGGGTGTCATACGGAGAGACTGCGCTAAAAAGAGCAACTATGGAATCAGAATTTTAGTGAATTAAGACACTGGACTTTCAAACAGGCATACTGAAGGAAAAGTAAACAATTGGTAAATGTATCTCTGCATGTACTGAACACCTACAGTGGTAGCAATTGTCGCAAAGAGGAAATGGAGTATGTGGGAAAGAACACGGTACACTGACAAAAACACCATTGTATCAAGTTGTAAGTGGGTATCACTGGACCAACACATTCATAGTGCAGAACATGCCACAAAGGACAAGACAGCCCCTGTATGCAGGGTTAGTCGTGGCAAAGCATATTGTAGGAAAAGGAATGAACTGTGCAGAGAATTACAAGGGTTCAACACAATGCTGCAGAAAGGCATGTTGTAATAACTCACCCATCACTACAGTTTGCAAAGGATAGGGGGAATGATCACAGCACAACTGGGGTCATGTGAATGACCACTACATGGGGAGGACCAGCCCACAGTCATATGGGCCATCCACAGACAGCCATGCACATACACTGATCAAGTCAGTCGTATCATGGGCCCACAACAGAGACACCTGGAAAGGTTCACAGTCCTGGAGAATGAGGCATTAGTGCAGACCCAATGCATACATTGCATGTGTACCCTGACAAAAGGCAATGTAGGCAATATCTTAAAGGACCAGGTGTGATAGAAGTGGTGCAAGGTATCACTGCTGTGAGTGGGCATAACAGGAATCTACAGCAGATTTAGTGATGGGTAACTGGCATGATATTTCATGCCACGATCAAGACAAGTGACATTTCCAAGGATATGTTTACCACAGGTGGTAAACCAACAGAGTAGTAGAGTTCCACGTGTCCTTTTCTGGAGATAGGAAGTGAATGCTCATACCCAGTGGTGGCTTGGATGTGGGAGCTGTGCTGCTGGTGATGACTTCACAGGTGTCTGTAAGTGGTTTGCCTCATTAGCATTAGAAGTTGCATTGTCATATTGTAAAAAGGACTGCGTGTCAGGCAGGACTTATGAAGCTACAATCTTTGGCACACTGGTCCTCCATATACCTATAGATCTGCAACTGCAGCACCTTGCATTAACACGGTATGTGTCTATATAATACTCACAGATTGCGTCAAGTACCTGCATGCCTGCCACAGGAGTAAAGCGGGGGACATTTGTTTCAGTGCTGCCTTTGGAGTTTTTTCTTTATGCTTTCACTGGATCTAATAGGGGGGGGACCGGCAAAATGGAAAAACACATGACTAATGTCAGCAGATCACATGTGGCTGACAATGATGGCAATTTGCACTTGGCACAGCCCAATGACACAGTGGCACTATCAACAACACTATCACTGGAGGGTTAATACATACTCTCCACATAAACAAGGAGCTTGTGGAGGGACAGGTGGACACTCCCACCTTCACCACAGCTTGGCAGCTATCCTGCAAATCTGATCCCCATTTAAGGCTCCCCAGACCAGATTTGATGACATCTGGGAGCCAGACTGCTTCTGACATATGTGAGTGCTCCACAGAAAAAGGTGCGATGGTCAGCAGTACTAACATGCAATAAATATCTGTCCCTGGCCTGGGTACAACACTTGGCACTGCTCAGAAGATGCACAGGACAGTGACACAGTGACTTAAGCACAGACAACAGCTTCCCACATCACTGTGGAGATAGTGAGTGTGCTGTGTGGCCTGATGGATAACATTCAACACCTGCACAGCCCACAGAAAACATCTATTCATCTTCAGAGATGTACAGGGCAGTCCAAATGCTTCCTTTCAAGTACTAATCCATTTAATGTGTGACACGTACAAATACACTCTATTGTAATCAGTGAGGTGATTCACATTAATCCTTGCTATCTTCCTAAAAGTGATCATACCATGGTACACAACTAATCATAAGTGTTACAGCTGTGTAACAAACATCACCAGAAGGCGGGGCTACAGGACATGGCATCAGGAAGTAAAGTGGAAAACTGTTCAGCATACTGTAAAACACATTTACTTCAGCGAAGCTGTATAAAATAAAACATATTTATATCCAAAAAGCCCATAGCTGTATGTCAAGCTCATAATTACAGCAAAAAGATAACATAAGAAACTAATTAACCATCTCCACAACAGTTTCTCCCTGTAGTCTCTTCTGTGGATTACAAAATATATTATGAATAGAAAATTTCAAACCCATTTCCTAATATTTTCCTTACCCTATTCAGAATTTCACACACTCTTGCTTAACTCTAAAATATCATTCTATAAAAATAATTCCTGCCTGCAACATGGAATTTTATCCTACGAAAATGATTCTTCCCATCTTCTCACAAAAGTTCCTCAACCTCTAAGAACAAACAGTTCACATGTTTCCTGGACGTGGGATGGGAGTGGGACCACTATTTTCCTACAGTCTACTTCAAATCTCACCCTACACACAAACCCCAACCTCTTTTGCCTCTTCTTCCACTTTCGCTCCCACTCAGCCTTTCTACCACTCTCTAAATTCTGTACATCACATCTCACTTTGCTCCTCCTAGTCCGTTTCTGTCTTAACTCTCTCCTTGTTGTGTTTATTCTGCAAGTTGTATGCTCCACAACTCTTGTACATATTTATAGTTGCTGCCTACATTGTAAATCTGGTATCATCATACCCTCTAAGGGTTAGAAAGTAAAACATTTGAATAGGTACAACAGGTGTGAAGAATGTAAAATAGCTATATAAACAGTTGATGGCTTTGGGTAATGTCAGATCCGTACAATAGAATTATCTATCTCCTCTAAGCGGAAACTTTTTTTTTTTATATATTATACATACACACACACACACACACACACACACACACATGTATACACATTATCTGTTATATGAATTTGCTAATGTCTGTATATCCCCCTAGTTTATGGGTATTTACATGTATTCTTTAATTACTTCATCTTATGTGTTTTCAGTTCTGCCTTCTGTTGCGCAGGCCATGGGTGAAAGGAGCCCAAGGACCAACCCACATACTCTGCTAACAAATGTAAAATACCTGTATAACAAATATCTGATATAGCACCAAGATATTTCCTACCTCTGAGTTCACATAAGTCTTTTGCCCAAAGGTATCTGATTTCTCGAATAAATCAATAATTTAACAACTGGATTTATTTACCAGTCTCTTGGCTTCCTGTACTTCAGTAGTTTAACATACAATAAATTCTGCCCTAGTATCAAGTTTAAACATTACACATTCATTGCCATCAGCTGCTCAGACCAGCTCTCACAGTTATACTTCTTCTACAGTATCTGTGTATATAGGTCATCAAGACTTTGCACACTACTGGACATCCTAACACCTAATGCCCCTGTAAACCAGTAGTCTTTCTTATGATCCTCTTCAGCAATTATATTCTTTTGTTGGTGTCTTTGGGCTGCTTTATATATTTTCATAGTGGTTCATTTTGTGACATTTTTGACAGTAACTGTCTTTATTCTGGAAATTCTTCCATTCGTGCTTATAGTCACACCAGCTGCACTCTGCCTTGCTACTTTAATTTCCGCAGAATTTTCCTTATTCTTGCCTGAATTATGGCTTTTCTTCTGGCAAATGAGTGTCTAAGCTTCAGCTTTTTTTCATTAAGCAGTCTAACTTAAATTAGGCATAAACCTGGTGGCTCAACAATCAATTGCTCTGGCTAATGCCAAGATAAGGTTCAGGAAAATTGGTTTACAGGAAACTGACTTGTTACAGTATAAGCAAATGGATCTCAGAAGGGAATCGTGCGAAATGATCAAATTCATGTCATTCACTTTATATTATTTCTAAAGCAGTCACAGCAACATCAATACCCTATGTGAATTCCTGAGTTGTTGTGAAAAACATGTGATGGACATGTGACCAAGTTCTTCTTCAGTCAAGTCTTGAAACATAGAGTACCTTTCTGTGCATACAAATGTATTGCAGACTTGTACTGTTCCTCATCTATGAGTAGGAGACATGTGGAGCACTGCATATTCCTTGAACATTCTGGTCATTGCAAGAAATAAATGAAACTTCCGCATTCAAGGTTTCCTACTTTCTGCAGGATTACGGATAAAGTCTCAAAGTTGGCTGCAGCTGTGCACTGGCCACACTATGTAATATCCAATAAAGAAATCAATCCACAACCAGATGGTGTATGATCAGTATGGTCTTCTTAATGTTAAATGTGTAACATTTATGAATAGTATCTTTTACTTTAACCTCAGTTATCCAGATACAGGATGCAGCTATGCTGGTCCCTCTTCATTTAAGAAAGGAAAGAAATAAATCCCCAAAAGCCTGTGCGACACACCTCACCAATGCATACATTTCTCAAAGGACAGAACCATCCTATACTTAGTACCTGGTGGACATTCATTATGAAGGAGAACTCAAAAGTTTGTAGACTATTAGAATAGGCTTTGAAATGTTGCATCCTTGTTCACACAATATTCTGCTGGCATTTTTCTAGTTTCAGTATCTGCAGGAGCTCCAACTTGTGCTGCAGTGTCAGCATTGGTGTGCTGAGCAGAGAAACTATAAAGGAGCACTCTGTTCAATAATGGGGTGAGGTAAATTATTAAAATGCATTTACTAAAATGACCTGCAATATAATGAGGTAAACAGCAGTCTAAGAATTCGGAGGCTCATTGCCCTACCACAGACACCTAGTCACAGATGCACAGACATTTATGACTGCAAGGTGGACTGGGTCTTCCAAATTAAGTAGCACCTCCTAGGTCTACAAATGGCTAAAAGGTAAACAAATGGCTTGCTCTACCTATACTACCTTTGCTCATAAGTCTAAGTCCAGTACCTTTCCTAGGAAGTCAAAAAGTAGGACTAATGGCTTAGTAAAATGTCACATGTTTAGCAAGTCCAGAAACATGAGTATATTCAGAAGTGGGATGCAGAAGCCCAGAAACCTTTTCTACATCTCTTTCTCTTACATCTGCTGTCTTCCAAAGACAGACTCAAAGGACTGAAAGAAAGGGTTAACCTGAGCTACAGGTACAGCAAGTAGAATATTGGGTTTAAAAGGGACGTGAACGCGTGTCCACTTACATAAATCCCTATGCCTGCCTTTTCCTTTCACAGGTGACTACTAGGCTAACTGCTCTGAAGGACCATTTACAGTCTAGGCATGTTATCCATGTAGGTGTTGAAATTGCCCTTAACATGATTTTTATTCCTATACTTCCCACTTGTAAATGAATGTTTTGGGGACCATTTGAGTACTGAAAGGTGACCCTGCTGTAGGATAGGGCATGTAGGTACGGTCTCTGTCCATTAGTAGCAGGGGGCAGCCCTGTGGTAAATTTCCTTATTCCCACCCATTGATCTAGGGACATCTATGAAATTAGTTTTTCATGTATGAGGAGACTGTTCCAGATTAGTGGTATCCTCTGGGATATGTACTCGTCCCTCCAAACTATTTTGTTTCTGTTGCAGAAGAGTTTATAGAGTGGGTCTGGGTATGTCATGTGGTTTAGTCACTGTATTATTTGTGAGGTACCTCTGTGGGCACTCTAGTTGTTACATATGTCTGGACAGCTACATACGCAAGGCAGTATTACACTCAATGATGGTCCTAATGAGGGCGGAGTACAGTGTGACATTGACATCTCTAGACTGAGATGCTATCCTCCTGCTTATAAAGTTGAGCAATATAGAATGGCTCTCACAACCTTCAATACATGTTAGCCGAAAGCCATGTCACTGTCTATGTATGCTCCCAAATCTCCAACTACTAGATCAACTGTTACGGATGTACTGTAAATGTGGTAGTTTCCCCTGGGTAGTGCATTTCCCAAAGGATACAATAATTGTTTTTGCATTTAGCCTTTGTTTATTAGTCTGGCATCAGTTATTTGTTTGGCACAAGCTCTCCTGGAGGACAGCAGAGTGTTTTGGGGCTTCAGCAACTACTACTAGCTTGTAGTTGTCCAAAAACTTAGTTAACCAAAGACCCTTGATGTCTGGCATCTATGTTTCAGAAGACTAAGCAAACAGGAGTGGTCCCCATCACTGAGCCCTGTAGGACTCCATTAGTGACTGGTCTTTTGGAGAGGTAGCTTCCCCTGTCTTGAGTGTGTTCTACTAGTGAGCCAGTTGTTGATCCTGCAGGTGATGTAGAGGTTTATTCCTAATTTAGTAAGCTTTAGAAATATACCTATACATCGGCTACTGCACTGTCAACCAAGTCAGTGGGGTCAAACTTTGTGGGACCAGATATGCCAGTCAATAAACATGGACTACCTACTGCATAACAAAGGGCTAAGTACTCTGATCTGGGCTTCATGTCATTGGCAGGTAGCACACTTGTCTTTGGTGCTGACATGACAGTGGGGTTCTATTCCCACATCAAGTGTTTAGATTCATTTTCCAATACTGATTCTTTAGCTTTAACCCAATAGGGATGCTACACTCCTGTGTCTGCCATCCCTTGGATCAGATGTTAAAATGTGGTCCTATTTGCTTGAATTAATAGCAACCAAGGTAGATGTAAAAGACTCCATAGCACATATTGAAAAGAACAAGGGAAGTTCCCTAATGCCCTGGCCACATTTCCCCTAGTCAATATCAGTACCACCTCAGGTCTGCCTTGAAAGAGGTTGCTGGCCTCATGAGACTAATATGGTGAATATAAATAAAGATGTCAGCCACCAAATACCTACAAGTCATTTGAGCCTAAATTAAGAGGGAACTCAACAAAGTACTATCAAGAGAAATAAGGCAGAAGACAGGGGAACACATGGAAAACTAATACTGCAATCACTGATACAGAGTGTGTGTGAAGCAAATTAACCAGCATCAGTCAGTACTACATGTTAAGTTACTTAACAAAATTTGCTGTGAGGGACTGAGCTAAAATCTAGGACCCAGGGTAAAGTATATCCCTAAATGTGGCCACACCTACTCATGCCTTACCTCCTTACCATCCTTTCTTCACTCCCTTACTTCTATCAGTTTCTCTAAATATACCAAATTCTATCACTTTGTATTGCACTTCCTGTTTGTATTATACTAACGTACCCTTAATTTCTCTATGAACTGGCTAAAAATTCTCTAAATCATTGTCACATAACCTGTATCTATTCTTAACCGATGTTTTCATATTATGTCTAATTTGCTTTACTTATTTAACATGTTTTTTTTTTGCATTTTCAAAGACTGTAAAATTATTCTTAAAATGTTCTGTAATGCTTTAGAGCTTTTCTCCCTGGGCCTTCACTGAAAATGGGCTCCTACCAGTCAGACTTTCCCAGTAATTAAATGTCAATAAATAAATAAATGCTTTTGCAACTGAATTAAGATATACTCGTTCAACTTTGAAAAGAGTTTTGTAAAATAGCAACAACCTTCATTTCTTCATTTTGAATAACAAGGCTCTTCAGGATGAAATTACGGGGAAATAATCACAATTTCTGACGCAAGCAATTTGAGTACACATCCGCACCTCGTGCCTCATACATTAATCTAATGATGCTTAAAACTTTACTTGTGAAACACTGCCAGAATAAATACCAATCAAGCATCAGAGATACATGATGACAAGCAGATCCCTGCAGTGTTTCCACACATTTAGTCAAATGAATTTCCAGTTGCTTCAGTTAAGAGAAAAAGAATAGACATTAATAAGCTGTTTTGCTTGGGACCTTCTAAAGTGAACAGAGAATATAAGTGTCACAAGTTTGCTGAAGCAAACATTCCAATGCAGTTATGTCAACACATGCAATAAATTCCATTTGTTTTATATAAAATATTTCAGGATTTGAAAATAGGCCCAAGGATAGAAATAAAACAGTTTATTTATTTTCCTTTTTTGTAATTGGCACTCCATATTTAAGTCTCAGTCTGTCAGCAATGTACAAACATCCAATTATTCCAAAATAGCTCTCCACTAATCATTAATAATTTACTGTTTTTTTTACTAAGACTTCCACAGTTCTTAATGTAACAAAACAAAGGACATCTGGAGGTATTAAAAACCTTAATGAGTTTCTTTTTCAGACACTTGGCTACAAGATTCCAGAGGCGTTAATTACTGAAAATAAATGGAAACCCCCCTTCAATTCTGTTACATTAATGTACAGAAACTGTTACCAGTGGAAAAAAAACATGAAATTTAAAAAGGAATTTAATTCTACTTCATCACAACCCTCTGATGTCTACATAAATTAAAAAAAATAAAAGTTTTAACTAATATGTAGCAGTTGTTCTACTCCCAGCTCCCATGTGTGTATTATTGCTGCCAGTAAAACACAGGCCAAACAGATGCATCACTCATCTGTTTACTTGTCACCTGAATTAACACCAGGAAGACTCTGTGTGAAACTACATTGCAGCGTGGTCCCAAAACAGCAGAGCTGTCTTAAATAAAGATATGTCAATTAATGTCTTTGGAAGTGGGAGTGGTATTCTAATGTGCTACCACAACGCTATAAAATATTAAAGGGTAATGAAGGGATCAGGAAAAGGTGGAACAAGTTTTGGTGTGTACATTTTTGTACAGGGTCAAATGGCATACAATAGAGCTGTCAATAAGATTGCGTTATGCATGTGTGTTCTATCTGTGGAATTTCAACAACAGCATAGTTTAGTGTGTACTGCGTATGCACCGATATGTCCTAATTTATCCATTCCCAAAAAGGTCTCTTCTATTGTAATTTAAGTATTCCAGTGCAAGGATCCCAACTAATGCTGCAGTTTTACCGACAAGCCCCACCCCACCTCCACACAAATACTGGCACACAGCTACTAGCAGAATTAAAAGAATTATGTTTTAGTCATTGCTAAGGTTAAATTAAAACCAGCCTAAAGGCACAATTTTTATATACACACTTGCATATGCAGGCACGATACGCACATAATGAAATGAATGCATTGCACTTAAGGTGAACCATCAGGGAGAGGACACTGATCTACCACATAACAGAGCAGGGATCTTCTGCAA
This sequence comes from Protopterus annectens, assembly GCF_019279795.1. NCBI lineage: Eukaryota > Metazoa > Chordata > Ceratodontiformes > Protopteridae > Protopterus > Protopterus annectens. The sequence goes on from NC_056725.1 coordinate 1,404,085,249, forward strand.
AGGTTTCGGAATACAGTCAGAATTTACAGTAATCGCACTGAGGTTAATACAAGTTTTATAAAAATAACATCAAGATGTATGACTGAAATAAAGTAGTGGGATGACAGGGAACCAGATATCTGAAATGTACATGAATTATAAGTATGCGCTTGCAAGATAAGCAAGCGACTGAAAACATGCCATATACTTTCATAACCAAGATTTAATAATTAATTTGTGCAGCTGACTTTTCCACTTCTGAGCCTAGTCTGAGCCCAGAAAACAAGCATACAAAGAAGCAATTACTTCAATCATACGCATTCTTTATGACTGATCTGCCAGACAACTACATTAGTTCAGACATACCTATTTTCATTAAAAAGGCATTTAGCTCAGTTAACTTTTAGTTATGTACTTACCATAACTTTAGATGTTTGGGATCCATCTCGCCTACATTCAATACTGATGGGCTCGGAGCCGATCCCTCGGCTCCGACTCGGCACGCTATGCTATAGAGCGAGGCCTCTCATTGGCTGAGCTATTTCTTATCCCAGGATGCACCACCACTAATCCCCCAGATCTTGTTTGTCCGCATTCATGCACACATGCACAACTTGTTTATATAACATTGTTAGATGTTTCAAGATGAAACAACAGGATTCGGACCTTCTGATATCCTCTGATCTCCAAGGAAGAGGGACGGAGGGTGGGTTATTGGGAATGTAGGCGAGATGGATCCCAAACATCTAAAGTTATGGTAAGTACATAACTAAAAGATGTTATGTGATCCTATCTTGCCTACATTAAATACTGATGGGACAGCGTCCCTAGCACCTAAATCCTGGGTGGCTCATTGGAAAACACTCCTGAGCTCTGTGGAACCAAATGAAGCTCGTCCTCTAGATGCCACATCCAATTTGTAGTGGGAAATGAAAGTGTGCGGGGAAGACCATGTAGCCGCAGCACAAATGTCACTAATGGCAAGCTTAGAATGAAATGCTATTGAAGTAGCCATAGCCCTTGTAGAATGAGCTTTGACAGAGATGGTAAGCTCTTTGTTAGAATAAGAATAAGCTTGAGTAAATACAGTCCCTGATCCATTTGGCAATAGTGACCTTTGTGACGGCTTTGCCCAATTTATTGTCTGCAAAGAATACAAACAACTGATCTGTTCTCCTTGTTTGTTTGGTCCTATCTAAATAAAAACGCAACTACCTGTGGACATCTAATGTGTGGAATATGAATTCCGCTTTGTTAGAATACTTCGGAAAGAAGACTGGAAGTTCTAATGATTGTTGTAGGCAGAAACTGGAACAAACTTTAGGGACAAAGGAAGGATTTGGCCTGAGAGATACTCGTCTTTGTGAAAAACCAAGTACGGAGGTTTTACAGACAAAGCTTGAAGCTCTGAAACCCTTCTGGCAGAAGTAATCGCCACCAGAAAGGCAGTCTTCCATGATAGAAATTTTAAATCACATGTCACTGCCGGTTCGAAGGGGAAGGAAGTTAAGGCACGTAACACCACATCGAGATCCCATGGAGGAGCAGGATGAGAAATCGGAGGTCTTAACAGCGCAGCACCTTTCAAGAAGGTCTTACACAATCTGTTGCTCATTAAAGGTGGGTTTATAGATTCGTGAAAATTGGAAATAGCTGCCAATTGAACCTTGATGGTAGAGACTGAAGAGCCTTGATTGAAAAGAGAAGTTAGAAATTTCAGTACTTCTGATACGGGAATAGTGATGGGATCCAGGCCCCGGAGTTGAGCCCAAATAGCAAATCTTTTCCATTTGCTAGAATACAATTTCTTTGTAGCAGACTTGTGGGCCGAAGATAAGATGTGTACAACCTCTGGATCCAATGTATGACTCCTGACTATAGTCGGAAGAGGAGGAGCCAAGCCGTCAATTTTAAGGTGTGTAGGGACTGGTGGAATAGTCCCGACTGATGAACTAAAAGGTCTGGGATCTGATCCAGGAACCATGGACCTTCCAGAGCATATTTCCGAAGATAGGGAAACCATACTTGACGAGGCCAGTAAGGAGAAACTAAGATCATTTTGCTCCCCATGAGAGATGCCTTTTGAATCACCCTGGGAAAGAGAGGAACTGGGGGGAAGGCATAAAGCAAGCCAGTGGGCCAAGGACGGGCTAGTGCGTCCATGGGGCTCTTCCCCGGGGCCGGGGTTAGGAAGAAGAACTTTTTGCACTTCGCATTCAGTGGAGTCGCAAAGAGGTCGCAACACGGAACTCCCCATTTGCTGAAAATTTGATTTGCAACTGTAATGTTCAGAGACCATTCGTGAGGAGAGAGGATGGTTCTGCTCAGTCTGTCAGCTATCACATTGGACTTGCCCGGGATATGAGTAGCCACTAGAAAGCGTTTGGTCGACACTGCCCATTCCCAAACTCTCATGGCCTCTCTGCAAAGAGGATAGGATCTGGTCCCTCCCTGTTTGTTCAGGTACCAGACAACTGACATGTTGTCTGAGTGAACGGCAATTATGCCCTGAGGGAGGTAATCGTGAAGGGCTTGAAGGGACAGAAGCACCGCCCTCATTTCTAGGATGTTGACATGAAGTAAGGGTCTCTTCTGGGTGCCATTTGCCTTGGACTGACCTGCCCAGGGAATGCCCCCCCCCACCCCATCTGGGAGGCGTCCTTGGTCAAAGTGGCCGCAGGAGGAGGTGGAACAAAGGGTCGTCCCTGATCCAAATTGGAGGGCACTAGCCACCAGCGAAGGTCCGGTTTGCAGGTTTCCGTGATCCATATGAGGTGACTGAGAGGGAGTTCCTGAAAGGACCACTGAGCTGAAAGAAGCCACTGGAGAATTCTCATGTGCAACCTTGCCAGGGGGACTAGAAGAACCGTGGTGGACATGGATCCCAATAGCTGCAGGACTATTCTGGCTGGGGCTTTGGATCTGGGAAGTAAGGCTCGAACTTGAGCCTGTATGGTTTGTATCCTGTCTGTAGGTAGATAGACCCGCATTCAGTTTGAGTCTATCTCTACCCCTATGAATCTTAAGCATTGAGATGGCAGCAACACAGACTTTGGCCAATTGAAGGTGATTCCAAGGGAATTGCCCAGTGATATAGTGGCTTGTAGGCTCTGCAATAGTAGATGCTTGGAGGTGGCAGTTAGGAGCCAGTCGTCTAGATACGGAAACACCTGGAATCCTAGACTTCTCAGGTGATCAGTCACGACCGCCAAGCATTTGGTGAACACCCTGGGGGCTGTGGTGAGACCAAAGGGCAGTGCGCGGAACTGAAAATGACTGCCTCCTAGGCTGAAGCGCAGATGTCTCCTGGACGCTTGATGTACCATGATATGGTAAATAAGTGTCCTTGAGATCTATGGAGCACATCCAAACACCTTTCTCCAGCAATGGGAGAATGGTTTGTAGAGTGACCATTCGGAACTTGGACTTTTTGACTGAACGGTTTAGAATGCTGAGATCCAAAATGGGTCTCAAGTCCCCGGTCTTTTTTGGCACCAAAAAGAATCTTGAGTAAGTCCCTAATCCGATCTGGTCTGCGGGGACCGGTTGGATGACTCCTTTTTGCAGCAGCTTTGAAACTTCTGAGGCTGCAGTTTCCCGTTGACTGGGTGGCGGGTCCGGGATTTTTTTGGACTGAGGTGGAGAGTGAGAGAAAGGGATGGTGTAACCTCCGGCGATAATTCGAAGCACCCATCGGTCCTGAGTGATACCTTCCCAGGCTTTTAGGTGCTTCGAAAAATGACCCCCGACTGGCTCCGGAGCTGCACAGTCGGGCAATCCCTCAGGGACTGTGAAAGGCTGAAGAGCCACGAAAGGACTCGCGGTCTCCAGTGTTGCGAGGGCCTCTGCCGCCTCTGGGACAGCGTCTTCCAGAAGAATTTCCCCCTCCCCTGCCTCTGGAAGGGGGATCATCCTGCTGTGAGGGGTAAGACTTCTGAGATCTACGGAACCACATTTTCCCTCCTCTTTTAGCCTTGTGGTAAGGCCAAAAGGGAGTGGAAAATCGTGCCCCTACGGCAGTCAAAGTCTTACCTTCTTGCTCACAGCAGGTCAGTGTGTCCTTTACCTTGGGTCCAAACAAGGAGGACCCATCAAAGGGGGCGTCGGCAAAGGAAGACTTAAAGGCCTCCGCAAAATGACACAGGCGGAACCAGGCTGGTCTCCGTAGAGCAATGCCTGTACCCGCCGCTCTACTCGCCCCTTCGGCCGCATAAGAAATGAGCCTCATGGACGAGTTTGAAATGGACGACAGTGTAGCCAGCTGAGAGCCAACCGTCTGGGCCAGCTCCTCAGGCAGGTTACCCAAGAGGGTATCGGAAAGTTCTTTAATCGGATCCCTCTGAAATCTGGTAAAGTGCGTGAGATAGTTCCATGACCTTAATGTAAAGGCCGCTGAACTTAGGGTGCGCTTACCGTACCGATCCATGCTCCTAGACTCCTTATTAGGAGGATGGATGGACGTCGAAGCCTCTGCTACATCTTGCTGGGTAGCAGATGCCACCACCAAAGCATCTACAGCCACACCTTTAGTCAGGAACTCTTTTTCCGGGGGTGCTGACAGGAACTTATTAGGACGAGCAGGCACCGGTTCCACAGAGTCTGGGTGTTCCCACGCCCTTCGACAGATCAAGTCCAAGAGCTCGTCGATGGGCGGAGACACCCAGGAGGCGGAGGGCTGAGCCCCGAAGGCCTTAAGGAACACCGACTCATCAGCAGAAGGGGGTTTGGATTGCCAGCCACCTCGTTGTTTAAGGGCTTCCAAGATGTCTGCAAAGGGGACATCATCTGAGGACGACTTAGGGGACCCCTCTGCATCATCGAGATCAGTGTCTGATGTAAGAGACTCATCAGGGGAGTCAACGTGCTTCCTCTTGCATGATCTTTTCCTGGGGGGGGTTCCTCCGAAGAAGCTTCGGAAGGACCTCCAGGAGGGGGGGAACCCCAGTGGGGGTAACCTCAGGCCCCGGGGCTCCGCTGTCTAGGGACAGGGGGACTGCCAAAGACCCAGTCTCGGTATGCAGGGAAGGAGCTGGGGAGACCGTGGAGGTAGCCAAAGATGATTTGGCTAACGCACTCCTCATAGCCCTGAAGGCGGGACCACCAGAATCCTGGGAGGGTCCCACCTCCGTGGCCACGACGGTAGACGGCACTCCCGCAGCCGACGCACCAAGAGGAAGGCTTGGGACCGAAAACATCAGTCCTGAAGCGTCCCCCCCCCCCGGGCCGACAGAAGAAGTCCGCGTACCGAACTCCGACTCAAGAGCCGGAGTTGGAGTAAGGGTCGGGCCCGACCCTAACACCTCCATCGGTTCCACCAGCACCGGCTCCAACGGTGCCGAGGCTGTTGGAGGAGGAACCATAGTAGTAGGGTGGACCATCGGCTCCGAAGCCGAATGGGCTGGAGCCAAAACTAACTTTTGGAACACCGGAGACTGGAAGAGTCTTAGGAGCACCCTGTCAATGTCCGAATCAGACATCTTGGAGGATCTAGACGACACCGATCGGGTCCGAACTGATTTCTCCATCGGCTCCATAGGACTAGGGGACCGGCTCCGAATGGATTCTATTACTATCGGTTCCGAGGGAGATCTCAAAACAATTTCCCTCGGTGCAGATGAAGACTTCGGCGCCGAAGGGGAAGAGTCTGAGCCGGTAACCCTCATCGGCTCCAATATCAGTGGAGCCGATGAAGGTGACCCGCCTCTTGATGCCCCAGTCCTCTGCTCCGAAACCAGAGGGGTCGAGACTGGAGGCATCGAGGCAGACCGTTCCGCCCTTGGCTCCGAAGTCCATGGAGCCGATGGAGAAGCCTGCCTAGGTTTTTTGGCAGTCGGTTCCGACAGACTGGTCGGAGCAGACACACTTTTTCTTTTTTGAAGGAGAGGAAGAGGAAGATAAAGCCTCCTCAAAGGATGGCTTAATCAACCCTTTTAGAATTAATTTGTTCTTCCTCTCCTGGAGGACTCTTGATGAAAAGGCGTGACACATGCTACATGACTCTTGTAGGTGCTTGGCGCCTAAACAATAAACGCACGAGGAGTGGTCGTCCGTTATGGACATTTTATAACCACACCTCGCGCACTTCTTAAACCCAGAGGGTCTATGCTCTTTAGACATGCTAACAAACCTCTAAGATTAATAATACTACAACAAAAAACTAGCAAGTTTTAAGTTTAAATATAAAGTTTTTTTTTTTTTTTTTTTTTTTTTTTTTAACCAAACAAATCAGTACTAGTATGCACAAAACAAGTAAAAGGAGGGTCAAGACCCTCTAACTTAAGCAGGTACTTGACACACAAATAAAACGCTAGTAATAGAAAAAGATTAGGGGAAGGCCCCTCTAACTTAAACGGGAAACCTTCCCTTAACGAAAACACACAAATTCCTCAACAGATATACTTGAACACACTCGTACCACAACAATAGCTGTTAAAACAGCTTTTGGGTTCAAAATAAGCAAATTCCTGACAGGAAAAGTCTGAAAAAAAACAGTACTTAGCCCAGCCAAGTTTGAGACCACGTCCTAGCTTGTAAGCGGCAAACGAGATCTGGGGGATTAGTGGTGGTGCATCCTGGGATAAGAAATAGCTCAGCCAATGAGAGGCCTCGCTCTATAGCACAGCGTGCACAGTCGGAGCCGAGGGATCGGCTCCGAGCCCATCAGTATTGAATGTAGGCGAGATAGGATCACATAACATCATACATTTATTTTAGACTTCACCATTGGCACTTATAGAATAACATAGGTGTCTTTAGGCCTCAAGTCAAAATGCAATGATTTGCACAAAAGCTTGTAAACTTATGCTTGAATCTGCTAATGTTTTTAATAACAAACTGTAGTAGCCATGCGCTAGATGGAAGTAGCTATGAATGCTATCCATAACTGTGAGAACAAGGGAGATGTGCAGTACTAAATAAAACAAGTTAGATGACTATGTATAGGACAACAGTAAGCAGGATATGGATGTTGGGTGAAATTTCATGATGCAGTGTAAGCATTAAAACACAAACTCAGGGGATAAGGGGGCATGAATCCCTTCTGGATAGCTGTGCGAGTTTTCAAGCAGATGTGCTCAGCAGCAGCCCAGTGAATCGGGCTGCTTCCTTATGATGGCAGGAGATCAGTGCAGCTGAACAGGGGGTGCCTATGTCTCCCATTTGTCACATGTAGAATCAAGGAGCATCACATTGCCAATGGGACAGTGCCATTGAGAATCTTAGACTTCCCCATCATATAAAAGGAAGATTTTCTGAGCATATGTATTTCAATTAATGATCTAAAAAAATTACCCCATCATATAAAAGGAAGACTTTCTGGACATACATATTTCAATTAATGATCTAAAAAAATTGCAGCTGGTATCTTTTTAAACTGGATATTTTGAGGATTTATATTGCAATGTTCCACTGAAATCTTTAATCCATGATATGTAATCACGCCATTTGTCAAGAGGATTTCCACTATCATCATCACAGACACAGTTTACCCAGACACCTACTGTTCCATGGGTCTGAAAAGACACTTGTCCTAAACTCTGAAGTCATTAACTAACATACTCTGTCTATAGCTAAAGGAGAACTTAACTTTTTAATTTCTCCAAGTCTTTTGGGTTTCTAATACCATGACAGGTATGGACCCCATTCCTAATTTCTCCAAGTCTTTTGGGTTTCTAATACCATGACAGGTACCCCATTCCTAAGTCAAAGTACAATTAAAGTTCATAAAATTATTGTTGTTTCAAATCTTTGATATCAGTCAAATGTGCTCTTTGCAGCAGCCGCAATCTGCCCAGTAATGACTCCAGTTACAAGACCCGTTGCTCCTACTACTAGTGGAACTGTCTGGGTATCTTTCTTCCACATTGCTCTCTTTTCTGTCTGTAAATCCCAATATTTTACAAGTTTGTATTTCTTTGTACGCAAGACAGTGTAATCACTGGGTGTAGCAATTTCAATGATCAATGCTACTTTTGTCTTCCTTCGTGGACCACTATATCTGGTTTTCTCGCATCTATCTTTTTAACTGTTAGTAATGGGTGATCCCATATGATGTAGACTTCATCATCTTCTATGATGCTTTGTGGCTCATGTTTCCAGGGTTTCTCAGCTACTTCAATATTACAATGTTTGCACAATCCGCAGTGCAACAGTCTTGACACTATTATGTCTTTCAGTATACAATCCTTCTGCTATTAGTATGTCACAACCAGCAACAAGGTGTGCAACCGTTTCCAATTCTGTTTTACAAAACCTACATTTGTCTGTTTCTCATACATGTTCCATGGAGTTTGTAAACCAACACATACATAGTCCACTATCTTGGGCTACCAGTATTAATCTTTCGTTGTTCGTTTTGAATTTGCCTCTCCTTAACCATTCTGGCATTTGATCCTGATCAACATGTGGTTGTTCAAGGGAGTTTCCTATACCTGCAACTATATTTATGCATTTTTCAAAATTATTGCCTTCTCATCTGATCCTTCACCTTATATTCTTTCTTCTGATTTTGGCACATTCAGTTTCTCCCGGATTTTTATCTACTTCTGGTTTGATTTCCATTCCCACTTGACACCAATATGCTTCTGCTAGGCTAAGCAGGAAATCATCTTAGATTTATTCTCCACGTTTCAAAACTTTCACTATGTTTGTCTTGTAAGGTCAGCAGATATGTATGCAGTCCCAAGACTGCAGATATATACATGTAATCAATTTCAAGGAGTCCCATACCTCCTTTGGCATGGGGGATATATAAGCTTGGTATGCACGGATTTTTATAAATCATATGATCACCATGACGCATCCTTCCTGTTTTTCTGTCTAATCTATCCAACAACTTTTGGGGCCTGCCAGTCACTCCAAAACTAAGTAACGACAGGAAGAGCAAATTGGTTTATAGATTTAACTTTGTTCCTAGATGTCAACCCTGTTTTTAGGATTAATTCAATTCTTCAAAAATATTCCTTTTATTCACATTTGCTCATGTTTTATTGTTGGTCCTTCATAAATTCCCAAATATTTATACACTCCCTCTTGGTCCAGTTCTTCTATATCACATTCTTGTCCCAAATTGATATTTTCTTGGTGCTACAGCTTTCCTGCTTTAAAGACTGCATTTGCACATTTATCAAGACCAAATGACATTCTTATATCATCTGAAAAAGTTTTGACTACTTGCAGTTGTGCTTTCAGTTCCTCATCTGGTGAGCTATACAGTTTTCAATCATCTTCAAAGAGAAGATGAGAAGTCTTTACACTTTGTCATTTTCGAGTTTTCTTCACGTAAACAGCTTAATGGATTAAGGGCAAGGCAGAATAGCAGAGGTGATAGTCACCCTGGAATATCCCCCTTTGAATTTTTATCCCTGGAATATTAATTTGCACTTTATCACGGCTTAATTGCAAAGTGGACTGCCACTGTTTCATGGTCACTGCAATGTAGTCGATCAGTGTAGGGTGCAACTTATACATTTTTAAGCACTCTTATCCATGAATGTGGGATACTTGCAAATGCTTTTTTGCAGTCAATCCCATGCCATACTTAAATTCTTCCCTTTTTTTTTTTTTTTTATATACAGTTCACCACTATGACTATTTAACAACAAATGATCCTTTGTTTCATATAACTCTTTTATTGCCATAATCAAGTTTTCTTCTAAATGACTATAAACTCTGTTGGCATCAATTCCAGGGTATAGTTTATACGCTGTTGGAAGGTAAATTACTGGTCTACAATTTTTAGGGTAGCTTGCAGGTTCACTCTTAAGTAGGAGCATTATTTTTCCTGTTGTTAGCCAGGTTGGAGTCTGTTTGGGGTACTCATATAAGCAGTTCTTACTCGTGGCTAAATCTTAGTGCAAAGATACTAACACTTCTAACCAGAAGTTGGGTACTGCATCTGGGGCTGGGGTTTTCCAATTAGAGGCTTTTCTTAACTTTGTTTCAATCTCTCTGGCTGTTACTTCATCTCATTTCATATCCTGCACTTTTACACTTCTTATTTCTTTTACTTCTTCTGTCCATTTAGCATCTTTATGTTCCACAGGATCTTCATAGATACTTCTCCAAAATTGATCTATTTCTTCTTTTTTGGTGGCGTTTCAATTCTTATTAGCTTGTTTCCCAATTCTCTATAAAGCTTTTCTGGGTCATCAATAAATTGCTTATTTTGTACTTTTCCTTTATATTTATTTGCATATTCTCCAAGTTTTTCCACCTGTGCAGAGATTTTTTAGTTTATTTGCGATAGTGCATAATAGATGCTGATCTGTTTTAACACTGCGCATTGCTTTTATCACGTTCATCTTTCTAAGTATTTTTGTTGATCTGTTCCCTGTTCTATAGTGACACTTGTCCTAACTGCTTTATAGTTTTTTCAATCCGATACTTACATGATAGTATTTAATTTCTCCCCTTCCTTTCCCTCACTACCCTGTGTTCTTGTGGTAGAACTTTATCAGTTATTAATTTATCTGCATAGTAATATATCCCATTTATTTGTTATACCGCATGGATCTCTATGGGCAGTCCTGATTATTGTGTTCATTTGTTTTATCAAACTTCTGACTTTTGTTTTTTATTGATCTTCTGCAATCTATTTCTTTCATTGATCTTAATATGTCTCTCTTTATTAAATCAAGAAAATTCTCTTAGCTCGTTTTCTTCTAAACTGGGGACGCATTTTTTGTTTGCCATTTCCTGTGGGCATTTTATAGAAAGTTCTTTAGCATCTTCCTGTGGCATGTTCTCTTCAATTTCATCCTTTGCCATCTGTTGCTCTGTCATATGGGAACTCACTGGCCTATCACTCCTCAACACTGACTGTGTCAGAGTTTCTAGTTTCCTGTTCCTTCACTTGTTGTCCAGCTTCAAGTGAACATTTATACTGGTTTCCTGTGGAAGGCTCCAAAATAATATGGCACCTGACCAATTGCTTCCTGTTCCACTGGTTTCTGCTTAATTTGGAGGTCCACTGCTCTATCCTATTGTGGTGCTTTCTGAATTAGATTTTCTACACTGAATCCTTCACTTCAGGAGGTACTCCATAACCTCAGTTTCTATTTCTTTAACTTCTCCATTACTAATCTCTTTTTTCTACTTTTCCTCTGTCTTCTTATTTTTTGTATTGTAAAGTTTTCCTTCTCCAGATTCATTTGCCTGCATTGCTCTTCAAATATCTTTGGTACTGCTCTTTTTGCATTGATTATTTTTTTTTCTCCTTTGTATAGATATTACACCGCATTAAATCTTTCTTTCCCATGTCCAATTTTCTTCTTCAGATGTTTCCCGATCTTCCTGTTTCTCCTCACATCAGGGACTCATTCCATCATGCTGTGGTGTAACCTGTGTTAAACCTTCTACACAAAATCTTTCACTTCGCAGGCACTCCATAACTTCATTTTCTATTTTTTTTTAACTTCTACTTAACTAATCTTCTTTTCTACATTCCCTCTTTGTGATTTTTATTGTGAAATGTTCCATGTCTGGATGCCTTTGCCTGTATTTCTCTTTGAATATCTTTGGGACTCGCTTCTTTACATTGATTAATTTGTTTTTTGGCTTTGCATAAATATTGCACCATATCAAATCTCTCTCTCTTACCCATGTAGATATTTCTTTTTTATACTGTTTCAAAAATATCTAGGTTTTGTTTATATTTTTGCACTTCCTCAGATGCTTCTTTTTCCAAACAGATCACAGTTCTTGGTCTATATACTGTTTTTCACAAATCTGTTGGATTAATAACTACAAATTTTCATTTGAAGCTTCCGACAGTTTTTCTTGTGGAAATATTTTTCTTTCCTCTAATTCCTCTCAATCTTTGTGTACATCTTGTGCCTGGAAATTCTGGGCTTTTTGCATAATAGCAATATATAATGCCTTTATCATCTTCAATAGTCCATTTTATTGTCTTTATGGCTCTCTTCTTTGGCCCATCAGTTTTTGTGGACTGCAACTTCCTTCAACAAAAGTGGGGTCAGTCATCCTCCCCCTGGGCCTGGCACCACTGTAGGGATGTTTCCGTATTTTGAGGATTCTACACAGTCATTTCTTCCAGTCCTGGCACCAGGGCACCTACCAGGATTGGGCACTTTTTTTTTTATCCTGGGTCTTGTGCATCCAGCTATCTTTTTTTAATTTTTGACAGACTTCTGTCCATGATATATGGTATATAAATATAGTCTATATATCAGTGTCATCTTGGTGAGATTTTGTGAAAAACAGGGTCCACCTCGTGAACGTACTCACCAAGACTTGATAATGAATTCAATTTCTGCAATACTAATCTCCTTTGCTTGCTGACTTATCTATCCATTCAGACCCCATTCTGAAGAGGCACCTTTACCATATGGAATGTTCTATGAGGATGCAGGACCATTGTGCATGTGAACATAAGTGGAACATTACTTGCAGGGATGAACCATTACATGTCACTACCCAGATGGAGAGCAGCTGCTCAATACAATCCTCCACCAACATGCTCCACACTCGATGGACACTGACATCTCCACACTGGGCCAGTTATCAAGGAGCCTGAATCCTCACCACATACACTGGAGCGGGACATGCATTTGGAATACAAATGGATACACTCAGTATTTACAGATGCAGACCTCTCTGCACCAAGCACAATTTTCCTTATGAGCACACAGGGCACATACTCAGCCCGGGTTCTGGGTGTCTGTTTCTCCCCTGGTCCCCAGTAAGACTCCCCACTGGCACTGTGAAGCCAGCGTTTCATGTCCCAGTCCCAAGTAGCTGACACACACACATCTGGGAAAGGCTGACACAGATAACCCATTCTACCAGATTTGCCCAGACTACAAGGTAGATTCACTGCCACCAGTCAGTTACTATAAGGCTCTTAAAAGGGTACCCAATTATGCTGAGTGAAGTTAATATTAATACAAATGGTAAATTTGACCAAAGAGCAAGGCTTCAGGAGTAGTCAGAGCTATCACCAAATAAATATGTGCAAATACTCTCAAAACTTAAATATTTTCTAAAAAGAACCAGCCACAACAAATAATTTAAATAGTTAATAAAAAATAATAAAAGAACATGAAAATTCTAAATATATATTTACAGTAAACTACAGAGTTCAAATCAAAGGAAATATTGACAATAACACTGATTGACTACTCGTAAAAATAAAGAAAAAGCAATTTCTAAACTAAGCTTCAACTACATTCCTGACTTGAACCTAGGAGAATTACTATTCCCTAATCACTTACTTGACAGAGCAACACACAATGAAATATGTGAGCAGTCTTTCTGGTCAGGTTCCCCAAAACAGAACACTCAATACTCAGAAATTACTCCCTGTAAACTATAATATCTAAAATGGCTTGCAAAATGACCTAATCTGGTCACCTGACTCTAGGTTGTCACAGTATCTCCCCTTGAATCAGAGACAGGAATTTAGTTTAGCACAGACAGCTAACAATACACATCTAAATGTTTACAGCAGTGCCTCTGGCTTCCCTTCTTTTTACTAAACTAATGAGCAAAGTCTTCTTCCAGACCAAGCGCCTCTGGTTTATTCAGCATTGTGGGGTACCACTTTAATGGTTTAATAGCTCACTTCATTTCCCTTATTGTTCTTAAAGTAAGCTAGCTGGTTAACCTCTGCTGTCCCAGTATAGTCTATTAAAACATATGCATTTAATTCAGTTACAATAATACATGCACATTTCTTTTCACTCCTCCAGGGTGCACTGCTGATACATTTTAACACAAGCAAACCTCACAAATACATTTTCAGCATAAGCATCTGTACAAATCAGTTTAATACACAGATGACATAACTGTTTACAAAATTCAAGCGAACTGTGCTGGCACAAGTCATACATCCACTGCCCTACTTCTCCTGGAATGGCTGGCAGTACCTCATAATCACACCTCTCCCCCCTTTGAAGACTGAAGCTAGTTTTTCAAGTGACCATTGAGAAATGTAGCTTGAGAGAAACAAGCCTATCTGGGAATATGTTAGCCCATCCGCTGTCTTGGCAGCCCATCTGTGTTGGCACTGATGTCCCCACTTGGTGTTGTACTGTCCTGTCATATACCTACAGTCATAAGCTCCACCTTAATAACTTGGCATTTTGCTGGCTGGCTCTATGTAACCATGTTAAGGGATTGTGGTCTGTAACTACAGTGAATTTCCTTCCATACAGATAAGGCTGAAGTTTCTGCACTGCCCACACTATGGCTGGACATTCCTTTTCTACAGCTGCATAACATTCCCCTCTGGGTTGGAGTCTATGGCCGAGCTATACCACTGGGTGCTCTTCTTCTGAGGAAACCTGGCAAAGTACAGCCCCCACCCCATGGTTTGGGCATCTACCTGCACAAAAAAGTATTTGCTGTATTCTGAACTGGCTAACACACGGGGGCCTCCAAAAACTTCTTTAAGCTTCTGGAATGCCTACTTACAAGCTGGGGTCCACTCTACCTTACCTGGCCTGTTTTTCCTTGTTAGGCAGCTATTGTACTGCAAGTGGGAACAAACTTTCTATAGTACTCTGCTGTCCCCAAGAATGCTCTGCTCTCACCTCCTTTTTGGAAAAAGAGGCAGGCCATGCCCGAATGGCTTCCACTTTAGCAGGTTCTGGCCATATCTTACCTGTTGCCACTCTATGTCCCAGGTAGGAGACCTCTGTCATACCCACCTGACACTTACTGGGCTTAATGGTCAACCCTGCCCTCTGCAGTCTGCCGAGCACCTCCCTGACATGCTGAACGTACTCTTGCCAGGAATGGCTGTAGATGGCAATATTGTCCAGGTAAGCAGGATCGTAATCTCCTGCTAGGATGCAATCTACAAACATCTGGAAAGTCGCTAGAACCTTTTTCATCCCAAAGGGCAACTTCATGAACTCATACAAGATGAGAGTCACAAAGGCTGACCTCTCTTTAGTGTTGGGAATCAAGGGCACCTGCCAGTAGCCCTTGGTCAGATACTCAGCCCCACACACTTTCTCTACGGCTTCATGTCCTAGGCATGGGGTAGGAATTTGACTGTGCGTCTATTTAGTCTTCTGTAGTCCACACAGAACCTGGTGCTGCCATCCTTCTTTAGTACCAGCAGCAGGGGGCAGGCTCAGGGACTGCTGGACTCCTGGGTTACTCCCAGTTCCAGCAGCTCATCTCCTCCTCAGAGTCTGTCCGACTCACTCAAGCACTCTGAAAGGGGCCTGCTTGATAGGTCTTTGGGACCCTGTATCCACATCGTGCTGCAGCTGTTGGGTGCATCCTGGTTTCCCAGTAAACATGTCCCCAAACTCATAGGTAGGTACTAGGCTATTGGCCCAAGGGCCTATATAAGCCTAGCCAACAAGGATCCCTGGCTTATGCCACCCAAGAAAGTGATTATCCTGTGCCCCTGTCGAGCACAGCCACCGAAGTGATCCCCGGGGTGTATTTCTCATTTCCCATCCACTTAAAGATTTTTCTTGAAGTGTGCTAATGAGGAGCTTTGCTTGACATAGATGGGTAGGTTGTTCCAGAGTATGGGAAGTCTCTGGGACAGGAATCTATCCCTCCAGCATGTCCTGTTTATTGTGGCGACAAGGTTTAGGTCCCTATAACATGTAGCTCAGACGGATTGGGATTTCTTTATGTGTAGCATGTCCAACAGCTCTGGGTTTGACATAGCTTTATATGTTAGGCAGAGATCACCTCAGAGTAGGTGATATGCTGCGGAGTACAGCTTGAGTTTGAGACGGTGAGTGTAGGGCATCTGTTTGAGGACAGTAATCCTCTTCATGAGGTACTTCTGTGGCCTTTCCAGCTGCTGCAGAGGTCTTGTGAGGTACATTCCAAAAGAGGTGTTGTACTCTATAATGGGTCTAATGAGTATTGAGTAGAGGGGAACAATGACCTCTTTTTTCTTAGATGAGAACCCTTTTGTGATGAGGTATGCCACATAGAAGGATTTCCTGACTACTGTGGCGCTGTGATCATCAAAGGAGAGACTACTGTCCACCTGGGTCCCCAAGTCTCTCATCACACATTCAGCGTTAAGTAGACTACCACCTATGTGGTAGTTTATGGGTACAGAGTTTTTACCAAAGGGGATGACAATGTAATTTTTGGCATTGAGTTGGAGGCCATGGCTCTGACACCAGGCATCTGTCACAGTGAGGCCCTTCTGTAGGATGTCCACATCATTTGGGGACTCTGCTATGGTTCCAAGTTTGCAGGCATCTGCAAAGTTCATTAGCCAAAGGCCTTCTGTGTTAGCCTGTACTTCAGAGAAGTAGATGCCAAACAGGAGAGTTCCCAGTACTGAACCCTGTGGTACTCCACTTGTCATTGGTTTGAAGTCAGATTTGGAGTCTGCAACTTTTACAGTATGGGTTCTGTCAGTGAGCCAATTGGCAACCCATCTTGTGATGTAAGGATTTATACCTAGTTTAGTGAATTTAGCTATAATTCCAAAATGGGGGATGGTGTCGAAAGCCTTGGCAAGGTCAAGAAAGGCTGTGTGAACCATCTTACCCTCGTCTACAGCTTTGGTGACTGCCTCAAAGAAGCCGATCAGGTTCAGGAGGCATGATCTGCCTTTCACAAACCCGAATTGGGTGGGGTCAAGAGTTTGGCAGTTACCAATGTCTTTGTTTTGGGGTTCCATGATGATACATTCCATGGCCTTACAGAGCAGGCTCATCAGGCTAATTGGCAGATAATTCCCGGGCTCAGTGGTGGCTCCCCCTTTGTGGAGTGGGATAACTGTTGCTGTGCACAATTCAGTGGGCACAAAGCCAGATGTGAGACTATGACTGAACGTGGTGAGGAGCCAGTTCATTCTGAAGTTCGTGTAAAACACAGCCTGTGATGTTGTCCAGTCCCATGGATGCTGTGTTTTTGGCTTAAGTGTGTGCAGCTTTTACCTGCATAGTTGTGATTACAGGGACTCTGCATTCTTCCTGTATAGATATGGGCCCTTTAGGGGTGCGAGGGGGGTAAAGTTAGCACTGAACCTGCCAGGACGTTGGCAATATCAGTTGGTTCTGTAATTTTCATGCCATTGTGCTGCAACTCAGAGCAGATCTGGGTGTTGCCATTGAGATTCTTGACATAACTATAGAATGCTTTGTGGCTGTCCCTAGAATCAGTGGCGATTTTGTTTTTGTAGCTAGCTTTGGGGGATCTTAGCTTCTTACTGAGGCTGACCAGGGAACTCCTCCAGTCATGGGATTTTACTCTCTTTTGCAACAGTTTCTTCCTTCTGTTGTAGAGTTTGTTTATGGCAGGGGACCACCAGATTGACTTTCTTTTTCTGGAGAATAGCATCTTGGTTTTGTTTAGGATAGCACAATCCATGCACTCTTGTAAGTGCTTATAGAGTACATTTGTGCAGGATTCAGCAGTCATAACTGTATTGTCCATCTGCATGGGTGTCATGAAGTTCACCACTTCTGTCTTAAAAAGCATGATATTGGCTTTGGAGAAAGTTTTTACCATGATTTCCTTAATTGGGGGGGGGGGGGCAGGATGTGGATATCTAGGGTGATTAGCTTATGGCCTGATCTGACCAACGAGAAGTTGACTTCAAACACCGGTCACTCTTGTTGGTAATGACTAGGATATTGTTGCTCCTGGCGGAGGTGTGGATAAGTTGATCCAGGTCATTGGAATTTATGAATTCCAGAAAGTATTGAGCGAAGGAGTTGGTACAGGAGTAGTTTTCCCAGTTAATGGTGGGGTAGTTGAAATCACCCATAAGGGTGTTTGGTTGAACCCTAATATTTTCCAGTATATCAAGAAAAGAGGAGTGGGAATCCTGGGGCATGGTGGGGGATCTGTAGCAAGCTACAATTTGGATTGCAGTTTTGCCCAGAGTTAGTTGCACTTGGATAACCTCAGATGCATTATGCTGAGAAACTAGCCTGGAGGTGTGGATATCCTTAATGAATATGGACACCTCCCCCTTTAGTGTTGCGGTCCAGGTTAGGTGGCCGAAAAGTGTGGTATGAGTTATAGCCTGGTAATGCAGGGGTGCTCTCTGGACCCTTGAACCAGGTCTCAGTCACTGCACAGATATCTATGTTCTCCTTTTTAAAGAGTGCCTCGAGGGGTGCATTTTGAGGTTTAGACTTCAAGTATTGAGTAGCATTACCCTCAGTTTTTGCTCACCTGTTCTTGTTACAGTGGTGAATTTGTCATTTGAACCTTGCCTAAAAAAAGGCACTATAGGGGCAGCAAGAGCCTTAGCCAGTATCCAGAATCCCAGGGGTGACCAGTACAGGCCATCTCTGGCAAAACATCATGGTCTGTCGACCATGTTGTCCCAGGCAGTCAGATACTGGATCCCCTTAGAATGACACCAGAAGCTTAGCCAATTGCTGAAGTCAATCATTTTGCCCTTGTACTGCAGTATCATTCTGGGCAATGGCAGGATGTTACCTACTTAGGACTAGGGTCATACCTGCCTGGGCTACAAGATCAGAGAGCTCTTCCATGTCTCTCTATGTAGCCCAGGGAAGTACGTCTCAGGTGATTCAAACCAACATGGACAATGACAGAGTCATGTGGCAGATCCTGGCACCTGACAGTAACCTTCTCCTTGTTTAGCCTGGTGAGTGGGACATCAGTGTGCCTGACTATAGAGTCACCTATGACTAATATGTTGGGTATGCGGTCTTGTCTTATGGGCTGTGGGGTTGAGTGGCACACAGTCTGTGGGCTATGTGTCATTTAGGTTGTGTTGGGGGGGATTGGAGGTTGCTTGAGTTTCTGCTTTGGATGTCTCTGCTGCTTGAGCAGATTATTATTGAGAGCCTCCGCAAATGTTTTTGTTTCTATGTGTGGATTTTGGTGGTGGAGGTGTACTGAGACTATGTGATGAGTGTGGTGTGGTGCAACTGTTTACCTTCTCCTCTTGACTGTCAAGTTCAGTCTTGGTTTGAGAGAGCTTTACCTCCAGCTTGGCTAGATAAGTGCATCTCTCACAGGTTGTGTTGTTGGGTGGTAGGAGGAGAGGGTTGTCTGTGTACATGAGGCAATTACTACATTGCCCCAATATGTCCATATTCATCAGATAGACAGGAGAGAACACTGGGAGCTGACCCTTGGACACGCCTGAATAAAAAACTACTTTCCTCTAGATAAGTGAGGAAAGGGAGTATAAAAGCTGTTTTTCTCTAAGGAAGTGAGGAAAGTACAAAAATTGTTTTCCTCTAGGTAAAGAGGAAGGTTGAGTGTTGTAGTAATTTGTAGCTTTAGTGCTAACAAGTTCTGAACAGGTGCTGAGCATGAATAAGCAAATTCAAGTGCTAAAATTAAGAATCTGTATCTGGACCTTGTGATACGCTAGAAGGCTTCCCTCCAACACAGAAAGGCTTGGGGGGCTCAGAAGCTTACAGTCCTGGATATAGCAAATCTGTATCTGGACTAGACTAGATACAGGAAAGATGGGAAACAAAAGCAAACGTCTGGCTTTTAAACCAGTAAGTTGAAAGAGATGGAAAACTGCCAAACGGCCAATAAACTACAATTTCTGGGCCAGAAACCACTTGTGGTAGATAGGCTTCCTAGTGCTTACCACTCCCACTGATAAGCTATAAGGTTTCCCTCCAACACAGAAAGGCTTTGGGGGCTCAGAAGCTTAAAAACAGTCCTGGTTACAGCAAATCTGTATCTGGACTAGAGTAGTTACAGGAAAGGCAGGAAACAAGCTTAGAATTTTTTTTTTCGAAAGTGGAAAGTGAGAAAGGAGAAACACAAATGTTCTCTCTGTATTAGGTAGAGTGAACTAGTGACACTAAACTGGAACAGAGCTGGGATAGAGCTGAACAGATGGGACTGGTAGGAGTGTCTGAAGTCAAAATATAATCTCACTGTACTCGGTTGAGTGATTAAATGAGATAGACCCAGGAGGAGTGTTCAAACACAAATTTACAGGAGGGGCAGGTAATTCCAAAGCCACCAAGATTACTACCAGAACAAGAACAAGGAGGGCAGGCAACTAACTGCAGAGACAGAGAGAGACCACAGTATTCTATGAAACAATTAAATAGAAAAATAAATAACTAGAGAGAGACACAGACCATAATATTCAATGAAACAATTAAACAGACAGAAAAATGAAATGCAGTACTCGGCTAGTAATACAGTTGATTGTAGGTATGTAGCAGAAGCCAAACTACTCTGGTATTAAGCAGTAACATTGCTTGGATTTCTCAAACCTGGGTGGGGGATAGCCACTGGGACTCTGCTACCCCTTCCACTGAGGTGTTAGTCCAAGCCTCACTGAGGAGATCAGTCACTAGATCCCCTTCAGCCTCTTCTTGCCATCCAATGCAAAAACTCAGCACAAGAGCTATCATGGTAAGGTTTCATGTTAGCATGGTACAATTTGTACCTCTGCCTCCTGCCTAGCAGCTCTACCATGTAGTTAACATCATTGACCTTCCTTACTACTTTGAAGAGTCTCTTACAAGCTGCGTGCAGTTTACTGTGTCTGACAGGAATGAGCACCATCATCTGCTATTCCACAGCATACTATATGGCAAGAACATTCCTGTCATACCAGACCTTTTTCTGCCAGTTTCTCCAGGGCCAAGCCCATGAACTCCCCAAGCCTTGTCCTGAGGTTTACGACATATGCCACAACAAACTCCTTGTGGGATTCGCACACACCCTCCCACTCATCACAAATCAAATCTAGAGGTCCCTTCATATGCTCATACAACTTAAAGGGTGAAAAAACTGTGGATTCCTGGGGTAACTCTCTGTAAGCAAACAGATGGGACAAATATTTGTCCCACTCTCTCAAACTGGTATGTAAATGCCTGCAGCATGGTCTTTTGTGTACAGTTTAACCTCTCCATAAGACCATTAGTCCGGTGATGGTAGGCATTTGCCTGTAGGTGCTTCATTCCACAGCGCTCCCACAGACAAGCCAGCAGGTCTGCCATGAAACTGGAACCTCTGTCAGTATTTCATCTGGGAGACCTACCATGATGAAAATCTCTAGCAAAGCATTTGCCATCTTCTCTGCCTTGATGGAGGACAGTGCTAGCGGCTCAGTGTATTTAGTAGCAAAATCTACTACTACTAGGATATACTTCTTCCCTGTGGAACTTGGGGTACTCATAGGTCCCGCAATATCCATAGCCACCCTCTGAAATGGCTCATCAATCACAGGCAAAGGCAAAGGAACTTTGACATCTCCTGCCTTACCTTTTTTTGGCACTGCTCAAAAGTCCTGCAGGACCTGGTTACATT
>NC_056725.1:1404108958-1404308958 GCF_019279795.1 Protopterus annectens
AGTTCCCAAAAACAGATGACAGATTAAGGACTTTTGCTTTTACCTCCTAAATAGCAGGAAGATCCGCCGCCTCCACTTCCAACCCCCCCCCCCCCCAGTGAACAGATTCATATTAAAGAGCTTCATTTCTCCAGTAAGAAGACCATGGACTGTGTAGAGAGAAAGGGCAAGTACATTTATTTCATGGTGGTGATGGGAGAGGGAAGAGAAATCAACTTCAGGTGCCCCCAAGATGAGGGCTAGAATGTTGAAATAACGCTACAGATGGTTCAGTATAAAAACCGACAGGCAATCCACTACAAGAGGTTCCCGCACTCGCACATTGGAAAGTGCTGCAGATAATCCAAGAAGCCAGGACCAGCCAGAAATGTGTGCACAACATGAGTTCTTTGAGCTCAATTCCGACTGGCTGGCAGCCCTGACTGAGCGGATGTCATCGTGCGAGGACATCAGCCAAAACAGCGCAAAAATTGAAAAATTAAATAAATGAAAGAAAAAAAAATTGGAGCTGAAGGGGTGCCACTCGGGAATTGTAGAACCCCTTCATTTGGACCCTAAAACTCGGTTAAAAACTGAGCAATTTGTTATGGTTGGGAGGTATGATACAGACTCCCCTTTTCCGTGAGAATCAGGTGGCTCCCTAGTTACCTCCCTCAAGCCTTGTAATATAGGGTCTGAGAGCTCAGCCTGTCACAACTCTGTCCTTGTGAAATTTCCCAGCTCCCCTGCTACAGAAAGTCTGGTATCTTATGACGGGAGTGCCTCACTGTTAACCTGGGTGTTAGCACTCACCTCTGCCCTTGCAATCACCCTATCCTAGGGAACATCAGTATCTACCAGCAGCAGAGACTCATCTTCAGGCTCACTGAATTAGCCACATCACCAGTCCTGGCTTCAGAGATGTGGTCTGTCTGGGTCTCCCCCAGGCTACCAGACCCATATACCTGTCCCCAAGCCTGACTGCATGTCACTGCATGCATACAAGGTACTGCATTATCAAACTCATTCCCTATCAAGACATCTTCACGGATATCCTCAAACACACCTACTTGCTTGCTTCCTTTTCCAACCTCACAGTCAAGGTGAACTCTGGGCAGTCAACTCCAGTCAGTGCTTTAGGAGGGATCCCATTCCAAATGCATTTGGCCAAAGAAGTGCTGCTCCTCTAACCACTGCAAGCTTCACAATGGTTATATCCGATGCTGTATCTCTCTTGGCAGTGGCCTGTTTTCCATCCACCAAGATACGATACAAACTCTGGGGGTGGTTTGGTACCCCTGTTAATCGCCAGACAACTTACCACTGGCATTCTGTTATTCCCAACTTGCTGGCTCCCCCACCTTTTGTTCCCCCACCTTGCCAACATAGACATCTATATGCTACATGGCCCCAATGGTTACATTTAAAACATTTAACCCTTGATCCTGGCCATGTACCTGAACTAATGGCTTTCCCCGTTACTGCCGGACTCTGTTGGGGCGGTTTAGGCTGTCCACCATGGGTTCCCTTATATCCATGTGCAGCATTGCTGATCCCTTTTCTGTGCAGTGATGCTGTGCTTGCCAAGTAGAGATCCCCCTTTTTTCCCCCAGCTTGTTCCCTCAACAAAAGGTCTGCCAGCCCTTGAAAAAATGACCTAATACCCACTCACCCACCTATGAAAATAACTGCTTAACTCAGTAATATAATCACACACACTTTCATCTGCCTTGCATATATTATAACATTCCAATAGACATTTTTTAACTGTATCATAGTTTAAGCAATCAGTATCAGACAATTTAAAAACAGTAGTTACAGCTTCATCACAGCCCTTGGTCAGCATTATACTGTTTGCATACCCTTTCAAATATATGAGAAAAACTAACAATTATCACAGTCTGGAAATTGTGGAAGAAATGTACTGACCTTTGTTGCTTCTGGGGTTCTGTTATTCCCTTCCCCATTTCCTCCATGATCCTGGTGAGGAGTCAGCATCTCCCTCGGATGCTGATGCTGCTTCTCCTTTTCTTTGGCCTCCAAATGCCACAGTCTCTCTGCTGATTCTAGTTCCAAATGTTTGGCTTCCAGTTCAAGTCTCTAACTCCAGACAGATTTTTAAGTCCTATGAGGAAAAGTTGAACTGCCCCGTTTTTGAGAGCTGTACTTCCCCAATGCTAGACTGGTTGTCTGCCTGGTTGCTGGTCTGTGCTGCAGCTGTGATTAAGGCTGCAATCATTTTCCCTTTAGTCAGGTTGGCATGCATCAGTCATTTGGCTCTGCAGATCTCTGTCAACTGGTTCTTTGTCAGTTTGTCAAAATCCTCTGCTGACATCCTTGCCTGCTCTCCCTGACTAACTAAGCTAACAAAAAGTAAATAAAACTATTCTGATATAAAACGTCTACTTTGTGGCTACTTGAGAGTACACCTTTTTTAGTGACAACTGCTTACAGGCTACAGGATTTCCCACCAGTGCTCTCAGATATGTGACGTCCCCAAGCTGGGCCAGTAATCAAAGAGCCTGAATCCTCACCACTGACACTGTAGAGGGACATGCACTTGCAACACAAATGGCTATACTCAGTATTTCCAGATGCAGACCTCTCTGCATCAAGCACAATTTCCCTTACGAGAATACAGGGCACACACTCAGCCTGGGGTCTGGGCGTCCGTCTCTCCCCAGGTCCCCAATAAAGCTCCCCACTGGCACTGTGAAATCGGGGATTTGTTTCCCTGCCCAAGTAGCTGACACACACACTGAAATTTAATTTTCAGACACACACACACACACACCTAGAAAAGACTGCCAGTATCTGCTATCATCACAGATATAATAGTTGCAGGGCTGCAAAATTAACTAGGGTTAATGGGTTGGCCAACAGTAGATCTGTTAGATCGCCTTACAGTCATAAAGGACAGAATATCACCAGTACCTGGATGAAGCCCTCATTGGAGAAAAAGCCTGTAATACCATACAGGAGAACCATTATGACAAGGAAGAACTGCTTAAGGCACATATGTGTGCGACTCCAGAAGCATGCAGGATTTTCTACATGATGTAACACACTGTGGCCCACTGTAAATCCAGGGCCTAATGTAAATCCAACAGGACATACTGTATACCAAGCTGTATACCAAGCACCCTTCACAATAAGACACTATGTAAATGTTCAGACCCACAGTATACATCATAATCCACTTATGACATTCTGTTGGTATTCCCTGCTGCTGCTGTCTGCCGCTGTAATGCAAGCACCGGAGGATGTAGTGCAATGCTTTCTGCTAGTGTTTACAACAGTATGCATGCCAGTCCAGCCTGCTGAGAATCAAAGTTTGCAGACAACATTTGCAGAGAATCATTCAGCGATCTTACCTCCGATTCCACGGGGATTATCAGAACAATGACAAAATCTACTGCCTGCTGCATATCTCTAATCCTACTGTGGTCCTCCACTTTCCAAGGGTTGCATTTTAGGTAATAGTCAGTCTTGGTCTTTAAGCAGAACACAAAATTTTGACTTCATCACTTTCATCAGTAGTAAGTGCAACTGAGCATGCACTGATAAAAGCAGTAAATGGCAAATTCACGCACATGAATAAAGCAGTTAATGAGCTTTATCCTACAGTGTTGGAATTGAATCATTGTCCATCTGCATATTGTAGGCCTCTGAGCAAATCACTTGGCCAGACACTGCTCACAGGATGAAACTGAAAAGTAAAACTTGTGCCTACGGGTTTACCTGATTAAGAGGCACAAAAAATAAAATACAATGACAGATAATCAACTTAGAGCAAACAGCACTACTTTAACCTCATCTTTTGCACAAACAAGATACTAAACACTGATGGAACAAGTTGCTCAATCACAGCTCAATGAACCTAAATACGTTAAGAAATATAGTCAAAAGCAAAATGTGCACAATAAGGGGCTGTCCAGTGTAAAGCTTGCTTGAACAATATGCAAGTGGTAGAGAATGGAATAGGAGGAAACTACATAGCCTACTGAAAAATAGGTTAACCCCACACATCATTACATAATATAATCCGTTTCAAGGTCACTGTACCTTGAGCCAACGACATCTTCCATGCAGACACTACATCTGTGCAATATAAAATTCAACCATGTGTGCACCAACATATTAGTTTTCACATGACTATCCTAGTCCCATGTAGAAAAAGCTTACTGTTCCTCTAGAGATAAACATGAATGAACTAGCATGGGTCTGCCATCTTCTACCATCAAGACTTGTGAATCCATCTAATCCAGTTCTAGGAAAGGCTAAGCAAGACCTTTGCAAAGAAACCTGCTGAATGTGCTATACTGATTCATCCTGTAATTCTGATTACTGCAACCAAGATCTTCAGAAAAGTGAGACAGTGTGCAACAGAGTAAATATATATCAAGTCAAAGGTTGCAATACCTCAATTTATTGCTCTTACTATGAAATATAGTGACCGCCGTCAAAGATGTGGACAAACACAGTAACCTTCCCGTCATCAGCCGAAGCCTCAATCACACTACAGTAAGTTTTGACTTTTGCTATCATCAGTTGGAAAACTTTTTTTTTGTATTCTGGACTGTTAATTTCCAGCTTTGCCTTCCAATGTAGATCCACAATGTACTTGGACTTTAGTAAGGCTTTTCACTCAGGCCGACACGGTGGGGGGGGGGTTAATAGACAAGCTGATGGGGCTTGGAGTGGGAAATAAACAAAATGAAAAGAGTAGGTGAAAGAAAATATATTGTACCGCTGTACAGATAGTGTGAAGCACAAACTACGTTAACTGCCAGAAGGAGAAGCTGCAAGGTTCTTAAACAAACTTTTATTATCCACAAATAAATAGATTGACAAGCGTTTTCATTTGTGTGACAGTAATGAACTTCTAATAAAACTGAACACAAAGGTTTTAAAGAAGATCCAAAGAAGTCATCTGATCAAAGGATGATGTCATTAAACCCTCTAATTTACATTTTAAAGTGACATTCAAACTGTATAAACACAGTAATCTAAATGCATAAAAATATTCATTCAATAAAACATTGAAATGTACTGAAAAAAAATAACTTATTAAAATAAAACAAAAAACAGAAAAAATAATAAAAATTAAAGTACACATTTTCATTAAGATGTTAACATCTACACAATCCTGTATAGAAATGTTAATAAAATTACTTTATCTAGTTAAAGCTTTATGCTTTAAAATATAGCTAGCTGATAGAGCTATAGACATTCAAGCCTGGACAGTTGCAAGCATTCAAAATAATTGCCAAAATAATTATTTTTCTCTAAAGCCAATGTCCAGGGAGCCCTTCGCATGCTATCGACCTTCTCTATAACCAAGTATTTGAAATGGGGGTCAGGGTACATGTGTACATGTTTTGCTAATGCATTATTGAGATATATTCCTTTTATATCATAACCATGGTCATAAATCTGGACCCATAATCTACGTTCCATTTTGCCTATATAAAAACACGGGCAAGACTGGCATAATCCTACATATACAACTCCTTTGGATTCACAGCTTATCTACCCTTTATCTGATACTCCTTACCACAGATGCTGAAAGAGTTGTCACTACCAATACATTTACAATATGGGCAATGCCTACATTTTTTTTTAATAGTGGGGCTAAGGTTGCTACTATATGCACTGGTAATATTATTGCTCGACATATTCTCTAAGACAGTTTTAAAGTGCGATCCTCTATGGTATACTATGGTGAGTTTTACCCATTTTAACTAGAATGTCGTTGTACATAATCACCCAATTTTTGTTAAAAATTCACTTAAATGTTTTAGAATCACTGCTGAAACATGTAATAAAACTAGTAGTTTGGCTACAGTTATATTGTGTTTCATCCAGACTGGAAAATTGTGTGCGAGGTGTAAGCCTTACAGATGAAGTATTTAAAATAGGTTTAAAACATCTTGCTGTTCTTTTACTACATACTTCTCTTCCCAATTCATGAAGAGGAGGCTGGGGATCTCCTCTCCTACCAAACATCCCCATCAAATGATTACACTCGTCTTCAAACTGTGAATCTAAAGTAACCATCTTTGCTGCCCTCACCAACAGTATAGATATTGTCAGGTCACACCTGAAAAAATGCATATTGTTCTAGCACTTGTAACTTTTGGTGTTTGTAATTATGAATAGCAAGACACCCGGGACTGCACATTGCCATTTATTTTTACACTATGCCTTACTGCACAGGGAAAAAAAAAACAGATCAATCTTTTCAGGTCAACTGTACACATTTTATAAAGGAACTGGAGAAAATTTTCAAAACAAGCCATAACAAAACACAAATCCAATAACTAAAAACAAATTGTTCTCCTTACGAGGGAGACCTAAGCATTTCTGGAATGAAGTTAATCTCATAAGATGAAACAAGACTCAAAAAACTACCATACAACATACACAATATCAACTCCTGAACAAGTTTAGCATTCTGACCCAAATGTACCCCAATTCATCTACTCACTTAGAACACATAACCTATCCCTTCACCACATTCCAGCTTTCTTCTTCAATCAAGTTAAACCTAAAGATACTGGAACCCTACATTCATACATACAAATGTTTCAAGCACGGGCATTAATGCCCTTCTAGCTTGCCAATATACCAAATCACTTGTTCCCATAATAAATATCCAGGCAGTTCTTAAAATATCTAAACTAGTACTTGCTTTAACGTAATTTGTTAGTCTGTTCCAAGCATCAGCTACTCTGTCAGAGAACCAATTAATACACTTCATTCCTACAGAACCTTCTACACAGGTTGTCTGATGACTCTCTAGTACTTTTTGATAACCCCAAACATTCCCAGAGGTAGTTGTCCCTAAATGCCCTATATATCTGAATAAGATCTCCTCTTAAATATCATTAAAAGACGCTGTACAAGTTCAGATATTTTAGTCTTTCATAATAACTTAGATTTTCACATCCATGGATGCTCCTGGTATATTTCCACTGTACTCTTTCCGGTTTACTCATGCTTGTTTTCCTATAGGGTTTTCCATATTGTTATTCCATACTCAAGTTTGGGTCTAATGTAACTAACAAACAATGACTTCATTATGTTTGATTTCCTAGAGTTTATAAATCTTTTTATACAACCTATAGTTCTATAACTATCATTAGCCAATTGGTTTATATGATTAGAAAAACTCATAGCTCAATCTACCCATATACCCAGATCCTTAAATGAGTCTACAGTTTCAATCACTGTGTGTTGTATTAAATATTCACCTTTTAGTTTGTCTCCCAAATCTCATATGTTTAGTTTTTGATGTATTTACCAACATATTCTCCTGTGCCCAAATGGTCAATTTAGCCAAATTATTTTGCAGACATGCCTTATCTGCAAGACTTGTAATCAATTTACCCAATTTCAGGTCATCAACATATAGACTGTAGAACACCTCAGATGAAAAAGTAAGGTCTGAAAGATACAGTCTAAACAAGTAAGGGGCTAGGACAGAGCTCTGTTGGATACCTTGACTGTAACCAAGGATTTCACCTGTCCAGTTGGTGTGTGATACTTGCCATGTCCTACTTGTAAGCCATGCAGCTATCCATCTTATCAACAGTACATCAATACCTAGTTATTGATACGTGTTTTGTGTATGCCCTGTCAAATCCTGAAATTAAATCTATATAAATCACATCACAATTGTTCATTCATAGCTGCTGTTATATTGTTATAGATCATGTTGCAGGTGGTAACAGATCTATTTTCAACATATGCATACTGAAACATGGTTTCAAGTCCCAACCTGTCCAGTTCTGACAATAACATATCCAGTATTATCTTCTCCATTATTTTTCCACAACATGAAAGTAGACTTAAGGGGCTATATGATTCTGGGTTTGTCCTACTCCCCTTTCCCCTAAAGATAAGTGCATGTCTCCAATCTTGAGGACACTCCCCGTATTTATATGACCTAGTGAATAATAGACATAATGGCAGTGTAAGTTCTTGCTCAAATGTTCTCAGGTCATTGTTACTTATTCTGTCTCCTCCCTGCGCTTTGTTAGGATTCAGTTTGTGCAGTTCTTTTTCAATATAATCTAATTTGAGTCCAGTATCTGGGTTACGTGGATGTCACTAGGATAGCTTACCACCCCCATTTGCGGAGCCAAACTGTTTTGCATAAATATATTTATATATATATATATATAATATATTGTAAATATATCTATAATCTTATGTCTGAATAAATTTTAGAATCTGCACACAGTTTATCAATTTGTGTATCTTTACTCCTTCCACATCCTATGTATCTATAAAAAGATTTCCTATTATGCTCAATATCTTTATATACATTTTCTTCACATTTTTATTGATCTTGTCTAACACTATGCTTAATCTGTTTGTCCAGCTTGTTCATTTCAGTTTTCAAAGTTGTAGTTCAACCTACCTTCCATTTCTTATATTTTTTGTCTCTCACCTTAATCAGGTATCTTGTTCTTATGGAAATATACCCCCCTGATGTTGTGTGCCTAGATCCTGATGTTAAACTTAATTTTTTTTTACTTTTTGCACTCAAACAATTTATCTTTCAAAACTTTCCACATTCCATCTGCAGTTTTTCCACTGAACACCTCACTCCAGTTAGTTTTATATAGTAACGGTTTTGCTTCCCTATAATCTATAATTAACCTTCTGTGCATTGGCTTAGATTTCAGTTTGGCAGAATTATCTAGCAACAAATTAACCTTAACCCCATGATCATTGCACATCAGTGGTGGTAAAGCTTGATTTGTAGTTACAGTAATTTCTTTGGGAACACACACAATATCTAGTATATTCTATCCCCTGGTAGGTGTTTTTACAATCTGAAGCATTGGTTGTTCCTGAATAAACTCAGTGAATAATTTCTTTAATGTTAAGACTTTTGGCTTTTCCCAGTTAGGGGTCGCCACAGCGGAACTCTGATGCGCTCATGATTGGTTGTGGATTTTTACAGTACCGAGTTGCCAGCCCGACACCCAACCTTTAACAAAGGCACACCCATTCACGCTCGCACCTACTTGCGTGTCTAATGTCAATCGACCGCGGGGAGGACATGCAGACTCCACACAGAAGACGCTCCAGCAGAGAATCGAAAGGGAGAATCTCTTGCTGTGAGGTGACGATGCTAACAGCTGCACCACCGCGGCTTGAATAATTTCTTTACTAACATTGCTGAATCAATATTATTCCAGTCTGTTTCTTTTTAAATTGAAATCCCCAGCTAATATTATTCTTCCCTCCTGTGTTTTATGTAAGAAATGTATGAATTCCTCTAGGTCATTGGCACTTGACTTTGGTGGTCTATACACTCCAATTGCTAGATGACTTTGGTGGTCTATACACTCCAATTGCTAGATGTTCCATGGTTGCCTTTATTGTCACAGTTATACAGTCTATAGTGGTTTACTATCATTTAACTGGCTAGCACAAGAGCGGCTCAAGGTTATGGTGAGGCAAAACCTCGAAACTTAAAGAATGGCAATAAAATCTAAGTGTGGTGACTGTAAATGTTGACTTTGACATTTTCGAACAGTCACATTTCCGGGGACACCATTACTGTGTGTGGCACAGTAAATAACATGTCTGCAGGGGGCAAACCCCCCTGCACCTCCCATGTGGGGGGCTGTGCCGCCCACATCCCCTGCTACTTAAATATACTAACTCCGGGATCACACTATAGTAAGGGAAAGGGTAAATTTCCCAATCCCCACTACAGTGCGAGCTGCACTGAAATGTCAGAACTGACAACAGCGAATGCTGTATTACATTCACTGTTGTCAGTTCCGACATTTTCTTTGTCGACTTAATGAGTCAGTGACAGCAAAATTCGAGATTGCACTTTGTGCGATTGACAACTGACAAAATGATAGTAAATCTATATAGTATTGGTGTTATCATTGAACATGTAATAATCACAGGTCTCATAGCTATCTTTAATCGCTATCATAACACCTCCACCTGATTTTTTGTTAGAAAGTCTGTTACAGTAAAAACATTTATACCCTGTCAGAACTGGTTTCCAGGCATTGTTCTTTAACCATGTTTCACAAACAATAACATCAATCTTGTGGGAACATAGCAAATTTTTCTAATAAAAAAACTTTATTATTAATGTTCCTAGCATTAACAACCATCAGAGATGCATCAAAAGTTGCTATCTGTGAACGGTTACATTTTTGACCTGGCAAAAATCCTGGCTAGTGTTTGTCAAGTATTGCAAAATATCTGCTGCAAAAATTTTCTTCCCTAATCTAGACAAATGCACACCATCCTGTCTGAACATGTGGCCAAAAGAAGGCTTGGATGCTCTACACATTTCCATTTTTTTGAAACAGGGCATTTTTTCCATGTAGGTGTTTATCCAAAAAAATCTTTTCATTCACAGTGACCTGACTATCCTTTCTATAGGTGATTTGTGAAAAATATGTCCTAACACCAGTACAATCTATACTATCTAGAAGGGCTGTCAGTTCCAGACAGCCAGAGAATCTTTGTTGGTGACATCATTTGTACCAACATGAATAAAAACAGATCCATACTTCCTTACATTAAGGCGTTCCAAGGCTTGTTTCACATCTTCTATTTTTGCTCCTGGCAAGCATAACACTACTCAATGTTCATTATCATCTCTGCAAATATAAGTATCAGTTCCTCTAATAACGGAATCTCTAATTACAAGAATATCTTTGCTGACCATCTCTGAAGAATCTTCAGTTTCTAATACAGTTACTTCAGCTCTATCAATTGTTACGAAGGATAGATCTTTATCACTATTAGTCTTATTAATTCCACTGTTTTCATGGTGTATTAAATTCTTATCCAGCTGGCACTGTAAATCCACAGCTTGAGCCATGTAGTCAACATCTGTCTTTCTCTTCTTTTTTCTTACAGTAATGTTCTTCAATCCTTCCACGTTCAATTTTGATTTCTTCCTTTTCACCTGCCCCTTGCCTCTTTTTTCCACCTTTTCCATCGGAAAGGTGATGCCTTTTTCTGTACACTGAGGGTTTTCTGATAGACAGACATCTTCATTCCCTGTCACCAGTGGGTTACATAACAAAGCAAAATCCTTTTTACTACATATTCTCTTTCCTTTACAGTCATTAGTCAGTTTCTTTTTCTTCCTTGTTATTTCTTGAGAACTTCTTCCTTTCTTTGTTTCCTTGTAAACAAACTGGATCCTCAGATTGCTGAGTACTTGCATCCACAATTCCATAGTTTTCAGGAGCATCATCATGTTTCATAGGAGTTGAATGTTCTTTGCAGAAAATAGATGAATCATTTCCTAAATCTGTTCTATGCCTAACATTATTTAGTTCATCAGTCCAGTCATTAATATCTGACAACAGTTCTCCAAGCCATGCCAATTGCACAAGTGCAATCAGCATCAGTAAGTCTAGATTTACTTCTAACAATGGTAAGCAAATCATCCAACATGACACGAGGAACACAGATTACCAGCTGTTACCTTTAAATATGCATAGCATTTATTACACTGTACAAGATACTTGTGCATTAGCAAATCGTTAATTGCATACTCATTTAAGGAATCCATATTCAGCTTTAAATGAACAAAACACTGCAAAGGAAATAAATTACACAAAGTCAGTAGCAAAGAATTCAAAGGAACTTAAATCAACTTCTATGACAAAAATTATACCAGCAATACCCAACTAAATAATGAAATACAATAACGTTGTTCTGACCATACAAGTTCTACCAGCCAGACAGAAGTTGTACATTCTTTATGTCGCGCTCACTATAGCTCACAGTCGCACCTCCTTTTAACAGTAAAAATAAATAAAACTTCTCTTACCAGTCAACTCCACAACAAATCACAAGCCAAAACAGGATTGTTTAGATATGCTCAGAATCCCTACTTAATCAAATTCCCATAGATATCCCTATTGGATTGGATAACCAAAATACATGGCTGATTCTTGCCTGCAAAGACTGTCTTCTCCATCTTTCTTCACATCTTTATTCCCTGCTAAACCAAAAAATATCATGTCCTGCTTCTGGAAATCAGCCCTAATCAAACCATTTGCAAAGCAACAATACCCTGAGCACAACAAACTTCAAACCCATTTCCATTCTACAAATGCATGGAAAATTCCTGGAAAAACAGTTTGTCTCAAACTTTAGAATTCATCTAAAATAACTCTTCATCTACTTCAGGCAATAGAGTTTGGGCAGGGCACAGTACAGTACCACAAGTCCACTTTGGACTCTCCCAGATGACATTTTAATGCACAAGAGCAAGGGTATCTTTACAGGGTTCTTTTTCATAGCTCTTACTAAGGCCTTTGACTTTGTAGATTACAGCCTTCTTTTACACAGCATAGTAGACATTGAAATCAGCCCATATTGGTACCTATGGATTAAAGGCTTCCTAACTGGTAGAGTCATAATAGGCGCATCTTCTCAAATTACAATACTTTTCTTAAAAGTTGCTCCAAAAGGCTCTGTTTTTGCTCTCCTGCTCTTAATCTTCATTAACAAACGTCTATATTACCTATCCTCTATTCCACTGATCCTAAATTGATATGTTCATTTTTAGATTTGACTCCTCTCAGTCATCCAAACCCAACTTGAAAATGATTTTCATTCACTTAAACAAGTGGTTAAAGCAACAAATGTCTAATCAACCCCAATAAAATGAAGTATGCATTTTGATACCCATCATAAACTCACTAAATGGCTATCCCTCGATATAAAAAGATAAACACCCAAATGAAACTTCATGTTCAAATATCTAGGTATTTAGCTTGACTAGATCCTCACCTTCCAAATCCAAACAGAAAAAAAACTCTACACCATATAAATCAAGGAGAAAATCCCCTGCCTTTCAAACCCAGCAAGATCAGCTATTCACAAAGAAGTAGCTTGTAGTACAACTTTGATATGATCTTCCCATCTTAAGTGTTGCCTTCTGCAACAACATGGTTACATTACAGACTATTACAAATAAAAATAGCACTGTTTCAATCTCAGAAAAGCTGACTTGTTATCGGGTAGGCAAAGAGCAAAACTCCTTTGTCCACTTCTCTACACTCTCCTCCATCTAGAAACGTGTTCTCCTCTTGCAGAAAAAGCTAATCACAAAAAACTATTCCTCCAATTAACTAAGATCTCATTCCAACTCTCGCCCTGCTCTACAATCTCCTAAAACCAAAATATTCATTGCACTAATTGTACATTTTCAGTTGTAGCACCTAAACTATGGGACTCTCCCTTTTCCATATAGAAGGCTCCCGTTCTTACTCCAAGTTAGAACTATAATTTAAATATATCCCCTCAGACAAGCCCAATGTAGTTTTTCATTCCTGGCACATTTTACCCCTCTCACGCTTTCTTTTAACTGCCTCACCCCCTTTTTTCCCTGACAAGGAGTGTTAAATCCACTGGCATTTATTTTTGTTTGTAAATACCATCTAATTCCCTTCTCCTTATTAGCTGAATGTAAGACCCACTAGCTTTAACTCATTTGTAACTACATGTCAATACTAAATGATTCATTGTTCTCATCTTGGTGAAGGTGTCACAATTGCTTTCTACTAAATTACTTTTTGCTTTTACTCATCTGTATTTTTTTTTTGCGATTGCAACCTTAAATTAATCCACTGAGCTCAATATGCTACTAGAGTAAACAAATTACTTACAAATACATTTACAAGTACATGTCTCATTCACATACTATAGTGCTCATATCTCGATTACTCATTTTTTTTATCATATGCAAAGCTACAACACTAGATTGGTGCAAGCAGCAATAAATACTTTTGAAATATGTAATACATTTCAGTCATATGAATATCGATGGGACTTTCAATTAATATTTACATTATTCTATGGTCTGAATCTCTGATGCTATTGTACTTGGAACTTCATAGGTGTATACTAGGCTAATGACCACTGGGGCCTGTAAAAGCCTAGCCGTGCAATTCAAATAAGACCCACAAATTTAATTTATATTTGATTTATAGGGGGTAATTTACTGACTGCCTCTCCATCACATACACAGAAGCCAGACTAGGGGTGAATTTCATATCCACTGGTCCAAGTTCTGCTTAAATAAAGATATGGAAAAATTCTGCTTCACACGGATGTGGGAGTCTGTTTGAGAGAATTGGAATTTTCTGAGAAACATGCCGGTCTCTCAAACATGTCTTATGTGGCAAGCAAGCAAAATTTTGGTCTTTTAATCTAGTAGTTCTGAATTTTTTTTTCTTTGTGGATGTACAAAAGATTCATCAAAACATGGTGCAGGGATGCTGTGTATGCCAGGCAAAGAAACTCTCAGAAGTCTGGACAAAACATAGTATAGAGAGAGGCCTTTGAGGTGAATAGCTTAGGACATTGTGCTTACTCCCTGTATTCTTTTTGTAACGAAACTTTGTGAACATTCCAGTTGCTATGTGTGACTAGTCAGATACATGCCAAAGGGGGCATTACACTCTAAGATGGACCTGATGAGGGCCAAATACAGTGCTATGATGACCTCTCTGGACCTTGATGCCATGCTCTTGCTTATAAGTTGAGCAGCATGGAAGGATTTTCTTACTACCTTGGAGACATGTTGGTCAAAGGCTAGATTACACTATCTACACAAGTTCCCAGATCTTTGACTACCGAATCAACTTATAACAGTGTTTTATTGATGATGTAGTTACACAGGGTGGCAGACCTCCCAATGAGTATTACAATGCATTTCTTGTTATTGAGTTTTAAGCCATGGCTTTGGCACTAAGTGTTTGTCTATATTAGACCTTCCCCCTCCAACAGCATGTCTTTAGACAACTTCTTTGAATGTTCTTGACCTAGATAAACTCCAAGTTCCTTCACAACTCCACAAGGACATACCTTTTGGGACACCACTTTCAAGATCTCTGTGGATAGCTCTCTGTATATCTTGGGTAGAAGAGTATCATATTGGCACAAACAATGTCCCTTTACACTATCAAACAACAATACCCTAAGTACCTATGAAGTGGTAAGGGACTTGGGTTCACAAGTTGACCGTGACCTTAACTTCAACCACCATGTGTCTACTGTAGTAAGGAAGGCTTTCTATGTAGCACACTTTATTAGTAAAGGCATCATCTCGAGAGCAGAAAAGGTTATAAACCCTCTATGCTTGGCACTAATCCAGCCCATAATTGAGTATAATGCTCCATTCAGCATGTACCATACAAAGCACCTGCAGCAATTAGAGAGACCTCTGAGGTTTCTAACAAAGACGACCAAGGGGCTCCAGCACATGCCGCACAGACAAACTAAAGTCCCGGTCACGTTACTCTATCATATAGACTTCTTAGGAGAGACATATGCCTGGCTTACAGAGCAATTTCATGCCCAATCCTAATGAACTTGCTGCATATGTGTAAATAAAACGGGACTAGGGCCACCCATTCCAGGGACCTAAATATGGCCTGTGACTAAAATAGGACATGCTGGAGGGACAGATTTACCTCCCAGTGACGGATGCATCTTTGGAATAGGCTACCTATTCATATGAAACACAGCACCTTTATAACTCTGCTTAAAAGGAACCTGGACGAGTGAATGGGGCACCATAAATTCTTACCGGGAATAGTGCCCACAACCTTCAGGATGTGGGCAGTCATTACTAAATGCAATCTTGGATATTAACATTTAAGTATTACAGTGGGATGAAACAGCTAGGCTTGAAATGACTTCCAGGTCGATAGCCTAATAATCTCATATGATCCTATATGCATAGTTCTCCATAAAACACATTCATACTGAACTAATGTCATGGATTTATACTAAGCAAGTATGAATGTAGAAATGCACAGGGCAACTCACTGCAACAGTAGATGTTTAATTTTGATCACCATGCAATAGAATTCCTACCACAAGGGAATTAACAGGTAGAAGTCCACTAGATCAGCCAAACTCCCAAAGCTCTACAGATGTCAGAAAGGGAAAACTGCACCCTCAACATGTACTGTCAATGGCACAATAAGTAGCATGCTCACCTTTGGTGAAGAAGGCTGTGGGTTCTACTTCCACACTAGGTAACTCAATTGCTGACACTGCAGCCCAGCATAAAAGAGTTGCTGCACTCCTGAGTATACCATCTTTCAGATGAAACATTACAATCAAAGCCCCATCACTTTTAGTTGGTCGTAGCTCAGATGGATGTAAAAGATCCCATGGCACCTATCAAAAAGAGTAGGGGAAGTCCTCCAATGCTCTGGACAAATTACTCCTAGTAATATAAATACCATCTCAGGTCTCCCCTGAAAAAAGGCTACTAATCTAAAGGGAGTAACCTAGTCAACACAGGAAAAATAAAATAAAGGAGGACACACTCGTGTCTTGAATAAAAGGCATTTTACCCTTGCAATCTTCTGTTTATTGCTGTTAGCACATTTCAATGTCAGAAACTCCAAAGTCACTTGGTTTAGGTCTACCCCTTGGCTCCAAAGTTCCTGAATCTATGAAAAAAGGAAGGAAAAGTACCCCACAGAGAATTGCATTACATCCTGTTCACCTCAATGCTTTCTTTTATGTTGCCAGCCAATTTCCAGAGAAACAGGGCATGACTTATGAAGAAAGCCTGTGACTGAATAGGAATCCTTGTACAGGATCTGTTTCTGCAGAGTGATTAGTTTACTTGGAAGAGTAATTAGGGGTTCATCTGTGTATTAGGTGCGGATACATTATAAACCAAAATAATAAAAGAAAAATGCAATAGTCGAAATCCCAGAGTAGTGATTTTGGTATATCCTGGCAAACAAGCAGAAAACAGTGTTACAATCCATTACACTGACCCAGGGGAAAGGCAAAATTTAAGCTATTAGGTATAGGCCTGATCTTTTTAGTGCCTTAAAGATGTTATGGCACAAAAATATAATGTGCAAGTATGCTGCAAATGAAACAGTGGATTAAAATATCACACACATTTTAATAAGCATAATGAGTAAAATGACAAACCTAAAGGAATAATCAAAAATATGGCAACTGAATTTCAGTGGAAAACAGTAATGCAAAAGTGGAACAAAAAAAAAAAAAAAAAAAAAAACAGGAAAACAAAGACTGCAGGGACTGTAATAATCACAAGAAAAATACAGCTTCTGGGCAGTCCCTACAGATAACTTGAAGGTCAGAAAATAATGTGATAAAGTATCAAAGGCAGCTACTTTAATATCAGAGTGCACAGGAGGGAGCCAGCAATGTCAGTACAGAACAGGAAGTCAATCTCTCTTCACAATTAAGACAACCCCCATCTAGATTACATCATGCAGCTGTGGTAATTGTATTTC
Organism: Protopterus annectens; assembly: GCF_019279795.1. Taxonomy (NCBI): domain Eukaryota; kingdom Metazoa; phylum Chordata; order Ceratodontiformes; family Protopteridae; genus Protopterus; species Protopterus annectens. The sequence continues at coordinate 1,404,126,253 of NC_056725.1, forward strand.
CACAAGAAAACAGACATGGACAGTGTGGAGAAGAATAATGGGAAAGTGAAGAGAGCTAATGTTGCTGATCACGATATCCCTCAGTCCCTAGTGTGTTCGAGTGTTTCCCTTCCACGGTGGTCTAATCCCTGTGTATATAGAGCAGTAAAATACAAATCAACAGTGGAAAGGAGACGTGCAACTCCAGATCGACATACGTGTGTAGTTACAGAGTACTACAGCTGTTAAAAAGCTCATCTCTCTCCCACTGCAAGCCAGGGGGAGTGGGGAGTACATAACTGCTCCAGTTTAACATACACAAGGACATTTAAGAAGAATTTGCATAAGAGAACCAAACACCATAAAATCACCTTAAGATATATTTACAGGCACTATTAGAAATGGTTCAGAAATTATGAAAGGAAAATATCTTCTCTGGAGCCATCTGCTTTTCTCTAGGGTGCACACATTCACAGAGGAAGCTATTACTCTTTAATAGGCCAGCTGCTTTCAGTTCTGTCCATCTGTTCCTTAAAAAGACAGAAATGTGATTTCATCAAGACTAGCTACTTCTAACATTGTGTTAAGATTTTTAAGTTAGTCAGGCTATCATTTTCTTACAGTAGCTAGGAATCTGTTTTTTAAAGTGTATACATATTTCAGTTATTGCCATAATGCAAAGTTCAGCATTTTTATTGTCTTTATCCACAGTAGTATAGGTAAAAAAAAAACAAATGGTTTTAGCTAGACACATCATATAACCTACCGGGTGCAAACTTACTTGGGGGGGGGGGGGGCAGCATTTTTTCCCCAACTCAGGATAACAAATTTCCTATTTTCAGATAAAAGTATATTTTCTTTTATTTTACATGCACATCTACAGAACACAATGCCAACCAAAAATTACTTGCTGATGGGTAAGAGCAGTGCTTGGCCTATAAATCTAAAATCTCCAGCTAGATTTTTAAATCAAGTCACAACCTCAGGATCTTGTAGTAACAACTAACATGCGAGCTACACTGCAAATTTCAGGTAACCTTTGCTTACAGTACCTAAATAACCATGCCAGAGTGACTAGTGAGACACAGTAACTAACGGCATGTTGTTCATAATAGCATTGCAGAGTCTTGAGGATGATCTGGAATGCAGCAATTATCTACAGATCATGTTGCTTTCATTCATCCTCATTGTTAGAGCCATAGCAGCAAGGTTAAGTTCATGATAGCATGTCTGTCACCGCCTTCTCCAGCAATGTATAATGAACGGCACAGACTCTGAACCATGACCCGCTATTTACACACTAAGTCATCATGCAGAGCCTATTTGACTTCTTAACAGTTCAGCTCTACTGAAGTGGGACAGTAGCTGGTAAAGTACTTTAAAGGTTATGCACTGTACACATCAAACTGGGCAGAATAACTTGTTCAGACTCGCATATGGCTCATCACCAGCACAACCATAAGGCCAGTAACTCAGACAACCATCCCACAAGTATCATCCACAAGGATCACACTCACTTGGACTATTTCATAGTTCTTGCCTATACAGTGAGCTAGCCAGTCAGGCCTATTTACCATATTTTCCTTGCTTCAGTACATTTCTTTCTATAAATACCCACTATACACAGTTAAGCATTCTGAGGTACCCCTCCGTCCTTCTTGTTTTGCAGCTTCTTACCATCTTTCTGTACATATCCCTTTAACACAGTTAAGCACTCTATGGTACAGGTAGATATTCACTAATCTACACCATTGGGACCTGAGGAGTGGCGGATTAGTGAAAATGCTGAATCACAAATGGATCACCTCTAAATAGTAGCTAAATACCATATCATACCTTTAAAATATAATGTAAATCATGTAAACCAGTACAAGTTGGATGAAAAAGCAAGTGAAATTTTAATGAAGTAATGTACTGTACAGGCACAGGTAATGTATGTACAGTTCAGTAAATAAAGGGGTACATCTGGGTGAGCGGAAGTTGCTAGCTCTGGATTTTGAAGCGTTTCCTCCTCTGTTACTTGTTTTCTAGCAATTGTTTTGAATATATCTTGCAAGGTTAACTATTTCATATATTTTGGTCTCTCTCTGGTTAGCTTATCCTGCATCATATAAATAATCTATTTCTTGTTCAGTAATAAAACTTCACTGCTCTAATCCTTTCAGCAATTCACCTGTAAAGTCAATTAGCCTGTCAATAGAAAGTCCCTTTTCTACAGCTTCATCTTCATTACTGCTTTATCCTCCACAATCTTCTTTCTCTGGCTGTACAACCATCTGCACAATGTCTGCATCATTATAATGATTAACAGTAAGCTCATCCTCATCCACATTCATCCAATATTCAACATCATCCAATCTGTACAACCATCTGCACAATGTCAGAGTCAATATAATGAACAGTGGGCTTATCCTCATCTACATTCATCCAATCTTCAATCTCAATGAAAGATCCTTGGCAACAGGATTAGTCAGCTCTTGAGCAAAAGAAAGCAGTTCACATCGGTTTTCCTTGTTTTCAGTTTCCTCACCAGGTACAGACTCAGACAATCCTGGCCATAATTTATGCCAACCATTCTTCAATGTGAACAGCTCCACGGCATGCCAAACATTAGCAGCACAGTAAATCTCTTTCATATGAAATTCCTTTAGAAATTCCTGCACTTGATTTTACCAGCATTAACTGCACTTAGTAAGTGCCTTATAAACAGGGAATGATACCTGGACTTGAAGGAACACAATATGCCATTGTCCAGGGGTTGAATTAATGATGCACAGTTAGGTGGCAAGTGGATACCTAAAACATTGTATTAAACCAGCACCTCTTCTTTTGGATCTGCTGAGCAGTTGTCCAAAATAAGCATCATCTTACAGTTGTGATCCAGGCCAACAGAGTTACTGTGAGATTGTGCTTCAGGAATGAAATAATTTTCAAACCATTTTAGTGTGATGGTAGTTGTAAATCCATCCCTTTTTGTTAGCACAGTAAATTACAGGAAATTGCTTCATACCTGTGAACACCCTGGGAGATAAACTTTTGCCAATGACCAGTAAGTTACATCTGCAGGTTCCTGCAGCATTAGAGCAGCCAAGCACAATCATACAATCTTTAGATGCCTGAAAACTTGTGGGCAATTCTGCAACACTGTTGGTGTTCTCCTTGGTGTACAATGCCAATACGAGGCCTTCCCATCAGCATTATACACCTTCTTGGGGCTTAATTTTTCACTGAATACCAACTTGGAGAACTTAAAGTATGCACTGGTGCCAGAAATGACACTCTCCCTTTAAGTTGTATAAAGTACTTCTGTGTTACTGAATCTGCACTTTTCTGCAAATTCACTGTTTTTGCTTCATGAGCATCCCGCTCTTAGTCTGGCCACATAATACCACCCACAGTGTGATGTCTTCATGCATACCCGTTCTCCACCCTCAGTTCTTGAACTATGATTCTTTTTGACTTTTCCCATGATTGTTTTAATTCCGTAGGGAAATGCACACTACCTTGCTTGGTTCCGATCATATCAGCTTCCTGCCCAGTTGACTGACTGTGGTAAACTCAAGCCAGTCATTATTACTGTCACTGTTTTGCTACAATATTAAAGAAAAAGCATTGATAGAAAAGTTTTGACTATACCAAATCATTCTGGTTTTCTTCATTTTAAAGCTAAGTTTATATATCGCTTTTAATTGTCTTGACATGTTAGGAGAGCAGCTGGCTTTGCATCAGTATGTGTTCTGTGAACAAGAAATTTGATGCTCTAATGTACGGCGTTACTGAATGTAATACTCTATGCTTTGCCAGGAAGTTAAACATTGTGGAAGCTCCAACACTGATACAGTCAGGTGCATTCTGCAAAATCGGGGACAATTGAGATGTACAGTTGCTTCCGATAATTCCGTTTTACATGAGTAGTGTAAAAATTGCACACCTCTGGAGAAAAATGTAAATAAATTGTTGTAAACTGCCCAGATGAAAGGGTTTTAAGTTCCAAGCACAAAAGAGAAAACAGAACAATTACTTTTTTTTTTTTTTTTCTCAGAGAATAGAGTTGTCCTTGCACCGGAGACATTTTAGCATGACAGTTTGCAGCTATTTTATTTTGCTCTTGGGACATGTGTTGCCTGATGGGCACAAGCTAAATTCACATTGCTTATAATTACTATTATAAATATTCTCGCAGGTCTTGATATGCTTTGACTGACTTTTTTTTTTTTTTTTTTTTTTTAAGATAGACTGTTATTGTACACATTTCTGGGAAGGTTTTAGTGCATATGATTTCTTGTTACTGGAGTGTCTGGTCCTGTTCTTTTTCCCCCTGCTTAAAAAGGGTGCTGTGTAATGGTATTGCTATTAGTACATCTTTGATATAGACAATATTTTTGAGAACACAATTTTGTATTAAACTGAATCATGATTTCCTTGGACCTTGAATTTAGCCTTTACAATGCTCACTAGAAATTATGTGAATTTATTTTTCTTTCTGCTGAACAGTGTTTTTCAATTGCAACTTGTCCATATAAAACAAAAGACTCTTTTAGAGGTGTAAAGATACATCAGAGTCAGTAAGAAACTTGTTAGTGGTTTGCTTTATATGGCACTATAGTATACTGCTATTGATTTTTTGTTACTGACAGTTTAAAAATAAGAAGGCGATGGTCTGTTTCCCCAGTTCAGGTCATTTATTTATCTGACATTTGTTGACCAAGAAAAGTCTGACTGGGCAGAAGCCCATTTTCAGCAGAGGCCCAGGAGAAAAGCTCAAAATATATATAAAAAATAAATAAGTATGCGGAGAAGATGTTGGCAACATCAGTTAGCAGGGTAGTACATTGATGTAAAACAAGTTAGTAAATACAATTAAGTTTCAACATCCAGAAGATAAATTAAAAGAGTAATTAGACTGTACATTGATAACAGACCAATTGGCTTGCAAATCAGTTTATAACTACCAATACTTAGGTGAGAAGATGATATAGAGGAAGAAGAATAGCTCGGGTACAGTATTTAATGAAGACTCTATGGTCCCAACATCAACATCGGTTTACTTTTCAAATTCTAGTTTTGAGCTTTGTGCAAAGGAAGACCATGTGGCAGAGACAACAAATCTTTCTGAATCCAGGTCTCCTTTTCTACCCTCCTGGTGCAGCGCAGTCCGTCATTATAGATGCCTCATACTTTGACTTAAGGTAAGTAAAGAGAAAAGGGGATATAGAGAAGAGGTTTTGAATAGTAGTAGTAATGGGGTGGTGTTAAACGCGGGAAAGGAAGGAATAGACTGAGTAGTGACAGAAGGCAGCAGGGCAGTGCAGTCAGTAGAAATGAGGGCAATAGGAGGAGGGCTAGTATCCAAGTGGGGTAAGGAAGGAGAGAGGAGGAAATGGTTGCTGGCAGACTAGGTAAGGTAATGAAGGGGATATTGTTTAGAAATAATTAATACACCAACATCCTGGTCATCTTTTCATTTACTGCTTTAAGTGGCTGAATGAAGGTTTTCCTACACATTTATGAAATTCAACCCAGTGAACACTGGCTTCTGAAAAGTACAGTTTTGTACCTACCATAAATGTAGATGTTCGAAGATCCACATTGCTGCAGTCCTTACACTTGGGTAGTCCGCTGTCCTCGGTCGGCCCGAATATCAAAGTATTAGGCTGACGTCGGTCAAGGCGCTTAAGACTGACATCAGGACGTCAGGGTACAAATGCGCATGACCGACGTCATATCCTCAGTCTTTTCTTGCCCCAGATGTCAGAAGACCCTAAACAGAAAGGTCAAAACCAAAAGACAGCAAAAAACAACCAACCACCCTTGCACTAATCATATGAACAATATATACAATATGCACAATATTTACAACCCAAACCACACAACCGCCTCTAACAACAGAGGGAGAGGAGGGAGGGTAAATTGGACTGCAGCAATGTGGATCTTCGAACATCTACATTTATGGTAGGTACAAAACTGTACTATGTTCTTCATCTCACATTGCTGCAGTCCTTACACTTGGGTAGAATCCCAAAGCAGAGGTAAGGGAGGATGGCAAAACTATAAAGTAGTAGGAGCTGCCAAAATGCCCTGTAAAATAGCAGTGGCAAACCCAGCCCTAGATTTAGAGTAAAGTGGAAGGTGGTAATGCTTAGAGAAAGTATGCACTGAACTCCAAGTAGCTGCCTCCAAAATATCTTTAGTTGCCACCCCCCTTAAAAAAGCTGTAGAAGTGGCAGTAGCTCTAGTGGAATGATGCCTAATCCCAGCTGGAATCTCCTTACCATGATGGGAATAACAGAAAGCAATACAAAACCCAATCCACTTAGAAATAGTTTGTTTTGACACAGGCTTGCCCTGAGAACCCAAAGCAAAAGAAACAAACAACTGCTGAGACTGCCTGAACCCTTTAGTTCTGCTCAAATAATATTGCAACTGCCTGTGTATATCCAAGGTGTGCAAAATCTTTTCCCCTTTATTTTGGGGGTTTGCATAAAAAGTAGGCAAATGAATAGTTTGGTTTAAAGCCACACTAGAAACCACCTTAGGCATAAAGGAAGGATTAGTACGTAAAGATACCCTATCCTTATGGAAAATTAAGAAAGGCTCAACTGCCATAAGGGCCTGTAATTCAGAAACCCTTCTCGCAGAGGTAATGGCCAACAAAAAAGCAGTCTTCCATGATAAATATTTCAACTCGGCAGTAGCTGCAGGCTCAAAAGGTTGTAGAGTGAGTTTCTCCAACACAAAATTGAGATCCCAAGCAGGAGTAGGAGCTCACGCTGGGGTCTTATATTCTTTGCCCCTCTAAGGAATTGCTTAAACAAAGGATGAGAAAACAATGGTGGATCACAGTCATAGTGAGCAGAAATTGCTGCAGCATGAATCTTAATAGAAGAGAAGGACAAACCTTTGTCCAGTAACTCAGCAAGATATTGAAGAGCCACACTTAAATTAGGCTTAGCAACATCAAATTCCTTTGCTGCACTCAAAAATAAAAATCTCTTCCATTTATCTGCGTATACTTTCCTTGTACTAGGCCTTCTGGCCTCCAAAATAACATTCAAAACTTGCTGCGGAAGCTGAGACCCTCCAGGGTTTAAAACAGAATATGCCAGGCTGTTAGGTGAAGAGAGTGAAGTTTGACATTGAGTAAATGACTGTTCTCTTGAGACAGCAGGTGTGGAATCGAAGGCAAAGGCCATGGAGGCTCCCGAACCAGACTTCTCAGTAATGGGTACCAGTGCTGTCGAGGCCAATCTGGAGCTATTAGAATCATCTCTGGCTTGTCCTGTCTGACCTTTAGGAGTACCTTTGGGAGGAAAGGCAGAGGTGGAAAGGCATACACATGAAGATTGCTCCAATTGAAAGAAAGAGCATCCACTTTCCAAGCTGTGGGATGAAACCTTTTTGTGCAAAACTTTGGCAACTGGTAGTTTAGTGGAGAAGCGAACAGATCTATGTCTGGAGTTCCCCATGACACTGTCAATTTCTGAAATACATGAGGATCCAATTTCCACTTGTGGGGATCCATAATTCGTCTGCTCAACATATCTGCTAAGGAGTTCTGTGCTCCCGGCAGAAACCTTGCCTGAAGATTGAGCTGTAAACTGAGAGCAGTCTCCCACAAAATCATTGCTTGTCTGCATAGAGGATAAGAACGTGTTCCCCTTGCTTGTTGATGTACCACATGACAGTTGTGTTGTCTGTTAGAACCAACACCTGCCCTGGAAGAAGTAAATCCTTGAAAGCTATTTATGCAAATTGGACTGCTAACATCTCCTTCAAGTTGATATGTAGATGTTGTAGTCTGGCAGGCCACGTGTCTTGTATCCACTTTCCATTTAGATGAGCTCCCCAAGCTTTGTCTGAGGCATCTGTCGTTAGAATCTGACTCGCCTCTAGCCGGGTCACAGAGAGTCCCATGTTTAGGTGACATTCCTGAGCCCACCACAAAAATTCCTTTTGAATGCAAGGTATTATCTGAATGACAGTGTCCATATCTTGGCAGTGCTGTGTCCATACATTTTTGAGATACCATTGTAGCTTCCTCATATGCAGTTTGGCATTGGGAAGCACCAGAATACAAGATGCCATGAACCCCAAGGCTTGAAGGACTGTCCTTGCAGTCAGCCTGGACTGATGAGACAATTGATGGAAGTAAAGGGAAAGATTTTTTTGTTTGTCCGGGGTCAAAAAGGCCATCTGGGAAGCTGTATTCAGTCTCACACCCAGAAAGCACATGTCTTGAGAGGGTACTAGACTGGACTTTATTTCGTACACAGAATACCCCAGGCATCTTAGCACTGCTATCACATATTGCAAATGATGAAGAAGCTCGTCCCTTCCTTTGGCCAGAATCAGGCAATCGTCCAAATAAGGATAGATCTGTATTCCTTTTAGCCTGAAGAAAGCTATCACTGGAGCCAGAACCTTTGTGAACACTCTGGGCGCAGTAGATAAGCCAAAGGGCAATGCAGAGAACTGATAATGAGAAGTCCCAGCTCGAAAACGCAGATACTTCCTGCAACTTAGCCTGATAGGAACATGAAGGTAAGCTTCCTTGAGATCCAGAGTCACCATCCAGTGATCTTTGCCCAGCAGAGGTAAAAGCTGTTGTAACGTCAACATTTTGAACTTGGGAATGTCCAGATAAGTGTTGAGGATAGATAAATCCAAAATTGGTCTCCACGTGTTCCCCTTCTTTGGTACTAGGAACAGGCGAGAATAAAATCCTAGGCCTACTTCTGGCAGAGGGACCGGCTGTATGGCCCCTATTTGCAGCAGCAGAGAAATTTGTTTGTGAGCCTCTATTCTTTGCTGAGGAGGAACGTCTGGCATGCCTTTGAAAGGAGGCAAGGTATGGAAATAAAACCTGTAACCTTGGTGTATAATATCCAATACCCATCTGTCCTGGGTAATTAAACTCCAATTTTCTTTGAAGAGTGCCAACCTTCCTCCCAAAGGTGCTGCCAGACAAGAAGGCTCTGGCAGCTGAAAAGGTAGGTCATTGGGCCTGTTTACGAAAGGACTGGCCCCTGCCCTCACCAAGACTGTGCAGGTGAACTCCTGTTCTAGGTCTGAAAGAGCCCTGAGCTCTACCCCTACCACGCCTAGATCTTCCCTAGACTGTGAATCATAAGAAGGGTACGGCCACCCCTTAGCAGGCCAATTCCTACTAAACTTCGGAGGCTGAACTTGCAAAAAATCTTTAACAGTCTGCATAGACTTAGCCTTGTCTTCCATTTTCTTTAAAACTGCCTCCACAGGAGAACCAAACAATACATCAGACTGTAAAGGAGCATCTAAAATCCTTGTCTTAACATGGTCAGATAAGTTCTGATCCCTCAGCCAGGCGTGCCTGCGAAGAACTGACCCAGTGGCAGCCACCCTAGATGAGGCCTGTACAGCATCAAATCCACATTGTAAAGAATGCTTACCCACCTGCTCAGAAACATGTACCAAATCTTGTAATTCTTTACACTCAATGCCTTCCGCCAGAGCATCTACCTTAGACTTCAATTGAGAAAGAAGATAGTTTTGATATTTCAACATGTGAAACTGGCAATTCAAAGCCCTCATAGCTAAGGTGGAAGAAGTATAGACTTTCTTTCCCCATCTATCCAAAGCTCTGGCCTCTTTATCTGGAGGAACCGGATTTTTTACTACAGAGGCCTTGACACCCTTAGGTCCCTGACTAACTGTTTCTGGGTCCGCCCTAGGACTCTTATACAGATATTTATGAGCTTCAGGCACCCTGTAATACCTGTCCGGTTTAACTGGAGCAGGAGGCAAAGAATCAGGATTAAGTGAGGCCTCTGCAAACACATCTTCCACAACATTCAGAACAGGAGGTATAGCCAAAGGCCTATGCTGGGGTAAAAACAAAAATTCCCTAAGCCTTTTCCTGGAATCAGAGAAGTCCTGACCTTCCCACTTAAAATGTTCCCTCATGGAATGAAGAGTCTCTGAAAAAGAAAAATCCTCTGGAGGAGAAGCAGAAGGAGTAGAATCATCCACATCAGAATCAGAATAAGGAGAATACTCCTGCAAGTCTTCAGCCGAAGACTCTGAAACATCCGAAACCTGCTCAAAACTCCCCAACTCTGGTTCCACCCTAGGCCTCTTATCAGGAGGGGGCAAAGAACCTCTAATTAAAGTAATTAAATCTTCTGCCATTTTGAGCATGTGCTTCTTGGGCACAAATCCTGAAGAACTAGGAGTGACACCAACAGAAGCTAAACCTGGCCTGCCTCTAGGAGAAGCCTTGGAAACAGAAGGAGAGGGCCTAACCACCCTAGGAAGGGAGGGGAGTACAGTAACCTGAGAAGCCCCTTCAGCCTGACCTGCCTCCTGAGAGGCCACATCCTGCAATAACAAAGTCTCCCCCTGGGACTCCAGAGAAGCCTCCGGCGGAACCACCGGTTCCACTGACGCTTCTAAAGAACCGGCGTCCGGTACAGATGACTCTTCCTGCCTGGGTTTAGCTGCTTTGTCTTTGCGCTTCTTCGAAGAAACGGGCGTCGGAGCATCCGACGGCATATTGTAATTGCACCGCTTCCCGAAGACCAGCCTGGCACAATCTAACCTTCGCTTAATAGTGCGCTTATTAAACCTAGCACAAAAGCGACACCCAACAACGTCGTGCTCAGGCCCCAAACAAGGAATACACAAAGTATGATAATCTCTATGCGGTATCGGTTTCCCACAAGAAATACAGTTATTCACTTTTTCTGACATCCGGTAAACCACTGAGGCAAGAAAAAACTAAAATATTCCCCAACGGGGTACTTAGCCAACTTTTGACTCTGTCTGAAACTCCGAATTCGAAAAATTTCAGAACGCCGAACGGCACTTGCAACGCTGCTTCTGCATCGGACCATGCGGCAAAAAAGACTGAGGATATGACATCGGTCATGCGCATTTGTACCCTGACGTCCTGATGTCAGTCTTAAGCGCCTTGACCGATGTCAGCCTAATACTTTGATATTCGGGCCGACCGAGGACAGCGGACTACCCAAGTGTAAGGACTGCAGCAATGTGAGATGAAGAACATCTGATGATTTGTAAGCCATGTCTCCAGGAGTATTTCTCATTTTAATGGGATGTCAAGAGTGCAGTTGGTTCAGTTAAGTGTTGCCACTCCTCCTGGGTGTTTCTCCATTCCCAACAGTTGTCTGACTATGCAACTGATATATATCTGTATATGTATAAAAACATGTATGGTATTTCTTAATTAAATAATTAGTATTTTGTTTACTAGGAAAGTCCAACAGTACAAAGCCCCTTTTCAGCAGACACCCAGAGAGAAAAGCACTAAATTATGTGCATTTGAATGAACATGTTAAGCTCAGCCACATGCTTGCACACAGACATATTTTTGTGCTTGTATTGGGAAAGAAAACAAGTTGTGATAGTGCCCAAACTAAAATGTTGTCCAACTTGTTAACCTTTATTCTCCTTTTCAATTTTCCAGTGACCTTAGACTTAAAGGCTGTATATCACATTCCTATCTATCCAGCTTTCAGGCATTTCTTAAGTTTTTTTTTTTCTGTGTCTGAATCACATTATGGAGTTCTCCATTTTATCATTTTGACATAACTTGGTCATCTTTGCAGACTCTTTTTCAAAGAGTCAGGAATCTCTCTCTCGGGCAAGAGATCTATGCAGGCTGGGACTACTTAGAAATCTTTTCTGATTTTTTTTGACAGGCTTGTTTTCCTGTGGTATCTACTGGACACCTCAGTTCAAAGAGCTTTTCTTCCACAAAAAAAAAGTATATATATCTGGACTATATTTAGATCTGTTCCAGAAGTTTTCCACTCATTGAATTTCAGCAAGGGAATTTTTTAGGATTCTAAGTCTCATGGCATCCACGATACTCATGATACCACAGCTCCATATGAGAAGTCTCTATGGACCCAACATCAACATCTGTTTACTCTTCAAATTCTAGTTTTGAGCTTTATACAAAGGAAGACCATGTGGCAGAGACAATAAATCTTTCTGAATCCAGGTTTCCTTTTCTACCCTCCTGATGCAGCGCAGTCTGTCATTATAGATGCCTCATACTTTGACTGGAGAGCAATGGCAAAATGTAATAAGGATGGCCATGTCCACTAAGCTGGCTGTCAAAATTTGAAAAGTAAACAGATTGTTGATGTAAATATGTAGACACAGCAGGAAAGTGCCCATCCGTGGTTGCAGGTACTAAAGTGTACTTGAAAGGATAGGAGTGGAAGGTATTTGTAACCAGACGAGGGAAGGGTGCTTACTTGGTGTAATCTGCTGGTAACTTAACCAGTGATGCTGCTCAGTATCAAACCAGATGTTCTCTGAGCAGCAGTAGTCCTGGATGTTATAATAAGGTAAGGTAGACCTAAATAGTCCTAACTAAATGTGTAAATGCTGCTCAACACACAAACTGAGATAAAGTTCAGAGGTGTTTTTTATAGGGAAATTTCAACTTCTGGTGATTGCATGTATTTAGAGCACCAATAATTACCACTGCATGAAGACCAGCTGCTCGCAAACGTGAGGCTTAAATCACTTGTGATCTCCAGGATCCCTGTTAAGTGTTTTTAGACAACAGCACTGTTACGTAGTATGTACACAAGCAAGAGGACACCAAATCTTACCCTCTTTTCATTGAATCGAAAGAAAGATGGTGACAGTTGATGCAACACACTAACACCATATAGAAAATGAGAAGCAGGGGGTTGATGATGGTGATGACTATGAGTCAGGGTCAGTTAATAGCATTTACCTACATGCTATACATCTGTGCTTCACACCATCTTCTGATACCAATTTAAATAAGTGTGACCCAATCCATATGTCCTGAGGCGTTGGTTCTTGCAGTGGGAAGAGATGGCCACCCAAATGAAGATGTTTGACCTTTTTACAGCTCTCCATCCAAGCAGCTGACATTTTTGATTCCCCATATTTCACTGCAATTATTTTCCCATACATGTCATGTCTGTTAAAGGGTCAAACTGTGCACTTAAAATCATATATACATATTTGAACATTTTCATCAGACTTGAATCTTCACACAAAATCTACAGTTTCTTAAAGTTTGTCACTAACTAAAAGGATGACTAAGTTTACAAATATTAAAATAAATCGGAGTTGCAGAACTGAGCGAAAACAAGTTGAAACGCAAGATATTTGACCACCAAGTACTTTATTATAGAGGATTATAATCAAGATAAGCGCTTTCGCTATGTAGCTTCATCAGATCTTACATTCACTCTCAAATTCTACATCTTATATATACACAAATTCTTCTCAATTATTCAATCAACCTAGTTAATTATTGTAATTATTTAAAGAAACAGACAAACACTGTAAAACCTAACCTAGTGGATAAAATCTATGAAATAACATGCTATGAATTGTTAAAATCATGTAAATACAATTAATTCATTATAACTTATATAAAATACATAAAAAAGTTATAAAAAATGTATATATATATGTATGTATATATCTATATGTGCAATTAATATATATATATATATATATATATATATATATATATATATATATAAAATGTCTATCTACACCTATATGAAACTTGATTTATACAAACCAAATAAAGAATACATATGAAATCTCATGTATATGTTTATGTAAGAATATGTATATTATAATAATGTATATATATGATATCTTATTATTCATAGTATAGAAGAATATAGACTCAATGCATATATAGTTAACAATTCTTAAACGTGGTATATACAATGATGGTGTGTATAACAACTTCCTTATAAAATAGATAAAATGTGTATTTTATAGGGGCTGTTCATATCTTACTTAATATTTCTATGCTGTCTCAATTTTGGTTTTATTGAGGCCCTATCATTGAGACCAAGCCCTCTATCTGATCTTAGTAAAATTATCCATTCCGTCTCCTTACTCTCTGTATATATCTTAATATCACCTCCTCTAGTATTTGGAGTAATGACTTTGAGTACCCTAAATAAAAATCTATGTTTTTCATTATGTAACACTACATGCTTAGCAAGAGCATTATGTAATGTGCCTTTCCTCATGTGATATATATGTTCCCTTATCCTATCCCTGAATGGACGATTTGTCTTTCCAACATAGAAAGATGAACATAATTGGCAGACAGCTAAGTATATCACATGAGGAGTCATGCAATTAGCATCTGCTTTTATGTTGAAAACTTTCTGTTGGTCTGGGTGAAAAAATTCTGTGCTACTATTTATGTAAGAACAGAAATTACAATGACAACGTCTGGTGCATCCAATGTGCATAGATTTTCTATCAAATTTAGGATAGCATAACATTCTTTTTAAATTGTGTTTATTCTTAAAAAGAAACCTTGGTGTTTCTCCTACTATCTGCTTAATGTCTTCATCTACCTGCAATATATCCCAGTGTTTGTCTAGAATCTGCTTAATCTCTATATAGTCAGAAGAAAAAAAGGTAGAAAATTTGGTGAATGATTCACTTTTATTCTCTTTCTGAATATAGCGAATACTACTAGGTCCAAAATATGGCATAGCTGAGGTAGAGCGTAAGCTGTGTACTTCATCTATATTAGAATGTATCTCTTCAGCTTTATAGCCTCTAGTTAATAGTCTATACTTCAAATCATTTATCTCAGTATGAAAGCCCTCGTCCATAGAATTCAGTCTAGAAGCTGTGATAGCTTGTCCTTTCACAATATTTCTAAAAACAAAGGGAGGATGCATACTAGATCTTAGAAGCAATGAATTACAATGCCAGGTCTTACGATGAACTCCTGTATTGATTAAATTGTTGTGCAGCCTCTCTATATAGAGGTCTAAAAACTCAATCCTATCCTCTGAGAATTGCATGGTAAATTTAAGACATGGTATTAAATTATTCATAATTAGATGCGTGGACTCAAGTTGATATGATGTCCCTTTCCAGAGAATAAAAATGTAGTCTACAAACTGTCTATAGAATATCACATGTTTTTTGAAAAAGTTGTGTGTGAATAATGTGTGCTCTTCTCAATATGCAAGGAACATATTGGTGTAGCTATTGGCACAAGACGTGCCCATAGCTACGCCGTCTTTCTGTCTATAGACCTTATCCTTGAACATAAAAACGTTGTTTTCTAGAACTAGTTCCAGAAAATGAACAATTAAATCAATAAGTACATTTGTATAGCCACTATGATCTTTCAGATATTGTAATATATAATCTAATCCTAATTCATTAGGAATTACTGTAAATAATGATTGTATGTCAAAAGTGACAAATAGTCTTTTGTAATTGTTCTTTGTTGGATACAATCATAGAACTCAATAAGAAATTGTTTAGAGTCCTTAAGTACTACTCTATTGTTATTTAGTACTGCCCTCAGATGTTTTTCTACAAACACTGATATATGTTCTGTAACCCAACCCCGACCTGAAACTATCGGTCTCATGGGTGGGTTCCTATTGTCTTTATGTATCTTTGGTTGTCCATGAATAACTGTAATAGTAGGTGCTAAAATAGTAAGGTAGTCATACAATTCCTTATCAATTTACTTTTAAAGATATCCTGTAACGTATCCTTTACATATAGACAGAAAGACGGCGTAGCTATGGGCACGTCTTGTGCCAATAGCTACGTCAATATGTTCCTTGCATATTGGGAAGAGCACACATTATTCACACAAAACTTTTTCAAAAAACATGTGATATTCTATAGACGGTTTGTAGACTACATTTTTATTCTCTGGAAAGGGACATCATATCAACTTGAGTCCATGTATCTAATTATGAATAATTTAATACCATGTCTTAAATTTACCATGCAATTCTCAGAGGATAGGATTGAGTTTTTAGACCTCTATATAGAGAGGCTGCACAACAATTTAATCAATACAGGAGTTCATCGTAAGACCTGTCATTGTAATTCATTGCTTCTAAGATCTAGTATGCATCCCCCCTTTGTTTTTAGAAATATTGTGAAAGGACAAGCTATCACAGCTTCTAGACTGAATTCTATGGACGAGGGCTTTCATAGTGAGATAAATGATTTGAAGTATAGACTATTAACTAGAGGCTATAAAGCTGAAGAGATGCATTCTAATATAGACGAAGTACACAGCTTACGCTCTACCTCAGCTATGCCATATTTGGACCTAGTAGTATTAGCTATATTCAGAAAGAGAATAAAAGTGAATCATTCACCAAATTTTCTACCTTTTTTCTTCTGACTATATAGAGATTAAGCAGATTCTAGACAAACACTGGGATATATTGCAGGTAGATGAAGACATTAAGCAGATAGTAGGAGAAACACCGAGGTTTCTTTTTAAGAATAAACACAATTTAAAAAGAATGTTATGCTATCCTAAATTTGATAGAAAATCTATGCACATTGGATGCACCAGACGTTGTGGTCATTGCAATTTCTGTTCTTACATAGATAGTAGCACAGAATTTTTTCACCCAGACCAACAGAAAGTTTTCAACATAAAAGCAGATGCTAATTGCATGACTCCTCATGTGATATACTTAGCTGTCTGCCAATTATGTTCATCTTTCTATGTTGGAAAGACAAATCGTCCATTCAGGGATAGGATAAGGGAACATGTACATCACATGAGGAAAGGAACATTACATAATGCTCTTGCTAAGCATGTAGTGTTACATAATGAAAAACATAGATTTTTATTTAGGGTACTCGAAGTCATTACTCCAAATACTAGAGGAGGTGATATTAAGATATATACAGAGAGTAAGGAGACAGAATGGATAATTTTACTAAGATCAGATAGAGGGCTTGGTCTCAATGACAGGGCCTCAATAAAACCAAAATTGAGACAGCGTAGAAATATTAAATAAGAAATAAGAACAGCCCCTATAAAATGCACATTTTATCTATTTTATAAGGAAGTTGTTATACACACCATCATTGTATATACCATGTTTAAGAATTGTTAACTATATATGCATTGAGTCTATATTCTTCTATACTATGAATAATAAGATATCATATATATATATATATACACATTATTATAATATACATATTCTTACATAAACATATACATGAGATTTCATATGTATTCTTTATTTGGTTTGTATAAATCAAGTTTCATATAGGTGTAGATAGACATTTTATATATATATATATATATATATATAATTAATTGTATTTACATGATTTTAACTATTCATAGCCTGTTATTTCATAGATTTTATCCACTAGGTTAGGTTTTACAGTGTTTGTCTGTTTCTTTAAATAATTGCATTAATTAACTAGGTTGATTGATTGAGAAGAATTTGTGTATATACAAGATGCAGAATTTGAGAGTGAATGTAAGGTCTGATGAAGCTACATAGCGAAAGCGCTTATCTTGATTATAATCCTCAAGTACTTGGTGGTCAAATATCTTGCGTTTCAACTTGTTTTCGATCAGTTCTGCAACTCAGATTTATTTTAATATTGATTTTATACTGCTTGAACGAGCATTCGCCAGTTGAGCAGCAACCCTCGCTATTTACTTTATAAGTTTAAAAATAGTTGGAAATTCCATCCATCCCTCTGGCACAGTTTATGGAAAGCGAATCTTGTCTTAATCAGTTTCATCTAAATTACTCTAGGCTTGTTGCAGTCATCATTAGAAAGTGTTGAGTTCTTGATGTTGGACACTATTAAACAATAGGTACAAGCAGCGGTGAAAATTGCCATATTTAGCTTGAATAGGTGCTAACTATAGCATGTTCTGCATTTATCCTGATTTTTCATTTTAATGAGAGACTTTAAATGATGGGCTTGATAACATGTATTCATTTATTTAATTTATTTATTTTACTTTGTTAACACATTAACTCACTCAAAGCAAGTTAGTGATTTTAGACATTGCTTTGTGAAACAATGCTTAGATTTTTTTTTGTAGGTGGGGGTTGAGAGTATGGTTGCATATGCTCCTTTAGAGGGCGATTCATGGTTGTCACTTTTCACAGAATTCAGAATAGCTGAGAACTCTGTCAGTATGAACTGGAGGTAGGTGTAGTCTGTATTTATCATTATTGTTAGTAGCAGTAATAGTAGTAGTATTTAAAAAATTGTACCCTTTTGTGACCAAATATAGTGGGCTTCTGAATTAGTCAGTACGTTTTGGGAAAAGTGACTTCTGAATTTGGCTCCCATTATGACAGGTGTTAAGAGGTAACAAGTATATTTTTATATGTAGGTAGGTTTTTGTGGGGGCTATTTGTGAACATGAAAACCATCTTCTTCCACCACGGTGATCATGGAACTTGTTTGCACACCATACCCCTCAACCTGGAAACATCAAAAATCTGGACAAGGGCCATGAAAAATAGGTACACATTTGCATGCTGATTTAACATCTAATTTGCATACATAATTACATAATCCCACCCACTCCAAAGGAATTGTGGGAAACCAACTTTCAAACGCACACTGTAGAACAGAACCAAAATATGGCAACAGTGTCCCCCTGCAGCGATTCCAATGTCCCATTACCTGGCTATTTCACCCCATTTACCATAAACACTAATGTGTGCATACTGCTTTACTTCTACAATGATTTGGATTTTATTTTTACATTTTGCAGTACAATCAATGTACAAACACTAACAGACATCTGCTAAACAAAGCAGTACTTTCTCACAGTGAAAATAGAAATGGCATTAAAACTTCTCTGCCCTTGAAACTCGCACATTGAAACAGCATTGAAACCCACACCACATTCAAAGGAAATGCATCTGGCCAGTGGTGGATAAAGACTACCTTTGGGCTGTTTTCAAATCATTGGCCCCTTGCACACAAAACAAGAAACATACATGTGTTCTTTTCTTGGATACACCTTCCTGACTAAGTTATATTCCTTGTATAATACAGCACACTTGTTAGAGAGCATTTTAAATTTATTGTTTGAACACTTTTCCAGTAGGCTATACTATAGGCAATGAAACAAAATGCATGAACCAATAATGACAAAGCTACCCAATTCAAAATATTTCCATCATAAAAGTCTATTTCCACACCCACACTATAAATAAAATGACAGTAGTGTAAGCCATACTCATCTTGTGCAGCTTCCTCGGACTTGTTTTCAATTTCAGTGTTTTTTTTTTGGGGGGGGGGCAAAAGGTCAAAAAACAGGGACACATTTTAAACATTGCTTGTATAATTTTGGAAAGTTGCTAGAATAAAATGTGTTACTACCATGCATTTACTGTCAAGTCTAGAACACAGGACCCTATGCACTACAGTCACAGCAACATACCACTATGCCAAATCAGCAGTTTCCTGAAAAATAGGAAGACTGAAACTTAATGGCGATCATTTAGTGAATTCAGTTCTCACTTCTCACCATAGCTCTCAACTCTTAGCACAAAAAAACCTGGACAAAGCTCACAAGTGGTGGTGGCTAGGGACTTACCAAGGACACATTTTAAACATTGCTTGTATAATTTTGGACACACACACACACATTTATATAGGGAGTATTCTTCAGTAAAGTATTGTATGTAGCAAAGCCTTCAACCGAACATCACCAAAATAAGGAAAACTGCCTCTCATAATTCAGAGCAAATGGGCAAAATGTGGAACACTTACTAACACCTTAAGCTAGAAATCTGATAGCATGATTAAAATATATTTTATACTTGCATACATTTTTGGATTATTATGATTAAGTAGTATTTACCATGGATATTAGTTAAAATAATTCATAACAATGTGAAACATAATCAGTGGAGCAGCATCTTTTTAAGTCTAAAAAGGAGGAAAGTTTCTCATAAGAGGTGTGGTATGTTGTATTACTACTTGTTTGTTCTTTTGAAGTATTCTTTGTTGCATTACCACTTGTATACTAAGTGGCACATTGCAGATCATATTTTTAAGCTTTTGACTCATGTCCATAGCTCAATGCTGTAGTCTAACCACTCATACAACTCCTTCACAATCATCTTTTATATGATCAATGAATTGTTATGCTTTGTGTAGTATATATACTATGTCTACCTGCAGTGGTGGTGCTGCGGTAGCGTTGTCGCCTCACAGCAAGACGTTGTCCTGTTCGATTCTCAGCTAGAGCGGCTTCTGTGTGGAGACATGCGTGAATGGGCGTACCTTCGTTGAAGGTTGTCCATCAGGGCCGGCAACTCGCCACGTAAAAATCTACTGCCAATCATTAGCGGACCGGAGTTCCGCTGTGGCGACCCCTAACCGGGAAAAGCTGAAAGACACAACAACAACATATACGGTGTCTACCGAATATATACTTTTATGACTTCAGGGTATATGTAGATTGTGTGACATACGAGTAGTAAACAAGCAAAAGTAACATGCTACAGTGTGACAAGATGGCTGTATGTGTATGATACAGTATATATGCAGATGAACTGCATGTCTTTCTTAAAGAAAAATGCAGAGACATATTTTAAGGAAACTACACTGCTTACCCAGACAGACTGCAGAAACACAATGGCACTGTACTTTGAGGTGCAATAGTAAGGAGCAATGCCCCATGATACAGTATATATGCAGATGAACTGCATGTCTTTCTTAAAGAAAAATGCAGAGACATATTTTAAGGAAACTACACTGCTTACCCAGACAGACTGCAGAAACACAATGGCACTGTACTTTGAGGTGCAATAGTAAGGAGCAATGCCCCATGCTAATATGGAACCATAGACTGTGATCCGTTAATTCAGCAGTCATTACATAGACGCTGTCATACACTTAAAATAGGGCAAATTTTACAGCGTGATTTTTTTTGTAAAGCTTCCGGTGCTATTATAACACAGTGAGCAGATGAATAGCTCTAAAAGCACCGCCAATAAAATTGATACAAGTATGAATGCATGTATTTGTATAATTACATGCAAGTGTGAATGCACAAGCACTCAAACACATGGAACTATCAGCCTTTGTCGAATGCTAGAATTTACAAACCAAAGAGTAAGCTCTTAAATGAAATCCTGTAGCTAAAAACCCTAAACCCTACTTTGAGCCATCTTTTCCATGGTATGTTCTCTTTTCTTTGGAATAAAGTATGAAGAGTGAAAACCAAATAGTCAATTGCTTTTAGATCACAGAGTATACAAGACTGTGGAGTAAAGCTACTCTCCGATTTGCAGTAAGAGGTAGAAGTAGGAGAATAATACATTCCCTTTCTCAACCAATGACAATATCAGAATGTATTCACCTTTATCAAGTCTTGTAAGCATTCGTAGTTTTATTTTAAGCATGGTGCCCCACATTGTACTCTGACCAGTGCTACTAAAATATTTATCTTACAAAATCATATTTTCACAGAATTTCTGTACTAACACTAAAGGTTGCTCCAGTGCTAAGACGTAATTTCTAAAATTTCAGTTTAAGGAGTATTGCAAACTGAAAATGTTAACAAGGATTTGATTTGTCACTGGTTACATTCACAACTTTGTACTAGAGATGAAATTACAGGAAGAGAAAGAAATGGCCACTTCTGCAAGCTATTATATTTATGTGCATCTGTAGTCAACACATACAGACTTGCAGCTGTTAAATCTGTCGGAATGCTGTAAGTTTATTACAATACTCTAAACAACACAAGTAAAGATTCCAAATAGAAAAAAGTTACACCTTTTTAATACATATACTGAATTACATTGACCTGAAATGGATTCCAAATAGAAAATGTTATGCCCTTTTTTCCTTTTTATATTGAATTCATCTGACTTGAAATGGATAAAAATGCAGTTTGTAGTAGTTTTGTTACGTTTCAGATGAAAACTGAAACAGCTCTGTCTGCAATGCTGTTCTCTGAAGGAACAGAAATGGAAAATTATGAGCAGAAGACAAATCTCGACATGCATGTTGAGAACACTTAATCTTGTTATAATGAGAGAGAAACAGTCATAATTCTTTGTAGCACATTGAGCCGTAGATGTCCCGATATATTACTAGTTACAAAAAAAAAAACAATGGTGTAGCAGCACAAAGAGTTCTTCATGCTTACACACACACACACACACACAGCGGATTCCTTGTTCTCCAACGAACATAAAATAATCCATGCTGATAATCCATTAGAAGACTGCTCCCACTCGCATTTGAGCAGCTGGAAATGTGTGTACGACATGAGCTCCTTGAGCTCAATTCCAACAGGTTGGTAGCCCTGACGGAGCTGATGTCATCATGCACACGATGACATCAGCTCAAACAGTGCGAAAATTCGAAAACTTAAATCGGAAATGAAGGGGTGCCACTCAGGAATTGTGGCACCCCTTCTTTTGGGCACCAAAACTCGGTAAAAACAGAGTAATTTGGTATGGGTGGGAGGTGCGTTGTGCACACAACTAAACATTGCAGTAGGTGGATATTTTTTTAAATATTTTTTTTTTTATCTGGGAGTTCAGTTATTGATGTATCATGCTGGGTGTAACTGCTGGAGGAGCAGATAAGTAGGAGTTGTATTTTTGTTGCAATGTTGTATGATTTAAATAAGGTAACACTTTATACTCTTGTTTTTTATTGCAATGTTGTATGTTTTAAATACTGTTTTTATTTCATACCAGTTTTACTGCACTTTTTGTGAGCAGTTATTTCAGAGTGTACGTGTGAGATTTTCTCGCATTTAACTTATTTTTCTTTCATTTTAATGTGAACACTGTGATACCTTTCTTACACATGGGGTTGGTTTTAGGTTTTGTGGTAATTTGGCAGCCAGTCATTCTGTGCAATTATTATATAGGTTAGTCGAGCATTTGTATATGTATAAAAAGATATACAACTGCATATGTAGGTACATTTCATAAACACAGCTCATTTAATGATAAGATCGCACCTGGTTTGGCCTTACAGGAATTTCACATAAACACATCCACATTAGGTATATTTTCTGTCTAATAATATGCACAACATAGCCTCTTGCCTCCACTGTTCTTTGTTCAATAAGAAGGCTATAATTTATATTATTTATTTACTTGCAGTTTGTTAACCAGGGAAATAAATAAATATATATATATACATACACATACACATATATATATATATATATATATATATATATATATATATATATATATATATATATATATATATATATATATATATATACACACACACACACACACACACACACACACACACACACACACACACACACACACACACACACACACACCAAGCCATTGAAGTGAAACTTGCTGATAAAATCATCTTAACACAATTTTCCTTCAGGATTAGAAGACCTCCCTTGGCTTTGGAGGACTTAGACTGATGAAGCACTTTTACAAGATTTACAACTATTGGTATTGGATTCTACTGGGACTGAGGCCTATGGTGCTGCTCCTCAGTGGGCCAACACACTTTCTGATGATAACAAAGAATGTCTAGCATTTTAGTGTGGCTTGAACACCTAGAGCAGTGGGTCAGAAAAACTACTTTAGGAAATAATTCCCTTAGTAGAAGGTTAGCTCAGTGTGCTTAATCAGGGCCAATTTCCCTTTTTCTGCTTGAAATAACTTATCCCATTTGGTTATAGATCGGCCTTACCTATCCAATGGTCGATAATTATGTATTAACCTGAATGAGAATAACTGAGATCAAACTGTAGATAACTGGAAGGGACATGGGCATTAGATAAAGCAGTTATGAGGTGCTTCCATCCCCTAGTAGCACAGGGGCAGTCCTTGGGTAAATTTTCTGTTTCCCATCCATAGACCTAAGTTGTGCTTGAAAATGGAGAAGGAATGAACTTTGTTTTATGTGGATGAGGAGTCTGTTCCACAGCAGCGGTATCGTACCTGTCCCGCCAAACCATTCTTCCAGTGTTGCAGAAGTGGTTTAGATCCCTAGACCGAGTATTTCTGATATCATTTGACTTTATACTGTTGCTTGCTTTGGTTTATACGTTCATAGGAGGTTACTAGGTTAATGGCTCTAAGATCTTTACAAGCCTAGCCATGTTATATCTGTTTTCCTTAACTAATCTTGGTTAGATGGTCATTATTTGCACAGTGAATCTATGTTCAGCACCTACTACCTGTGCCCAAGAGGGACATAGGTGTCACCCCCAGAGTGAATTTGCAGCCTCCCATCCAACTGGCTAGATTGCACTTGAATAGGGTCATTAAGGAGCTCTGCTTCACATGAAATGAGAGTTTATTCCACAGGATCGCAATCTCTGGGAGATATATATCTCTCTCTCTCTCCAGCATGTTCTGTTAATGTCACAGGCTAGCTAGAGATCTCTGGAGGGAACGACTCTTCTCCCATTTGATTTGTGGATGTGCAGCATTTCCATTAGGGCAGGATCAGAGAATGATCTGTAGACCAGGCACAAGTCGCCTCTCGGCAGCCTGTAAGATAAAGAGTAAAGGGACAGGGCTTTCAGTGTTTCCACGCAGGTCATGTTTTGGAGGCATTGTATTTCCTTGGTAAGAAACGTCTGTGGTCTGTCCAGCTGCTGCAGATGTCTAGTGAGGTACATTCTAAAGGGAGCATTGTACTCTATTAGTGGTCTCATGATGGTCGGGAACAGAGGAGTTAAAACATCCTTAGTCTTAGATGGGATGCCCTTATTTATGAGGTGTGCAACATAGAAGGCTTTCCTTACCACTGTGGACATATAGGTTCATAGGTAGGTATTAGGCTATCTGCCCAAAGGCATTTATAAGGCTAGCCGGAATGTGCTGGCTTTCACCGCCCCCTTAGATTAGTTCCCTGTGCCTCTTTCCAGCACAGCCGCTGAAGTAATCCCTAGGGTAAACTTTGTTTCCCATCCACTCGTCAAGGTTTCTCTTAGTGTGTTAGTGAAGAGCTCTGCCTAATGTAGACTGAAATCTTGTCCCAGAGCATGGGAAGTCTCTGGGAATGGAATCTATCCCTCCAGTACATCCTATTTATTATTGTGGTGAGGTTTAGATCCCTAGAGCGTGTGGCTCGAGGGGATATGGTTTTCTTTAGGTGGAGCATGTCCATCAATTCTGGGTTGGACATGGCCTTGTATGTCAGGCAGAGATCACCTCTGAGTAGGTGGTATGCAACAGAGTACAGCTGGAGTTTCTTCAGTCGAGCTGCATAGGGCATCTGTTTGAGGTCAGTGATCCTCTTGGTGAGGTACTTCTGTGGTTTTGACACCAGTATCAGTCTCAGTGAGACCCTTTTGGAGGATGTCTGCATCAGCTGGAGAGTCAATTATAGCCTCTAGTTTGCAGTCGTCTGCGAACTTGATCAGCCATAGTCCTCCTGTGCTTGCCTGTACCTCTGATAAGTATATGCCGAACAGGAAGCGTCCTAGGACTGAGCCCTGGGGAACACCACTTCGGTTTAGAGTCACACCTAGCTCCCACCTTACCATGTGGGTTCTTGTCCATGAGCCAGTTGTCAAACCATCTCGTGACATAAGAGTTTATGTTCAGGCTGGTGAGCTGGTCTATAATACCAGAATGGGGAATGGTGTTGAAGGCCTTTGTGAGGTCTAGGTAGTCTGTGTGGACCACCTTTCCCTCATCGACAGCCTTGGTAACGGTCTCAAAGAAGTCCACCAGGTTTATGAGGCATGATCTGCCCTTAAAGCTGAACAGGGTAGGGTCCAGTATTTGGAGGTTCCCAGTGTCTCTGTTAATGAGATCTATGATTATGCGCTCCATAGCCTTGCAGACCAAGCTAGTCAGGCTTATAGGGCGATAGTTCCCAGGGTCTGTTGTGGCTCCACCTTTGTGGAGCAGAATAACCGCTGCTGTGCACTATTCTATGGGCACGAAGCCTGTGGAGAGGCTGAGTTTGAACAGTGTGTTTAGGTGAGGGGTTAGTTCATCTTTGAGTTCATGTAGGACGCAGCCGGGGATACCGTCCGGTCCCACTGATGCTGTGTTTTTGGCTTTGGAGAGGGCTGTTTTAACCTGATTGTCTGTGATTTCAGGGGCACTACATTCTTCTGGTATGGTTATGTGCCCTTTTGGGGGTGACGTTTGCACTAAATCTGCCAGAATGTTGGCGATATCGGTCGGTTCAGCGTATTTTGTGCCATTCTGCACTAACTCAGAGCAGATCTGGGAATTGCCACTTAGATTTTTGACATAGCTAAAGAATGCTCTGTGGTTATCTTTGGAGTCCTTGGCAATTTTTCTTTTGAAGCTAGCCTTGGATAATTTTATGAGGGATCACAGTTTCTTGCTGGTACTCATCAGGGATGCCTTCCCCTCTGGGGATATTACTCTTTTCTGTACTAGTTTCCTCCTATTGCATACCCTGTTTATGGCAGGGGTTCACCAGACTGGTTTCCTTTTCTTGGAGGAGCGAGTCTTGGTTTTGCTTGGGATAGCATGATCCATGCATTCTTGTAGGTGCCCGTAGAGTGCATTAATAAAGGATTTTGCAGCTTGGGCGGCGTTATCCTTTAGCATGGGGGATTTGAAACTTTCCTCCACAGTCTTAAGTAACGTGAAGTTTGCTTTTGAAAGGTTTTCATGGTGGTTTCTTTGACCGAGGGTGGGGGGCGGAATGTGGATATCCAGAATGATTAGTTTATGGTCAGATCTAACCAGTGAGGGGTTAACCTCTGGTGTGGAACAATCGTCGTCCATGTTAGTGATGACCAGGTCAAATATGTCGTCACCTCTGGTGGGGATGTTGATCAGTTGATCCAGGGCATTTGAGTTTATAAATTCTAGGAAATGTTGGGCAAGGGAGTGAGTACTTGAGTAGTTCTCCCAGTTAATGTTTGGGTAATTGAAATCACCCAATATCAGGTTGTTTGGTAGGACCTTTGTGTTTCCAGAAATGTGGAATGGGGGTCCTGGGGACATACTGGGTGATCTGTAGCAAACTACAATTTGAATTACAGTTCTGCCTGTTGTTAGTTGCACGTGGATGATCTCTGAAGCATTGTGCTGTGCCACTAACCTTGAGGTGTGGGTATCTTTGAGGAATATGGATACGCCCCCACCTTTTGTATTTTGGTCCAGGTTTTGTGGCCAAAATGCATGGTATAAGTTGTAGCCTGATAGGGCTGGGGTGCTCTCTGGAGCCTTAAACCAGGTTTCTGTTACTGCACATATATCTATTTGCTCCATACTGAGGAGTGCCTCGAGTGCATGCATTTTGAGGTTTAGATGTCCGGCATGGAGTAGCATTACCCTCAGAATTTTGTTACTTGTGCCATTTACGGCAGTGAGTTTGTCTTTTGAGCCTTACCTAAAAAAGGCACTATGGGGGTGGCAAGAGACTTGGCCAGTATTCGAAAGCCTAAGGGTGACAAGTGCAAGCCGTCTCTAGTGAAGCAGCGTAGCTGGTCGAGCATGTCATCCCAGGCTGACAGACACTGGATCCCCTTTGAATGACACCAGAAGCTTAGCCAATTGTTGAAATTGATCATTTTTTCTTTATACCGTGGTATCATTCTTGGTGAGGGCAGGATGCTACTCAGGGTCATACCAGTCTGGGCTACGTGATCAGAGAGCTCTTCCATGTCTCCTTTCATGTAGTCCAGGGAGGTACAGCTCAGGTCACTCACACCAACATGGACAATGACGGAGTTATATTTGTACTTGTTCTGGAGTGACCTGAGTGCTTGTGTTATGTGGCGGATCCTGGCTCCCGACAGGCGGCTAACAGTAACCTTCGCCTTGTTCAGCCTAGTGAGTGGGATGTCAGTGTGCCTGACTATAGAGTCACCTATTACTAGTGTGTTGGGTATGTTATTTTGCCTTAAGGGC
This sequence comes from Protopterus annectens, assembly GCF_019279795.1. Classification (NCBI taxonomy): domain Eukaryota; kingdom Metazoa; phylum Chordata; order Ceratodontiformes; family Protopteridae; genus Protopterus; species Protopterus annectens. The sequence continues at coordinate 1,404,153,909 of NC_056725.1, forward strand.
TGTGATTGCATGGCACACTAGTTTTGTGAAGCATGTCTTTCATGGTTTGTGTTGGGGGGTGGAGGTTGCTTGGATGTCTGCTTTGGAGGTCTCTGTTGCTTTTGCAGATTTTTATTTAGAGCCTCCGAGTACGTTTTTGTGTATTTGTGTGTGTTTGACGGTGCTGGTTTCATAGGTCTATGCGAGACTGGTGGTGTGATGCAAGTAATTCCATGATGGTGATCAATGCTTATATTGCTATCAACCTGTATTCCCAAATCTCACAGCAATGGGTTTGAGCTTAAGGGGGCGCTGTCAATACTGGAATTTGCAGGGAACTGCTCTCTGCCAAATGGGATAATGATGGACTTTTTTGTGTTTAGTTTTAGTCCGTGGCTTCGGTACCATTTATCTGTGTTAGCCCCTATTGCAATATGTTAACATCATTTGGGAACATAATGATTGCACCCAGTTTGCAATCAGTGAACCTGGTAAGCCACAGTCCAGCTACTTTTACCTGGACTTCTAAGAAATAGATTCCAAACCGTAGATGGCCCAGCACAGATCCTTGTGGTATGCCGCTGGTAAATGGTCTAGTGGTAGAGGTGGAATCTCCACCTTTCACGGTATGTGTTCTGTCATTTGCCAGTGTGCTACCCATCTAGTGATGTATGGGTTAATCGCCAGCTGAGAGAGTTTCTCAATGATACCAGAGTGGGGGATTTTGTCAAAAGCCTTGGCTAAGTCAAGAGAGGCAGTATGTACTGTTTTTCTTTATCCAGGGCCTTGGTGGCATTCTCGAAGTCCACCAGATTTAAGAAGCACACTGGCCTTAACGAAACCAAATTGGGTTGGGTCAAGAGTTTGAAGGTCGCCTATGTCCTTGTTAAGATCCATGATGTTTCTTTCCATGGCCTTGCAGATGAGTTTGGTTAGACTTGTAGGTCTGTAGTTCCTAGGGTCAGTTGATGGGCCTCCTTTGTGCAAGGGGATTACTGTTTCTGTTCTCCACTCTGATGGAACAAAGCCAGTGCTCCTGCTGTGGTTAAACATAGTGCCAAGTGGTTCTGCTGGGTCTTGTTTTAGATTGTTTAGTAAACAGCCTGGGATGTTATCTGGTCCCATAGACGCCGTGTTTTTAGCCTTGGAGAGCATGGATATGACCTGCTCTTTGGAGATACTAGGCAGAGTACTGGTGTCGTGTATGCTTTGGGGTATGGCCGGTGGGTACAAGGGGTGAAGTTTGCACCAAATGTGTCAGCTATCAGGTTGGCAATTTCCTCAGGTTCAGTATGAGTGGTACTGTATACTACAAGTTCAGTATGTAGCTGGGCATTTCCTTTTAGATTTCGGACATGGCTAAAGAACGCCTTATGGTTGTCCTTAGCAAGGGATGCTAATTTAGCTTCATAATTAGCTTTAGAGGACTTTACAAGACATCTGATTAGCTTGTTCAAGCTGTGGATGAGCATTCTTCCCCTGCTGAGTCAGTTCCCTCTTGGTCTTAGACATCAGTGTCTTCCTTTTGTTATAGAACATATTTATAATTGAGGTCCACCAAGGTGGCTTGTTTTTTTCAGGGGGACCTTGTTTTGATCTGATCAAGTGTTTATGTAAGGGATTCATGTACTCCTCTGCATAGGAGTCTTTGTTGGCTGCGTTAGCAGGGGGTTTGAAACTTTTTATACCTGTTGTCTGGTAACAGGAAAGCATTCATGTATGACATCCCTTCCAAGGAGGATGTAAGGTGCATTGCCCTTTTGAGGGCCTTACATTTCTTATCCTTCAGAGATGGAAGACAGACTCCAAGAAGGCATGTGAGCAGGTGGTCCTGAGATACCATAAAGGCAAACAGCAATTATTTATTATTAAAGTTAAGCAATTTTGTTGGTGATGGGCAAGATGAGATAGGATAGAATGACTAGATTTGATAAAGGTTTTTAAAGTTCAGACTTGTTGAATATAAATATATTTTTATAGTTTGATGTGTAATATGAAAACTGTATATTCTCCTGTTGGTCTGTATAAAGATTAACTGGAGAATGTGAGACAGTGGTACAGCGAAACTCTAAACAGAAGATGAGTGCTTAATAGAGACTAGAGAGAAGGGTTTAAGAATTTATGTTTTCATGGTGTGTTACCAAGTTTATTTCCACCATGAAATCCAAAAGAATCACTTTGTAAATTCTTACTCTGGAGCGGTTTCTTTTTACAACACAAATGGATAACGCACCCAGTTTAGTGGGACACGGTCTTATTAATTTTTTTGTCAGCTGCTAACAAGCCAGGGTGGATGCAATAGGCAGTTATACTGGTACAAATATAACCACAGAAAAGTTAGTATGAGATGAAAAAAGACTGGCTGAAGTATGGAGTCAGAATCTAGAGAGCATGACTGGCTACTGCATCATTAGGATTCACACCAAAATCCCATGAGTTTTGATGGAAAAATGTTAGAAATTATGCAGACATTTATAAAATGGAATTTGCTTGTTTGTGTGTGTGTGTGTGTGTGTGTGTGTGTGTGTGTGTGTGTGTGTGTGTGTGTGTGTGTGTGTGTGTGTGTAAAATATGAATTGTTAGACCGGTTCGATCCTCGGCTGGGGTGCCTTTTGTGCTGAGTCTGCATGCCCTCCCTATGGTCACGTGGGTTTCCACCAGGTGCTACGGTTTCGTCCCAAAGACATGCTGTAGGTGGATTGGACACTCTAAATTGGCCCTAGGTGTGAGTGTATGCATGTGTGTGCCTTCTGTGGAAGGTTGGGCACTGGGCTGGCAACTAGACACCATAAAACTCCACTGCCAATCATGAGCGGACAGGTGATCCGCTGCGGCGACCCCAACCGGGAAAAGCCAAAAGAAGAAGTAGTCTGATTAAAGCTACCATCTAAATAAGTGTTGTCTTAAAATATAGTTATCAGGATGAGGAGAGTTTAATATAGGCTGGGGCATGTAAGGAAGATGAGGAAAGAAGGCAAAAGAAATTAACGGAAGAGCCAGATGCTCTAGTGTAGTAACTATTTGTTGAATATTTTTTATTGTCTTGCAAGTTCTTCACACACAGTGAACTGACCAATAGAAAAAAAAAAAGGCATCCAGGGGCAATGACATTTTCACCAACTGTATGCAAAGTTTCGTTTTCATGTAATGTTTTTTTACACTGATCACCTCAAAGGTCATTCGACAGTGAAATATCAGTAATTTATGTTGAATAGACCCATTCCCCGTCAGCAGAATTCAAGTACCATACAGCAAGTGCTAACCTGTATTAAGCAGATCTGAACTGATTTTCTAGTATTAGGAAGGAAACAGAGAAAGACAATCATACTAAGTACTGGGCAGCCCCTAGTTTGTTTGGCAGAACTTTATTTGTAAGTTGCTGCAGAAAAAAAAAAAAAAAAGTGCAACAACATCAAAAATTGCTGCAACACTGCAATCAGGGTTATTGAATCTTAGTAATAAGGAAGTATTACCTCACCCCAAGAGTGAGTGACCTTGCAGTAAGACCATCTTGTAGGATGTTGGTGTCATGGGGGGAATCAATGATAGCTCCCAATTTACAGTCATCTGTGAATTTGGTGAGCCAGAGGCCTTTGACATTTTCCATTACTTTAGACAAGTAGATGCTAAACAGGAGCTGGCCCAGCACAGAGCCCTGGGGTACCCAAGTGGTGACTGGTCTCCTACTGGAGTTCTGAGAGTTTGTCAACAATACCAGAGTGGGAATTGTACTGAATGCCTTGGCCAGGTCAAGGTAGTAGTATGCACCATTTCCCCTCATCCATGGCCTGGATGACCATCTCAAAAATGTCTAACAGGTTGAATACGCAAGACCTTAGCCAAACTGGGATGGCTAAAGTGTCTGTAGGTTGTTAATGTCTTTGTTGATCAGTTCCATGTTATTTCATTCTATGGCTTTGCATATGAGGCTTGTCAGACTGATGGGTCAGTAGTTCCCGGGGTCTGTTGATGATCCTTATGAAGAGGGATGACCATTACACTCTTCTATTCATCTGTCTCAACCTGTTTTGAGTACAGTAGAGAATCCATTATCATAGAAGGTTACTAGGCTATTGGCCCTGAGGCCCTTATAAGCCTAGCCAAGAGTTTAGCCCATGTTAATACTAATGAAGCTTCTATTTGGGAAACTAAAAGCACTTTAATAAAACTACTTTGGAGTGGATTTTGGACTTGGTTCCTCTGTTTGTTATTTTACAGGTTCAGCAGGCAGGATCTCCCCTTGACAAAGCCAAACTGTGTGGGGTCAAGAGTTTGGAGATTGCCTATATCTTTGTTAAGCAGGTCCATGATGATGCGTTCCATAGCTTTGCATACCAGACTCGTCAGGCTAATGGGGGTGATAGTTCCAAGGATCTGTAGTTGCTCCCCCTTTATGGCACAGGGTGACTGTAGCAGTGCTCCATTCTTTGGGGACATAGCCCGAGGTACGGCTGTGATTGAACAAGGCACACAGATGTGGTGCCAGTTCATTTTGCAGCTCATGTAGGACACAGCCAGGGATATTATCACATCCCATGGATACTGTATTCTTGGCTTTGGACAATGCAGCTTTTACCTGTTCCCCAGAAATGGTGGGTACCAGGCTGTTTTCTGGTTTTATGATAGGGCCCTGAGGGGGGTAAAGTTAGCACTGAATCTGTTGACCAGTATGTCGGCTCTGTCTGTTGGCTCAGTATAGGAGGTGCCATTGTGCAATAACTCAGAGCAAATCTGGGTATTGCCTTTGAAGTTTTTGATATAGCTATAGAAGGCTTTGTGGTTGTTTTTGGTGTCAGCTGCAATTCTGCCTTCATAGCTGGCTTTAGAGGATTTGATAAGGGATCTCAGCTTTTTGTTGAGACTGATAAGGGAGGTTTTCCAATCTTGTGACTTCACTTTTTTCTGCAACAGTTTCTGCCTTCTGTTGTAGAGTTTATTAATGGCTGGAGACCACCAGATTGGCTTCCTTTTTTGGAGGAGAGGGTCTTAGTTCTATTTGGTATGGCAAGGTCCATGCATTTGTGTACATGCTCGTTACAGTGCATTGGTGTATGATTTGGCAGTCATGCAGCTATTTTCCATTGGCATGGATGCCGAGAATTTAGGCCCCTCTGTTTTTAGGAGCCAAAAGTCAGCTTTGGAGAAATCTTTTAGGGTGATCATGTTGGGGGGGGGGGGGTGTAGGTGAGATGGAGATTTCCATGGTAATTAGTTTGTGGTCAGATTTAACCAAGGAGGAATTGACTACAGGTGTAGAGCAATGGTCTCCCATGTTGGTGATAACCAGGTTGAGGATGTTACTTCCTCTAGTGGTGGTCAGAATGAGCTGGTCCAGGGCATTGGAATTGACAAATCCAAGAAAGCACTGGGCCTGTACATTGGTACTTGAATAGTTTCCCAGTTGATGGAGGGGTAGTTGAAGTCACCCAGTATGAGAGTATTGGGTTGGACCTTGATAGATTCCAGGGTGCTTATGAAGTTGAAGTGAGTCTAGAGACATGTTTGTGGCTCTGTAGAAGGCTATGACTTGTATCATTGTCTTACCCAGTGTTAGTTGTACCTGAAGTATCTCGGATGCATTATGCTGTGCTACAAGTCTAGAGGTGTGCATATCCTTTATGAATACGGAGACACCACCACCTTTGCAGCTTCAGGCCATATTCTGGGGCCAAAAGGTATGGAATGAGTTGTAGCCTGGGAGAGCAGGGGTGCTTTCTGCCTTTTTAAACCAGGTCTCTGTTACAGCACAGATGTTGACATTCTCCATTTTGAGGAGAGCTTTGAGCGATTGCATCTTAAGATTTAGACTTCTAGCACTGTGCAGCATGGCCCTCAGATTGCATTCATTTGTAGCTGTTACAGTGGAATTTTGGTCTTTGGAACACTGCCTAAAAAGGCACTATAGGGGTGGGAAGAGCCTTAGCCAGTACCTGGAATCCTGGGGGTGACAGAAGCAGGCCGTCTCTGGCAAAGCATCGAGGTCCGTCGATCATGTCATCCCAGGCAGATACTGGATCACCTTAAAATGACACCAGAAACTTAGCCAATTGTTGAAGTCAATCATTTTCTGCTTGTACTGTGGTATCATGCTGGGTGATGGTAGAATACCGCTCAGGGCTAGGGTCATGCCTGGTTGGCCCACATAATCCAAGAGTTCCATCACATCGAATACTGGCTAAGGCTCTTCCCACCCCCATAGTGCCTTTTTTAGGCAAGGCTCAAAAGACAAACCCACCTCCATAGACAACACAAGAAACAAAAAACAAAGGGTAATGCTACTCAATGCCAGAAGTCTAAACCTCATGCACGCACTTATCAGTATGGAGAAAATCGATATTTGTGTAGTAACAGAAATCTGGTTCAAGGCTCCAGAGAGCACCCCAGCACTACCAGGATATAACTCACACCATGCTTTTCGGCCCCAGAACTCGGACCGAAATACAAAAGGCAGGGGAGTATCCATTTTCATCAAGGATACCCACACCTCCAGGTTAGTGGCACTGCACAAGGCATCGGAGACCATCCATGTGCAACTAACAGTGGGAAAAACTGCTTTTCAGTTTGTAGCTTGCTACAGATTACCCACCTTGTCTCAGGTCCCCACTCGGCCTTCCTGAGAACATTGGAGAATATTCAGTGTGGAGTTCAGCTAGCAAGTACGGCTGATGCTCGGCAACCAAGCTGCTATGAACATTAGTAAGAAAAAAAGCCAGCACCTCGAGTGGTTCTGATATAATGATTTATTCTGCAAAAACTAGACCGGTTTCAGCTATTCCAGCTTTCATCAGTAGTTGAAAATCACATAGAAAAACTGCTCCTTATATATTAATGAGAAAGTCATGACATCACTTCCGGTTATTAAAGAAAAAAACACATTATTGTCTTAACAATAAACATATTAAATAAATAAAAATTATGAAGCAAAACAAAACTTCCGACTCTCCACGTTGCTTAAACTTTTTATTAATAAAACAGACAGACGGTAAGCGCTTTCGCGTATACTACGATACGCTTCTTCAGACAATTTAATATGAAAAATGACTGCTTATTTATAGGGAGGCATAGCCTAGAATAATTAAGTAAATTATTCAATTAATCAATTAACAATTGTTTTGATTGAGGTAAACCATTCCATAAAATGCTCTGTTATAGTTATAAAGCTGACAGAACACAAAGCGTTGATTCATTTAACCAGAGAATATTCATGAAACAATAAAAAATAAAAAAATTTTAGAACAGTAATAATAAATACAAACTTATTCATTCTCATTAACTCACATTTTTGAAGTCTTATTAAAACATTGTTAAAATATACTTCATTTCATATGTAGTGTTTTGTACCCCATACATACTGTATAGTTCCCTGGTTTCTTTGATCATTTCATAAAATCACTTTTGATATGTTGAAGTAAAATACAATAGAATGTAAATTGTAGACATTTAAATATATAAATATATAAATATATATAAATATGTAAATATAAATAAATAAATATATAAATATATAAATGAGTAAATATGTATAAATATAAGAATATAAAAATATAAGAATACATATGTATATCTATAAAATAAAACACACTAAATGTCTTATAGACTTAATCAAAGAAAAACTTTTTTAAAAATCAATTTATGTCCAAAGCATCTAAGCTTACTGAAAATACAAGAAGAATCAACCCATGCTTTAACTTCATTAATAATGCTTAAAAAATAATGAAGAAGAAGAAAACCTATCTTAAGTCATTGTACTACTATATAAAAAATAGAAAAATAGAAAAATAGGAACCTCTATAAATACTGTAACCTTAGTTTTTTAATATGGTTTTAAGTAAGAGGAAGATAAATTATATAAATAAATGTAAATTAACCTAAAGATATAGCCTCATACTAATACAATTATCTTCGATTATTAAGAAAGGGTTTTATTGTTATATAATTATTTAAACCTGGGTTGCAATGGCCTCTAAGCTTGAGAATCCATTTTAGTTCATTCAACTCAAGCAAATTTATATAGTCACCACCCCTGTCCGAAACTTCCACTATTTGCAACACTCTAAACGTAAAAAAGTGTGATGGATTAGAAATTACATGCTTGGCTAAAGCATTTAATTCATTTTTCTTTTTTATATCGTATTGATGGTTGTATATTCTATTTTTGAGTTTCCGTTTTGTGAGTCCTACATAAAATGCACTGCAGGAGTTGGGACTTGAGTAGTTTTTCCCAGTCAATGTTTGGGTAGTTGAAATCGCCCAATATCATGGTGTTTGGTGAGACTTTCATATTCTCCAATGTTAGTAAGAAAAAAAGCCAGCACCTCGAGTGGTTCTGATATAATGATTTATTCTGCAAAAACTAGACCGGTTTCAGCTATTCCAGCTTTCATCAGTAGTTGAAAATCACATAGAAAAACTGCTCCTTATATATTAATGAGAAAGTCATGACATCACTTCCTGTTATTAAAGAAAAAAACACATTATTGTCTTAACAATAAACATATTAAATAAATAAAAATTATGTATAAGTGAAATACAATAAGTATGCATAAATTGTTAATAGTCCATCCAAAATTGTGCCATGTTAATAAAAATATAAAATTATAAGGAAATAAATAGAGACTTTACCTGATAGAATGGATGAATATTGTGTGATGATAAAGAGGAAAAACACATTGACATATAATTGGTTCTATCGATTTCCTTGATTAGGGTTCTAGTATGCACAATAGTCTTATACCATGAAAGAAAACTAGTGAGTATATATAGAGAAGATGAAAATTTATAATTTGTCATTGAGCCCTGGTGGGAAAAGCCCACCCAATTTAATTATCCATCTTTTCTCTTTATTGTTAAGGATTTCATGCCATCCTGTTTTAAATGCCCTGTTTCCCATGATATGATCAATGATGCAAAAAGAAAATTTGGCCGTGGCGTGCTTAATGGTGTGTCTGTATAGAGCATTAGTAGATCTGCAATTCCTGATGTCTCCCAAATGTTCTGCTATTCTGGTGCGGAATTGTCTAGATGTTTGGCCTACATAAAAAGCTTGGCATGTGCATGTAGCCAGGTAAATGATCCAGTTGGAGCTACAATTTCCAAAAATTGTCATATCATGTATCTGTCCTGTGTTTTTACTTGTAAAACTTTTGGTTTTGAATATGTAATTACAAAAACTACAATGGCCACAAGGATATGTGCCCACTAATTTGTCTCCTGTAAGAGTTCTCTGTATGGCAGTGTTGTCATGCATGATGTTTCTTTTGTAATGAGAAAAATGGGAACCTAATGTTTTGCCTTTTTTATAAGAGAAATAACAGCGTTCTCCCAAATAGCCCTCCAAAAGAGGGTGAGATGTGAGTATGCTCCAGTGTGTATTGATGATGTTGATGAGATTATGACTATTCCTACCATATGTAGTAATAAATCTGCATTTATCAGGGTAGTTAGATCTAACTTTGTTCTTGTAAATTAATAGTGACTCCCTGGGTAGTGTTGTACTCCATTGTGCCACAGAGCTGATGGCCTCCCGGTGATATCCTCTAGCCAAAAATCTATTAGTCAGATCCTCATGATGTATATTTAGATCTTGTTCAGAAGAACATATTCTTTTAATTCTCAGGAACTGAGATTTTGGAATGTTCTTGATGATATGCTTAGGATGTAGACTGTTGGCATGTAATAAAGTGTTATATTGTGGAAATTTACGATGAACAGATGTTTTTAATGTATGATCCGGTTGTCTTTGTAAATGGACATCCAAAAAATGAATGTCATTCAGATTGTATTCCACAGTGAATTCGGTCCCCCACATATTTCCATTGAGATGTTCCATGAATTCTTGAAGATATTCCGGACCTCCTTTCCATACAAGCCAACAGTCATCCAGATATCTCCTCCAGATGTCAATTTCAGGTAAATAGACATTGTGCAATTCATCATAAATTATATGTTCTTCAATGTATCCCATGTATAAATCTGCATAAATTGGTGCAAAAGAGGCCCCCATGGCCGTGCCTTGTATCTGCCAATAGCAGTCCTGTTGAAAATAGAATACATTTTTGGTTAAGACATGTTCGGCCATACACACAAGTAATGTGTTCATTCCGGGAGGATAAATATTGGCTTTATTTAACCAGAATTCCAAGGCCATCAGTCCTGCCCAATGCGGAATGCTGGTATACAAAGATTTCACATCCAAAGTACACAGAAGCCATGCAGGTTCAAGTTGTGAATTAGAAACAATTTGTAGGAATTCTGTTGTATCCTGAATCCTGGCTCTAATACAGGATAATAATGGTTTCAGTTTTTCAGTCAAAAACATTGAGGGGGATTCCGTCAATGATCCAATCCCAGATACGATCGGTCTTCCTGGTGGTTTATCAATAGATTTATGGATTTTTGGCAATAGATATAGGTATTGTTTGGCAGGATCCTTCACCATGAGATGTTTTTTGGTGTTAGTAGAAATAATCCCAGTGTCAACAGCTTCTTGTAAGAATTGGTCAATTTCTTGTTTAAAGGCGGGTGTGGGATCAGTGCTCATTTTCATGTAGTGATGATGGTTGGACAGTTGTCCATTTGCCTCATCCCGATAATAATCGGCGTCCATGACAACGACAGCACCCCCTTTATCAGCAGAGAGTATAACTATATCCTTGTTGTTTTTAAGTTTAGTTAAAGCAAGTTGTTCACTATAAGATATGTTATTTCTAGTGTTGTCAGATTTGTTGGAATGAAAATGTAAATCCTTCATGACCGCCTGTTTGAATACTGCGACATGTTTGTCCATGGGGGGGGTTGAAAGTGGATTTATGGAATCTAAAATCAGAAGATCTTTGAAAAGTGTTAGGGTTGTCCTGTTTGAAAAATAAATGCAAATTAATTTTCCTACAAAACTCTACTATATCAGCAACATGTGAACTCTCGTCAATAAAAAAAACAGGTATAAAACCCAAGCCTTTATTCAAAATAGAATATTCATCTGAAGACAAAGTGTATTTGGAGATATTTAACACATTTTGATGAGATTCCATTATTTCACTACTGATTGGAAAAGTTCCTCTGGACTTTTGACCCCGATGCTTTCTCCCTCCCCTATGTGTCCTGCCCCTAAAGGGTTGATCATACTTCTGCCTCTTTTGTTGTGTGGTGAATCACCCATGCTGGTTGATTCATTATCTGTTGTGGAGGACTCCTCACCGAAGGTATTACTGGAAGATCCTGATTTTTTGAGAATTGATCTCGGTCTTTTCTTACGCACAAATGTAAAGCTTTTGGTCCCCTGGGCAAATCTCACACCTTTATGGGATTCAAATTGTCTTCCCTTACTGTAATCCTCTTTATCCCTAGCAAACTTGTGTAATTTTTTGGATTTAAGATTACTCTCCAATGTGGTCAGTTCTTTGGAAAGTTTGTTCAGACTACTATGAAATTGAGGTTGATTTTCATATTGTTTTAAGTTATTACATGTCTTTTCAACATCCAGAGTATTGGCATGAACTGTCCTTTCATAAAAGGATGCCAGTATATCAACTAATGCCATAGCTGCTTCTTGCTGTGCTATTTGCCAATCCCTGATTAATATGTCGTCCGGTGCACCAACAAGTGGCTGAATTTTTGATCTCAATCCTCTAGGTGAAATCTTCTGGGACTGATAAGCCTTAAATAGCTTATGGTGCCAAATGTTAGTTCTTAGTATTTTGATTTGTTTACCTAGCTGATTGAATTCTGACACACAACCGTCAACTGGATCCAATATGGGTAAATCAATAGTATTCGAGGAACTAATACCAATACCGAATACTTTAAGGTCATCCTTATCTGCACATAGGCTAGATAATAATTTCCCATGGTCCATGACAATAAGTTGTTGTGTTAAAAAATGTTGGGCTATTTATATGGAACAGTAAGAGTGTTGAAAGAGAGGATAGTAGTCTGAACAATACACCAATACACTGTTCCGAACCCTTTGGAAAAGAATAAACTATGTGATAAATTTGCCCAAGGGTACCAAAAAGTTACAAATTAAATGAATGCTCGAAAAATCAGGACAAAATATTTTGGTGTTTTGTAAGACAAACCATGATACGAGTATCACCTTAAATAAGATGCTAGTGTTATTAAACACGTGTGCATCTAGATGTTATTCAAACATGAAAAAATGTTATGCTTCCTTGGAAGAGTTATATCTGAGTAGGTTATAATGGGTATGATATTGTAAAAAATGTATATACACATGTAAAGAAAATAGAGCATACGAAGATGTTCAATCAAAATAATAACACAAGATGATATAGTTTAAGACAAGCTAAGTCTAAACATGAAGAAAGTGTATAAAAAAGAAACATATTCTGTAAGCTCATTTAAAGAAATGACTCTAATAAATAGAGCAGTATAAATGTTTGAAAAATATTCTTATAAATGTTGATATAAAAATATAAACAAACTATAACTGCCCTAAAAGAGTAATATCTAGATTTGTTATATTAGGTATATAATCCCTAAATATGTATATACATACACAACAAAATACAGGATGTTCAATCAAAACAGCATCAATATATGATATTATTAAAGACAGGCAAAATCTGAATATTCAAAAAAGTGATAAAAATATCAATAAACTCAATTGTGGAAATAAATGAGCTTACAGAATATGTTTCTTTTTTATACACTTTCTTCATGTTTAGACTTAGCTTGTCTTAAACTATATCATCTTGTGTTATTATTTTGATTGAACATCTTCGTATGCTCTATTTTCTTTACATGTGTATATACATTTTTTACAATATCATACCCATTATAACCTACTCAGATATAACTCTTCCAAGGAAGCATAACATTTTTTCATGTTTGAATAACATCTAGATGCACACTTGTTTAATAACACTAGCATCTTATTTAAGGTGATACTCATATCATGGTTTGTCTTACAAAACACCAAAATATTTTGTCCTGATTTTTCGAGCATTCATTTCATTTGTAACTTTTTGGTACCCTTGGGCAAATTTATCACATAGTTTATTCTTTTCCAAAGGGTTCGGAACAGTGTATTGGTGTATTGTTCAGACTACTATCCTCTCTTTCAACACTCTTACTGTTCCATATGAATAGCCCAACATTTTTTAACACAACAACTTATTGTCATGGACCTTGGGAAATTATTATCTAGCCTATGTGCAGATAAGGATGACCTTAAAGTATTCAGTATTGGTATTAGTTCCTCGAATACTACTGATTTACCCATATTGGATCCAGTTGACGGTTGTGTGTCAGAATTCAATCAGCTAGGTAAACAAATCAAAATACTAAGAACTAACATTTGGCACCATAAGCTATTTAAGGCTTATCAGTCCCAGAAGATTTCACCTAGAGGATTGAGATAAAAAATTCAGCCACTTGTTGGTGCACCGGGCGACATATTAATCAGGGATTGGCAAATAGCACAGCAAGAAGCAGCTATGGCATTAGTTGATATACTGGCATCCTTTTATGAAAGGACAGTTCATGCCAATACTCTGGATGTTGAAAAGACATGTAATAACTTAAAACAATATGAAAATCAACCTCAATTTCACAGTAGTCTGAACAAACTTTCCAAAGAACTGACCACATTGGAGAGTAATCTTAAATCCAGAAAATTACACAAGTTTGCTAGGGATAAAGAGGATTACAGTAAGGGAAGACAATTTGAATCCCATAAAGGTGTGAGATTTGCCCAGGGGACCAAAAGCTTTACATTTGTGCGTAAGAAAAGACCGAGATCAATTCTCAAAAAATCAGGATCTTCCAGTAATACCTTCGGTGAGGAGTCCTCCACAACAGATAATGAATCAACCAGCATGGGTGATTCACCACACAACAAAAGAGGCAGAAGTATGATCAACCCTTTAGGGGCAGGACACATAGGGGAGGGAGAAAGCATCGGGGTCAAAAGTCCAGAGGAACTTTTCCAATCAGTAGTGAAATAATGGAATCTCATCAAAATGTGTTAAATATCTCCAAATACACTTTGTCTTCAGATGAATATTCTATTTTGAATAAAGGCTTGGGTTTTATACCTGTTTTTTTTATTGACGAGAGTTCACATGTTGCTGATATAGTAAAGTTTTGTAGGAAAATTAATTTACATTTATTTTTCAAACAACAGGACAACCCTAACACTTTTCAAAGATCTTCTGATTTTAGATTCCATAAATCCACTTTCAACCCCCCCCCCCCCCCATGGACAAACATGTCGCAGTATTCAAACAGGCGGTCATGAAGGATTTACATTTTCATTCCAACAAATCTGACAACACTAGAAATAACATATCTTATAGTGAACAACTTGCATTAACTAAACTTAAAAACAACAAGGATATAGTTATACTCTCTGCTGATAAAGGGGGTGCTGTCGTTGTCATGGATGCCGATTATTATCGGGATGAGGCAAATGGACAACTGTCCAACCATCATCACTACATGAAAATGAGCACTGATCCCACACCTGCCTTTAAACAAGAAATTGACCAATTCTTACAAGAAGCTGTTGACACTGGGATTATTTCTACTAACACCAAAAAACATCTCATGGTGAAGGATCCTGCCAAACAATACCTATATCTATTGCCGAAAATCCATAAATCTATTGATAAACCACCAGGAAGACCGATCATATCTGGGATTGGATCATTGACGGAACCCCCCTCAATGTTTTTGACTGAAAAACTGAAACCATTATTATCCTGTATTAGAGCCAGGATTCAGGATACAACAGAATTCCTACAAATTGTTTCTAATTCACAACTTGAACCTGCATGGCTTCTGTGTACTTTGGATGTGAAATCTTTGTATACCAGCATTCCGCATTGGGCAGGACTGATGGCCTTGGAATTCTGGTTAAATAAAGCCAATATTTATCCTCCCGGAATGAACACATTACTTGTGTGTATGGCCGAACATGTCTTAACCAAAAATGTATTCTATTTTCAACAGGACTGCTATTGGCAGATACAAGGCACGGCCATGGGGGCCTCTTTTGCGCCAATTTATGCAGATTTATACATGGGATACATTGAAGAACATATAATTTATGATGAATTGCACAATGTCTATTTACCTGAAATTGACATCTGGAGGAGATATCTGGATGACTGCTGGCTTGTATGGAAAGGAGGTCCGGAATATCTTCAAGAATTCATGGAACATCTCAATGGAAATATGTGGGGGACCGAATTCACTGTGGAATACAATCTGAATGACATTCATTTTTTGGATGTCCATTTACAAAGACAACCGGATCATACATTAAAAACATCTGTTCATCGTAAATTTCCACAATATAACACTTTATCACATGCCAACAGTCTCCATCCTAAGCATATCATCAAGAACATTCCAAAATCTCAGTTCCTGAGAATTAAAAGAATATGTTCTTCTGAACAAGATCTAAATATACATCATGAGGATCTGACTAATAGATTTTTGGCTAGAGGATATCACCGGGAGGCCATCAGCTCTGCGGCACAATGGAGTACAACACTACCCAGGGAGTCACTATTAATTTACAAGAACAAAGATAGATCTAACTACCCTGATAAATGCAGATTTATTACTACATATGGTAGGAATAGTCATAATCTCATCAACATCATCAATACACACTGGAGCATACTCACATCTCACCCTCTTTTGGAGGGCTATTTGGGAGAACGCTGTTATTTCTCTTATAAAAAAGGCAAAACATTAGGTTCCCATTTTTCTCATTACAAAAGAAACATCATGCATGACAACACTGCCATACAGAGAACTCTTACAGGAGACAAATTAGTGGGCACATATCCTTGTGGCCATTGTAGTTTTTGTAATTACACATTCAAAACCAAAAGTTTTACAAGTAAAAACACAGGACAGATACATGATATGACAATTTTTGGAAATTGTAGCTCCGACTGGATCATTTACCTGGCTACATGCACATGCCAAGCTTTTTATGTAGGCCAAACATCTAGACAATTCCACACCAGAATAGCAGAACATTTGGGAGACATCAGGAATTGCAGATCTACTAATGCTCTATACAGACACACCATTAAGCACGCCACGGCCAAATTTTCTTTTTGCATCATTGATCATATCATGGGAAACAGGGCATTTAAAACAGGATGGCATGAAATCCTTAACAATAAAGAGAAAAGATGGATAATTAAATTGGGTGGGCTTTTCCCACCAGGGCTCAATGACAAATTATAAATTTTCATCTTCTCTATATATACTCACTAGTTTTCTTTCATGGTATAAGACTATTGTGCATACTGGAACCCTAATCAAGGAAATCGATAGAACCAATTATATGTCAATATGTTTTTCCTCTTTATCATCACACTATATTCATCCATTCTATCAGGTAAAGTCTCTGTTTATTTCCTTATAATTTTATATTTTTATTAACATGGCACAATTTTGGATGGACTATTAACAATTTATGCATACTTATTGTATTTCACTTATACATAATTTTTATTTATTTAATATGTTTATTGTTAAGACAATAATGTGTTTTTTTCTTTAATAACAGGAAGTGATGTCATGACTTTCTCATTAATATATAAGGAGCAGTTTTTCTATGTGATTTTCAACTACTGATGAAAGCTGGAATAGCTGAAACCGGTCTAGTTTTTGCAGAATAAATCATTATATCAGAACCACTCGAGGTGCTGGCTTTTTTTCTTACTAACATTGGAGAATATGAAAGTCTCACCAAACACCATGATATTGGGTGATTTCAACTACCCAAACATTGACTGGGAAAACTACTCAAGTCCCAACTCCTTTGCCCAATAGTTCCTAGAGTTTATAAACTTAAACGCCATGGAACTGGTCACCACTCCCACAAGAGGGGACAACATATTGGACCTGGTCATCACCAACATGGGGGCTCAATGTTCCATACCAGAGGTAAACCCCTCGTTGGTAAGATCAGACCATAAACTAATCATACTGGACATCCACATCCACGACCCCACCCCCAGCAAAGGAAACCACTGTGAAAAATTTCTCAAAAGCAAACTTCACACTTCTCAAGACCGAGGTGGAAAGCTTCAAAGCCCTCGGGCTAATGGAAAATGCTGCCGAAACTGCAGAATCCTTTACAAATGCATTCTATGAGCACCTGCAGGAATGCAAGGATCGAGCCATCCCAAGTAAAACCAACACTCACTCCTCCAAAAACAGGAGACCAGTCTGGTGGACCCCAGCCATAAATAAGCTATACAACAGAAGGAGGAAACTACTACATGATAGAGCAAAATTCAGCATCACTGATCAGTATTAGCAAGAAGCTACGATCCCTCATAAAATCAAAGGCCAGCTTCGAAAGAAAAATCGCCAAAGACTCTAAAGATAATCACAAGGCCTTCTTTAGCCAAGTCAAGAATCTAGGTGGCAACTCTCAGATCTGCTCTGAGCTGGTGCAAAATGTAAAACATACACTGAACCCACTGACATTGTCAACATCCTGGCGGACAGGTTCAGTGCAAACTTTACCCCCATTCCCCCCCAAAAGGGCCAGTGTCTATCCCAGAAGAATGTAGTCTCCCAGACATCACAGACACATAGGTGAAAGCAGCCCTCTCCAAAGCAAAAAACACAGCATCAATGGGACCGGATGGTGTCCCAGGCTGCGTCTTACACTAACTCCAAAAAGAACTGAACCTTCACAAAGTCATTGTTAAAACTCAGCCTTACTACAGGATATGTACCCTAAGAATGGCATACAGCAACAGTTACCCCACTCCACAAAGGTGCCGCCACAATGGATCCCGGGAACTATCGCCCTATAAGCCTGACTAGCCTGGTCTGCAAAGCTACAGAGCACATTTTATTTTATTTTATTTATTTTACATTTGTTAACCGGGCTAGTCCAACTGGATATATTTCCATTTTCAGCAGAGGCCCGGGGAGAAAAGCTCCACATTTAAACAAAAACAAAAGTACATTTTAAGCACAAAAAAATAAATCATAATACACATTATTACCTATTTCTAACACAAGAGTAGTAAGAGTAAGAGCAGGGTAAGAGAAATGAGAGAAAGTTGACAAAAGGAAGAAGAGGAAGTCGACAATTTAGGGTACAAGTAACATCCAGATGAACATACTAACATGTTTTAATACCAAGAAGAGAGATCAAAGATCAAGGAGAGAGAAGCAGCAAAAAAGGAGAGAGCAAGAATAAAGAGAAATACTAGTATGGAAGAGATTTGTAGCCATAAGGAGGAAAGATGAAGAGGAGGAGTTTAAAGAGGTAGAGAATGGAAAGAAAAAGAGAGGAAGCAAGGATGTAGAGAAAAGAAGGGAGAGAGAGAATGGATTAGATGGAGCAAATACTTTAGTCGGGATCTCATAAACAAAGACATTGGGAACCTTCAGAAACTGAACCCTACCCAATTCGGCTTTGTTAAAGGCAGATCTTGCCTCTTAAACCTAGTTGACTTCTTTGAAACAGTTACCAAGGCCATAGATAAGGGAAAGGTAGTCCACATAGCCTACCTGGACTTCGCAAAGGCCTTCGGCACAATACCCCACTCTGGCACTATAAATAAGCTTACCAGCTTGAATATCAACCCCTATGTCACGAGATGGGTTGCAAACTGGCTCAGGGATACAACCCACATGGTCAGAGTTGCGGGTGCCATGTCAGACTCCAAACCGGTTACAAGTGTCGGGACCACAGAGCTCAGTCCTGGGACTCCTCTTGTTCGGTATATACTTCTCTGAGGTACAGGCAAGCACGGGAGGACTGTGGCTGACCAAGTTCACAGATGATTGCAAACTGGATAATAGACTCTCCGGCTGACACAAGCATCCTCCAGAAGGGTCTTAAGGAGACCGATACCTGGTTTCAGAACCATGGCCTCAAGCTAAATGCCAAAAAGTGCATAGTCATCCCCTTTGGGAAAAACAATGTGCCCACAAACTACCACATAGGTGGTAATCCACTAAGTATGGAGGATGTAATTGGGGATCTGGGGACCCAAGTAGATAGTAACCTCTCCTTTGATAATCACATTGCCAAAGTGGTTAGAAAAACCTTCTATATAGCCCACCTAATCACGAAAGGGTTCACATCTAGATCAAGAGAGGTCATTGTGCCCCTTCTACTCATCGCTCATCAGGCCCATAATTGAGTACAATGCCCCATTTGGGATGTACCTTACCAGACACCTGCAACAGCTAGAGAGACCCCAAAAGTACCTCACCAAGAGGATTGTTGGCCTCAAACAGTTGCCCTATGCAGCTCGACTAAAGAAACTCTAGCTCTACTCAGTTGCTTACCGCCTACTCAGAGGCGATCTCTGCCTAAAGTACAAGGCCATGTCTAACCCAGAATTATTGGACATGCTCCACCTCATGAAATCCAAATCCCTTAGAGCTACACGCTCCAGGGATTTAAACCTCAGCACAACAATAAATAGGACATGCTGGAGGGATAGATTCATAACCCAGAGGCTTCCCTCACTCTGGAATAGAATTCCCATTCCACGTTAGGCAGAGCCCCTCACTGACCCTCTTCAAAAGAAATCTTGAGTGGATGGGAAATAGTAAATTTACACCTGGGATCACTTATGGCCCTGCTGGACAGAGGCTCAGGAATCTAATCTAAAAGGGAGGTGAAAGCCAACACATTCTGGCTAGGCTTATAAATGCCCTAGGGCAGATAGGTTCATAGGTAGGTACTAGGCTATCTCTTTTCATGTAGTCCAGTGAGGTACATCTCAGGTCATTCACACCCACACGGACAATGATGGAGTCATATTTGTACTTGTTGTGGAGTGACCTGAGTGTATGTGTTATGTGGAGGATCCTGGCACCTGATAGACAACTGTCACCTTCTCCCTGTTCAACCTAGTGAGTGGGACATTAGTGTTGTTCACAACTGAGTCTCCTTTGATTAGCACATTGGGAAAGTTGTTTTGCCTTAAGGGCTTGGTTTGAGGGGCACACTGTGGTAGTGAGCTGTTTGTTCTGGGGTTGGGGTTGTGTTTTAGTGAGGAACCTCTGTGGCTGGTCCATCTGTTGCAGATCTCTGGTCATTTACATGCTAAAGGATGCACATTACTCAATCATTTGTCTAATGAGGGATGAGTACAGTGGGACTGTGATCTTATTAGATATGGATGTCATGAACTTACTTATAAATTGTGTCACATGGAAGGATTTTCTCACTATCATGGACACATAATGATCAAAGTTCCGGTTAGTATCAACCAGAGATCCCAAGTCCCTTACCACTTGGTCTACTCTTAGGGGACCCTGTTATCAATGTCACTTGCAAGGATGATGGTCCTTCCGAAAGGTATAATTATGCCTTTTTTTGCATTGAGCTTTAGGCCACGGTTCTGGAACCAGTTATTTGTCTGTGTCAGACCCTTCTGGAGGAGATCAACAAATTTGGAGGATTCAGTGACTACCCAGCTTGTAGTCATTAACAGATTTGGTCAACCAATGGCCCTTTACATTTGCCTTGACTTCAGAGAAGTATATTCTGAACAGAAGAGGTCAGAGTACTGAGCCCTGTGAGACACCATTACTAATAGGCCTCTTGTTGGAGGCAGATTCCCCCACACTAACTTCGTGTCCTATCCATGAGCCATTTGGCTATCCATTTGGTGACATAGAGATTTATGCTTACATTTGTGAGTTTGTCTACAGTACCAGAGTGAGATATTGTGTCAAATACCATTGCCAGGTCATGGTAGGCAGTATACACTGCTGCACCCTCATCCATGCTCTAGTGACCTTCTCGAAGAAGTCCTCCAGGTTTAGTAGGCATGACCTGCTCTTGAAAAAAATGAACTGGGATAGATCTAGTGTTTGAAGTTTTCCTATGCCTGTTTATCAGTTCCACAATAATTATTTTCATAACCTTCCATATAAGACTAGTTAAAATTATGGGTCTGTAGTTCCCTGAGTCTGTTGATGGTCTACCTTTGTGTAGAGGGATTATTACTGCAGTCCTCTATTCCCTAGGGGGATAAAGCCCATCTGGAAGCTGTAGTTGAATAGATATTCTGGTGGGACTGACAGGATGCATTTCAAGCCATTCAGGAGACATCCTGGTATACTACCAAAGCCCATCAATGTGTTTAGCTCTAGAGAGTGCAGCGAGGACCTGCTCATTAGTAATAGTTGGGGAGAAATGGTGCAGAGTATTTCCTGAGGGGGTAACTGGAAAATATAGGGGCTGAAACTGGAGCATAATTTATCACACAGCAAATTTACTATATCCCTCAGTTCATCATACTGTTGGGTGTTCCCTTTAAGGTTGTGTACATAACTGAAAAATGCCTTATGGTTATCCTCAGCCTGGGAGGCTATTTTTGCCTCAGTTAGTTTTGGTGGACTTGATTATTACCCTTAGTTGCTTGCTGAGAACGATGAGGGAATTTTGTGCCTTTTGGGCACGGCCCTTCCTATTTTTGGAACAGGATTTTCTTTTTTGCTGTACAACCTATTTATACTGAAGGTCCACCAAGGGAGCTTGTTTTCATAGGTTCATAGGAGATTACTAGGCTGATGGCTTAAGCGCCCTTACAAGCCTAGCCAATATAACCCAATTTTAAACGATATATAGCCCCCAAGGGTAAAAGGGTGGCATGGACTTGTGGCTGTGCATTGAGTATCTTGCAAATTGCACCTTTCCATCAAGGACATATGCACTACCCCAGGTGTGAATTTGTGATTCCCCATCCATTGATCCAAAGTGAGTTTGAAGAGGGCTAGGGAAGAGCCCTGCTTAATGTGTATAGGAAGCCTGTTTCAAAGAATGCAATCTCTGAGAGACCTGTCTCTCCAGCATGTTTTGTTCGAGTCACTGACTAAGTTTAGATCCCTAGATTGGATGACCCTCATGTTGTTTGATTTGTAGAAGTGTAACAGCTCCATCAGGGCTAGACTTTTGAATGCCTTGTAGGTCAGGCATAGGTCACCCTTTAATAACTGGTAGGAGACAGAGTAAAGGGATAGGGCTTTTAGTATATTCACATAGTTCATGTTCTTTACACCCTGTTGTTTCTTTATGACTTACGTCTGAGGTCACCAAGTGCCTCATCAAGTACATGCCAAATGGTGCACTGTACTTGATTATTGGTCTTCTGAGGGCTGAGTACAGCGAGTCTATAATTTCCTTGGATCTGAATGCCATGCCTTTACTTATAAATTGTGCCAAATAAAAGGATTTCCTCACCACTGTGGACAAATAGCGGTCAAATGTTCAGGCTACTATCCATCTGTGTATATAGATCTCTCACCTCTGAGTCCACTCTAAATGGGTATGCTATTGATGTTGTGATTTGCTATTTGACTTCCCAAAGGGTATGGTAATACATTTTTTTTTTCAATTTAGTTTTAGGCCATGGTTCTGGCACCACTCACTTGTCTGATCTAGACCCTCTGGGAGGATATCTACATCACTGGATGATTCAGTGATTGCCCTCAACTTGCAGTCATCTGCAGACTTCGTCATCCAGAGGACTTCTACATTTGCCTTGACTTCAGAGAAGTATATTCTGAACAGGAGTGGTCCTAGTGAGCCCTGTGGCATACCACTAGTAACTGTCCTCTTGCTGGATCTGGATTCACCACTTTAACTACATGTGTCCTGCACATGAGCCAAATGGCTAACCATATGGTGACATACAGATTTATGCCCAGTTTTGTAAGTTTATTTTTAATACCAGAGTGGGGAATTGTGTCAAATGCCTTGGCTAGGTCGAGGTAAGCAGCATGTACTTTTTTACCCTCATCCATGGCCTTAGTGACTTTCTCAAAAAAATCCACCAAATTCAGTAGGCATAACCTGACCTTGACAAAGCCAAATTGGGCCAGGTCCAGTGTCTCCTAGGTCATTATTTATCTGGTCCTTGATTAGTTTTGTATGTAAGGCCAAAGAAAGAATAGTTAAACTTTTGGGTCTGTAATTTCCCGGGTCAGTAAATGGTCCCTTTTATGCAGAGAAATAACTGTTGCTGTTCTCCACTCTGTCGGGACATAGTCAGTCTGGAGGCTGTGGTTAAACAGAGATCCTAATGGGTTTAAGTCCGGATTTAAGCTGTTTAAAGCTAAAATCATGGCTTCAGTAGGGCCTGATACTATACCAGGTTGCCTCTGTTTTTTGGTGATAATTGTCAGTGGAGTGGTGGGGGGTATTTATGGGGGAGAACTGGGGGTGAATGGGAGGTAAATTTTCAGCTGAATTTGTCAGTCAGATTTGTTAGGTCTTTCGGCTGAGCATAGGTGATGCCATCTACAACTAATTCTGCACATTGTTGGATGTCTCCCTTAAGACAGCAGACAGAACTGAAAAATGCCTTATTGTTATCCTTAGCTTTGAAAGTTATTTTTACCTCAAAGTCTGCTTTCAGGGACTTGACTAGTTCCCTGTTTAGACGAATGTGGGACTTCTTGCTTAGTTGTGCACATTCCCTCTTACTCCTGGACAAGATTTTCTTTTTTTTTGTACAACCTATTAATACCAGGGGTACACTAGGATGGCTTATTTTATTGGTTTGACCTGGGTTTATTTCAGTCTGGTAATGTTATTTCTATGCAGTTGTTTATATGGACATACAGGACTTTTGTGTAGACTTCTGCATAGTTTTCTGTGTTTTCTGGATTTGAGGAGGTAGGCAACTAGCTATGCCATCCCCTAATAAAGGGGCAATTTATATTAGAGCAGTTCTTAAATCTTTGGGGGTTAGGTGGAGGGACTAGTTTTACCTTTATTTCAAGGGAGACTGCTTTGTGATCTGATCTTACCAGTGAAGACATCACAAGGGGGGGGGGGGGGGGGCAGCACTCTCCTATATTTGTGATTACCAGATCTAGGATATTTGTTCCTCTAGTGGCAGTGCAGACTAGCTGCACCAGGGGCATTTGAATTTACAAAGTCAGGAAATCTTTGGGCCTGCATGTTAGTGGTCATATATGCCTCCCAATTAATGGAGTGGTAGTTAAAATCACCCATGAGTATGGTACTGGGCTGGATGGCGAGTGATTTTAGTAACTTCAGGTATGATGTATGGGTTTCCTGGTTCATAGTGGGGGACCTGTATCTAGCAAGAATATGGTAATGGATTTTTCCCTTGGTTAGTTGGGCATGGAGTACCTCAAGCATGTCATATTGTTTAATCAGTATTAAGGTATGCTTATCCTTTATGTAGGTAAATACACCTCCGTCTTTAGTTCTTTCATGTTCAGTAGGTGGTCTGAATGTATGAAAGGCATTATAACCATGCACTACCAGAATGCTTTCTGAGGCTTTGGACCATGCTTCACTAACTGCACAGATGTCAACATTCTCCAGGGTGAGGAGAGCTTCTATACAGTGTAGTTTCTTGATGGTGCTCCTAGCATTGAGCAGTAATACTTTTAATTTTTGGTGCTTGTCCTAATATTATTCCAGCTTGGTATTTCCATTTCTATACAGTTATTTACATGCTTGTACAGGGTTCCCATAAACACTTTCACATAGGCCACAGTATTCTCTGAATTTGGAGGGGGGCTTGGACTTAATAGGCGGTAGTCAGTCCTGGAAAAGTTCTTAATGGTTCTAGGGGTTGCTGGAAGTTCAGGCTGTAGACATATTTCAAGAGTGACCACTTTGTAATCTGATCTGACCAGTGAGGACAGTACACAAGGTGGGATTGGAACATACCCTCATATTTTGAGAAACAAATCCAGGATATTTGCACCTCTAGTAGATGTGCAGACCATACCTCTCAATCTCTCAGAGCAAGAAATCTGGACAAAGCCATTAATAATGGGGGGAGGGAACAAAGGCACAAAAATAGGGACACTTTTTAAATATTCCTCTTACAAACTCAGAAAACTGATATACTAACAGATTTTGCATTAGCATAAATTTTATGAAGGGTATGAAGTCTAAAACTCAATGTCATTTTTTTTATTTCAAACCTCAGTGATTTGCTAAAGATCTGCCAGAAAACCACAACTTTATGTGAAATGGGCCAAAAATGAGGCAAAATTCTGGACATTGTGAAAATCTATACAGTTGAGAAGTATGGTGCAGACAACCTGTTTTTGGGTCTTTGCATTGACAAAATGCAATAATCTTTGAGCCTGCATGTTAGTAGTTGTGCATGTATCTCAGTTTATGGTGGGATAGTTGAAATCACCCTTAAATTTGGTGTTAGGCTGCACTGTGAAGGACTCCAGTACATTCAAGTACATAGTATGATTATCTTGGGTCATACACACAGACCTATAGTTGCAATTATATGGTATGGGACTTTAGCTAAGGTTTATTGGACATGGATTAGCAGAGGTGTCATACTTTTTGACCAATCTTAAGGTGTGCTTACTTTTTATGTAGATTGGTACATCTCCACCCTTTGTCCCTTCTTGTGTGGTAGCTGGTCTAAATGTGTGGAAGGCATTGTAGTCTTGCACTGCCAGGGTGCCTTCTCTGAGTTTAAAGCATGTCTCAGTATCTGCACGGATGTCAACATTCTCCAGGGTTAGGAGTGCTCCCAGGGAGTGGAGCTTCTTATTGAGACTCCAAACATTGAGCAGTAACACCTTCAGTTTATTTGGAGTAGAATTTATGTCGGAAGGTTAGTCAGATTGGCATTGCTTTAAAAAGTTATTATAGAGTTGGATAATGCTTTGGCAGGTCTTTGTAATGTTACCAGCTTTGTGAACATATAGGTCACTCAGTGTAAGGTAATTTAAGACCTTGTACACTAGGTAGAGGCCACACCACTGAGGTCAGTAAGAGACGGAGAATGAGAGCGTGAAGGAATTCTGCATAGCTCAATGAAAATGGGCCTTTGATTGTCTTAGTTCATGGATGTTTACTAGGCTAATGACCACAAGGGCCTTTTTAAGCCTAGCCATGAATTCCAGATCTCTGACGAGTTCTGATACCCTTGATAAGTGTAAGCAAGGGTCTGGGAGATGAACCATTTACAGGTTACCTGTTTGCATTAGAGACATAGGTGCCAAACCAGCAATGAATTTCCAGTTTCCCATCCAATTGTCCAAGTTGCACTTGAATTGGGTTAGGGAGGAACTCAGCTTCGCAAGGATGGGGAGCCTATTCCATAGATGGGGCAGTTTCTCTAATACATACACATCTTCAGCAGGTCCTATTTATATCACAGGCAAGGTTTAAAGTTTAGAATTGGTAATTCTGGTGCAGCTTGTTTTGCGGATATGCAGAAGGTCCATCAGAGTGGGGTCTGACAATGCCCTAAATGCTAGGCATAGATCTCCCCTCAAAAGCCTGTAGGAGACCGAATACTGGGATAGGGCCTTGAGGAGGTCTGCATAGGACATTACTTGCACTCTGCATTCTTTTAGTGAGGAAATTGTGGACATTCCAATTGTTGGATATGCCTGGTTAGGTGTATACCAAAGGGGGGCACTGTACACAATGACAAGTCTGATGAATGCCGAATACAGTGGAACAATGATGTCCTTGGACTTCGATGCCATACCTTTGTTTATAAGTTGTGCAACATAGAATAATTTCCTCACCACTGTATACACGTGATGATCAAATGCTAGATTACTATCTATGTGCGTGTCCCTGACTACTGGGTCATCTCTAAGGGGTGTGGTGTCATTATGGTAGTTACAAGGGATGGATGACTTCCCAAAGGATAATATTATGCATTTCTTGGCATTTAGTTTTAGTCCATGGCTCTGACACCAGTTGTTAGTCTGTGTCAGCCCCTCCTGGAGAACATTTCTGTCAGTGTGAGATTGAATGACCGCTCCTAATTTGCAATCAAATGCAAATTTAGTCAGGCAGAGACCACTGACATTAGCCTTGACTTCTGAGAAGTAAATGCCAAAAAGGAGCAGCCCAAGGATTGATCTCTGAGGGACTCCACTCGTGACTGGCTTCTTTGTAGAAATAGATTCCCCAGTTTTAACTTCCTGGGTCCTGTCTGTGAGCCAGTTGGCTATCCATCAGGTGACATATGGGTTTGTATCCAACCTCTTGAGTTTATCAACAATGCCCGAATGAGGTATTGTGTCAAATGCCTTGGCCAGGTCAAGGTAGGCAGTGTGAATGATTTTGTCCTCATCCATTGCTTTAGTGACCTCCTCAAAGAAGTCCACCAGGTTGAGTAGGCATGACCTGCCCTTGACAAAACCAGACTGAGTTGGGTCCAGTGTCTGGATGTTTACTGTAGCTCTGTTGATCATCTCCATGATCATTCTTTCTATGGCTTTGCATACAAGACTAGTGAGACTTGTAGTTCTGTAGATGACCCACCTTTGTGCAGAGGGATGACTGTTGCTTTTCTCCATTCATGAGGCAGGAAGCCTGTTTGAAGGCTACAGTTAAATAATTCCAGAGGCCCTGATGGGTCACATTTCATGCTATTTAGAAGACATCCTGGGATATTGTGTGGACCCATTGATGCAGTGTTCATGGTGTTAGAGAGAGCATTAAGGACCTGTTCTCTAGTGATAGTGGGGGAAGTTATTTGATGATATTTCCTGGGGGAAGGTTGAGGGGGAGAGAGGAGCAAAGTTGGAGCTAAATTTATCAGCCATGAGGTTTGCTACATCTTCCAGTGCAGTATAGGTGGGCTCCCATTTACAATTAGCTCTGCATACAATTGTGTGTTGCCTTTGAGGTTGCAGGTGTAGCTAAAAAAATATTTGGGGTTGTCCTTGGCCTGGTAGGGCAAACTACCTTAAATTTGGCTTTGGTAGACTTTATTTGTCCTCCAAGTTTGTTTAGTTTGATGAAAGTGCCTTTATCCTGCTGGGTGCTGCACCTTCTAAATTTTTGCCATGCTTTTCTTCCCCCTGTTATACAGCCAATCGATTTTGTGATTTCACCAGGGTGGCTTGCTTTTTGAGTTAGTTCTGTACTTCTTCCTGGTGGGTACAGCTGTCTCTATGCAGGTATTAACATGCTTGTACAGGGATTCTGTGGATAGTTCTGCATAAGCACAAGTGTTCTCAGGGTTTATGGGGGGTTTGAAATTTTGACAGGTTCTCATTTAATAGCAGGAGGTTAGCCTTAAAATAGTTCCTGAATATTCCACGTTTAACTGGGGGGGGGGGTCCAGGTTTTATTTTTATTTTAAAGGAGACAATTTTATGGTCTGACCTTACCAGGGAAGGCATTACAGTAGGGGGTATGCAGCAGTCTCCCATATTAGTGAGGACCAGATCCAGTATGGTTGCACCCCTGGTTGGTGTACTGACTATCTGGTCCAGGGAGTTTGCATTTACAAAATCCAAGAATTTCTGTGCATGTACATTTGGCATTGTACAGGATTCCCAGTTAATAGTGGGGTAATTAGTCACCCATGAATACGGTATTGGGTTGAATGGTTAGTGTTTCTAATATGTTTAAATACATGGTATGGGTTTCCTGGGTCATAGACCGGGACCTATAGTTTGCAAGGAAGTGGTATTAGATTTTACCTATGGTGATCTAAACATGGAGCAGGTGCATTGTTTTGTTTGACCAGCCTTAAAGTATTTTTATTTTTGATGTAAATAGAGGCACCTCAGCCTTTAGTCCCTGCCTGTGAAGTAACTGGCCTAAATGTGTAGAAGGCATTATAACCTTGCACTGTTGGTGTGCTCTCTGCGTCCTTAAACCATGTCTCGGTGACTGCACAGACATCAGCATTCTCTAGGGTAAAGAGAGCTAGAGCTTCTAGGGAGTGGAGTTTTTTGTTTAGACTCCTAGCATTGAGCAGAAATACCTTTAGATTTTCTTGTTTTTTATTTGCTGTGTCAGAAGTACTTTTAGTTCAGCATTGCCTAAAAAGGCAGTATGGGGGGAAGACCATGCTTTAGCCAATATTTGAAAGTCTAGAGGTGAAAGATGCAGACCATCCCTGGCAATGCCACTGGTAGTAGCAAACCATTGATTGTCTTTCAAAAGGGATCATGTGTCTGGATAAGTACACAAAGGGTGTGTTGTATTCTACCTTGGGGCTAATATCAGAGGGGCACACGTGTTAGTGGCTCAACAGAACGCTAACCTTTGGTGCTGGAAGATCAGAAGGCTATGGAGTATTTTCTAACGCCTGATATTTGGATTCATTTTTTTATACTGACACTGAAGTGCATTATGGGGGGTGCTGCATCGTAGTGTTTGCTATCCTTTGGATGAGATGTTAAACTGAGATTCTGTCAGCTTGAGTAGGTCACAGCACAGGTGGATGTAAAAGATCCCATAGCACTTATTGAAAAAGAGTAGAGGAAGCTCTCCAAGTGCTCTGACCAGATTTCAAGTCAGTATTAATGTCACCTTGGGTCTCCCCTTAAAAAGAGAGGGCACTGGCCTAGTGGGACTAATCCCCTCACCAAAGAATAAATAAAGGACATCTCTAGACCTAGAAGAAATAGATGCAGAAATCAGTGTGGCTTAGTAGAAAGATTTTGTACGGGCAGTAGAAACGTGGTGGTCGAAAGAAGCTCATTGCCACAAAAGTGCTCATCTCCCTAACTGTTGATTGTGACTGGCGTGTTACTTTATGTGGATGGTTGCTCATGTTTTTCAAAGAACATGGTATACATTTCTTAGCATTTAAGTTATGGTCATGATCCTGATTCTGTTTGTATGTGCTATACCACCTTGAAGGATCAGGGAATCCCCAAGAGAACTGAGGACAGCTCCAAGTTTGAAATAACCTGTCAATCTGGTCAACAGGAGACTCCTGACATCAGCTTGGGCATAGGGAATTAAATATCCACAGAAGCAGACCCAGGGAGGAATCCTGCTGGAAATCCACTAGTAGTGAGCTTTTCAGAGGAGACAGTCTGCCTCATCTTAATTTGTTGTGTTCTGTTTGTGAGCCACTTCTGCTGGTCAGAAGGTAAAATAAGGATTTACATTTAGTTTGATTAGTTTGTCTATGATGTCCAAGTGTTAAATGGTTTGGAAGGTCTTGGGCAGATAGAGGTACACTATGTATACAGATTTTCCCCTTAAACAATGCTTCTGTGACTTTTTAAAGAAATTCACTAGACTAAACAGCCAGGATCATATTTTCAGAAACCCAAACTGGTTTTGGTCAGGGGAATGTAAGCTGTCAACATCTTGGTTTATAAGGTCCACATTAATGTGCTGCATTATCTTACAGATAAGGACAGTATGGCCTACTGGTCTATCTTACAGTTAAGGACAGTATGGCCTACTGGTCTATCTCTGCACCACTGGCACAAAATCATTTTAGAGGCTGATGTTAAAATGATTCAGGAGAGGCTCTGAGGCAGTACTACATACCAACATGAAAATACCTCAGCACATTTTCATGGCCTACTGAACCAGTGCTCAAGTCTGAGAAAGCATTTAAAACTTCTTCCGAGTTCTTTTGGGTGTAGATATGAGGTCATGTATGGGGGGCTGGGGGGGGGGGGGTGAACTAAATTTAACCTGTCAGCTAACATGTTTGCTATATCCACAGGGGATGAGTGGGTTTTTCAGCATAGTACTTTGCTTGGTATTGGTCTTAAGGTTTCTGACAGCTGGAGGAGGACCGTGGCTGTTATCGTTAGAGATTGTATTGGTCTTAAGGTTTCTGACAGCTGGAGGAGGACCGTGGCTGTTATTGTTAGAGATTGTAACTTTCAGTTCATACTTGGGAACAAACTCAAATGAAACAAACCAAAGTTCTTTGTTTAATTTCTTGCAACATATTTAGAATGAGGGGCTTTCCATGTATTCCTAACAGTGAAGATTTTTTTCTTTTGTTGTACAGCTCGTTTATACCACTGTTATACCATAGGTCCTTGTAAATGTGTCACTCTACTTGTCTGATTAGGACAGATGTCTTGATGCAGTCAGTGGCGTGACAATGGAAACTCTCTGCAATTACAGTTCTTGTGACTGCTTGGATATTAAAGGGCAGTGGCTATTGAACCCCATTCAGGTCTTCAGCTCACGTCAGTGGCTTAGCCTTAAAGACATCCTTAAAGCTAGCCTGGTTTGTGGGCATTTTTTGTTTGGTCTTTACCAAGAACATTACTGAATGGTGGTCAGATCTGACCAATGGCTATATGCTAGAGCACAGTCGTGTTTTATATCAGATGACCAAGCAAACCTGAGGCCGTTTTAGGGCAGTGCATTATAGGAAGCATGGTCTATATATTTTGTAGTGGCGTACATCTTCCTGTTTATAAATGGATAATTGAACTCACCCAAAATAATAGTGTTTCATTCAGTGGTGAGAGATTCAAGCTTGTTTGAATATACCTCATGGGTACTAGATATCATAGAAGTCGAATTTATAATTTGGTGTGATGAGACAATTGATCTTATTTATAGTTATGAGAATGTGGAAGAATTCAGAATCTTGCTGTACAAGTCTAGATGTGATAAACTTGCAAATGAATAAGTACACACCACCACCTGTAACAGAAGTACCCTCAGTAGAGGGATGAATGAATGGAATGCATTTATTTTTGGTAGGGAGCATGTATTATCACTGCACAGGAACCATGGTTCAGTGATGATGCAGATATTAGTACTTTTAGGTTAGGAAGTCTTCTAGGGAGGGAATTTTCTGTGGCTTCAAGCATTCAGCAGTATTAATTTTACACTATTCTGATTTGGCTTGGCTCAGCTGATATTTGGCACAGACTACTGTTGCATGAAAAAGCACCTTGGAGGTATAAAACTGTCTATACAAAAACTCGCAGGATACAGACACAGGACATTCCTTGTAACATACTTATGTCTTTGTTGGTCCAGAGGCACTGGCTGCTGACCATCTACTTCCAGGCAAGCATATAGTATGCTGTGGTGCAGCAGTTGCATTGTCATCTCACAGCAAGAGGTTCTCTGGCTTGATTCTTGGCCGGGATGCCTTCTGTGTGGAGTATGCAAGTCCTCCCTGTGTTTGTGTGGGTTTCCTCTGGGTGCTCCAGTTTCTTCCCACATTACAAAGACATGCGCCTGGAGCATTTCTCCCCAAGCCTCCACTGAAAATTGGCTTTGTTCCAAGTCGGACCTTCCCGGTAAACAAATATTAAATAAATAAATTAAATAAATACCCATGTGTTAACCAGGTAGGCCTAGTGGATAAACTGCTCCTTTTCAGGGGAGACCACTGAGCAATGTCTGGTTAATTGACTTGCTCAAAGTCACACAGTAGGCAAATAAGGGCTGAAGTCAAACCCTTTAATATAGGAAAAACAGCTCAGAGCCTTAACCCTATGCACTGTCAGACTTGTACCCTTGGAATGACACAAAAATCTGACCACTTATTCAAGTCAGTAATATTCAGCTTATATTTTATGGCAAAAGGTAGAATGATGCTGAAGATTAGGTCATCCTCATGTACATACTCAGACAGCCCTAACTTGTTCCTTCATACAATCAAAAAATGTGTGCATTTTTGGTTGCTCACACCCACATAAACATCAGCCAAGTCGTATGTGCACCTAGGGGGTAAGTGACTTGTATGACCTAGTAACCTGTCATATCCTTATACCTGAGCGAAGTTCATCAGCATCATTGTCTTGTTTAGCGTAGTTGCATGCTTGTATCTCTCACAATGGGGTAACCCATTAGGACATTTCCATGTGTGGTGAGTGGTCCAAGAAGCTTCAAGTTCTTATGTGCACCCTTCTTGGATGGAGTGGTAGATGGCTTGTTATATGCAGCTAGTGAATTCTCTCTGTGCTGTTGAGGCAGCTGTGTAACAGGCAGGTAACATAACCAAGATAAACCATAAATATGGAGTGACTTGCAGAGGGATTTACAAAGCTGCCATAACTAATGGATAAATAAAAGTAAAATAAGATTATAATAGGCTAACTATTCTGTTAACAGGAAGGAATTCATGTGTTGTCTAAATACCTAGAGTGAGTACCACCAGAAAGATTTTTCTGCCTACTCGGGGCTCAGACTGTCAAAATGCCTATCAGTGGTATAAACAGATGGCAACTGGAAAGAGCCCTTATCATATAATATATGCAGCACATAGGTTTCCATTAGCAGCAAAGTTTCATAGTTTGGTACTAGGCTATCTGCCCTGGGGCATTTATAAGCCTAGCCATAGTGATGTGGCTTTCGCCACCTCATGTAATGGTACAAAAGTGTACAGAATAGATTTAGAATACTGTGCCTCTGTCTAGTAGTGACACAGTGAAGACCCCCTTACATAATAGAATTAGTTTACTGTACCTCTATCTAGTAGTGACACAGAGATGACCCCTGGGGTAAACCTACGATCTCCCATCCACTAGTCAAGATTTCTCTTGAAGAGAGTCAGTGAGGGGCTCTGCCTAACATGAACTGGGATTCTGTTCGAGTATGGGAAGCCTCTGAGTTATGAATCTGTCCCTCCAGCATGTCCTATTCATATTTGTGCTGAGGCTCAAATCTTTAGCTCTCGTGGTTCTGATGGATTTGGATTTTTTGAGGTGGAGCATGTCCATCAGTTCCTGATTGGAGATGGCCTTGTACGTCAGGCACAGATCACCTCTGAGTAGGCAGTATGCTACTGAATAGAGTTGGAGTTTCTTTAGTCTGGCAGCATATGACATATGTTGGAGACCCTTGATCCTCTTGATGAGGTACTTTTGGGGTCTCTCTAGCTGTTGCAAGTGCTGGGTGAGGTCCATACCAAATGGGGCATTGTACTCAATCATGGGCCTGATAAGGGAGGAGTACAGGGGCACAATGACCTCCTTTGATCTGGATGCGAATCCTTTCATGATAAGGTGGGCAAGGTAGAAAGTCTTTCTAACCACTTTGGCAACATGGGTGTCAAATGAGAGGTCACCATCGACTTGGGTCCCCAGGTCTCTGATTACTTTTTCCGTACTCAGTGGGTTACCGCCTATGTGATAATTTGTGGGCACTTTGTTTTTCCCAAAGGGGATGACTATACATTTTTTGGCATTTAGTTTAAGGCCATGACTCCGGCACCAGTTGTCCATTTCAGTGAGGCCTTTCTGTAGGATGTATGTGTCAGCTGGTGTATCGACTATGGCGCCTAGTTTGCAGTCATCTGCGAACTTTGTCAGCCACAACCCTCCCATGTTTGCTTTCACATCTGAGAAATAAATGCCGAACAAGAGGGGTCCCAGGACAGAGCCCTGTGGGACACAACTTGTCACTGGCTTTGAGTCTGACATGGCTCCAGCGATTTTGACTTTATGGGTTCTATCCTTTAGCCAGTTTGCCACCCATCTTGTGACATATGGATTTACATTTAAGCTGTTGAGCTTGTCTATGATGCCAGAGTGGGGTATTGTGTCGAAAGCTTTAGCCAAGTCCAGGTAGGCTGTCAATGGCTCTAGTGACTGTTTCGAAAAAGTCAACCAGGTTTAAAAGGCAGGATCTGCCTTTTACAAAGCCGAACTGGGTGGGATCAAGTGTCTGTAAGTCACCAGTGTCTCTGTTTATTAGTTCCATAATGATTCTTTCCATAGCTTTGCAGACCAGGCTGGTTAAGCTTATGGGGCGGTAGTTACCAGGGTCAGTAGAGGTGCTTCCTTTGTGGAGTGGGACTACTGTTGCTGTACGCCAGTTTTCAGGTACATATCCTGTAGTAAGGCTAAGGTTAAATAGCATTTTTATGTGCGGGTTTAGCTCCTCCTGGAGTTCACGTAGCACACAACCCAGGATACCGTCGGGTCCATTGATGCTGTGTTTTTAGCTTTGCTGAGGGCGGTTCTCACCTGGACATCTGAGATGACAGGGAGGTTACATTCAGTTTGGATAAGTATTTCTTCTTTTGGGGGTGAGGGAGGGGAGAAATTTGCACTGAACCTGTCTGCCAGAATGTTGGAAATATCTGTGGGTTCAGTGTAGTTTTTGTCATTGTGAACTAACTCTGAACATATCGAAGGGTTTCCGCTCAGGTTTCTAACATAGCTGAAGAAGGCCTTGTGGTTATCTTTAGTGTCCATAGCGATTTTTCTCTCAAAGTTGGCCTTGGATGTTTTTATGAGAGAACGTAGCTTTCTACTAGTGCTGATCAGAGATGCCTTCTCTTTATGGGATTTTGCTCTGTCGTGCAAATGTTTTGCTGGGAAAAAAAGTGCATAGGTATACACACACGCAATTGTGCATGTGTGTATACGTATATGTATTTATTTTATTTGCAGTTTACCAGGATGGTCCACTGGGCCACGAGGAGCCCATTTTTAATGGAGTCCTGGGGAGAAAAGCTCCAAAATACAGAGTAAACATGGTAATACAGGATAGTAAAAAAAATACAAAATGCAGAACAAGAATGCAAAATACAAGAATAAATAAGTACAGATGAAGATATATATATATATCTATATATATATATATATATATATATATATATATATATATATATATATATATATAGATAGATAGATAGAGAGGTGTGTGTGAAATATGAAAGAATTAACTTCTTAGGTGCAAACAAATATACAGTACACTTCTACTGGTTCAGTAAGCTTTACAGTAGAGTAATGAAACCTCACAGTCATCGAGGGACTGTAAATAAAAGGAGCACAGAGTAAGCTGTTAGCATTCCTGCTATGCAACTAACCCTCCCCCAAATGTAGTGAAACTTGAGCTCTTACTTGAAAAGCTGACTGAATGTAAACAACAGGATCACCTGAACTACCAGCTTAATGAAAACAATGAGAGCTGCAGGGAATCTTGACACTTGGCTGCTGCATCTTTGACGAACGTTTTTCACCACACACTGCTCAAAACTGTAAACTATGACAAAGCTTGAACCGATGAAGCCTGCCTTCACTACAGTCGCACTCAATCTAGGTTCATAGGTTCATACTAGGCTATCTGCCCGAGGGCATTTATAAGCCTAGCCCATAGTTTTGTGGCTTACGCCACCCCTTTTGTATGGGGAACTATACCCATTATTTTGCTGTTCCTCTGTCTAGCAGTGACACTGAGGTAATCCCTGGAGTATATCTGCGATCTCCCATCCATTGGTCAAGATTTCTCTTGAACAAGGCCAGCGAGGTGCTCTGCCTCACAAATACCGGAATTTTGTTCCACAGCATAGGGAGTCTTTGGGTGATGAATCTATCCCTCCAGCACGTCCTATTAATAGCCGTGTCGAGGTTTAAGTCTCCCGCCCTTGTGGCTCTGATGGATCTAGATTTTTTGAGGTGAAGCATATTCATCAAATCTGGGTTAGACATGGCCTTGTATGTCAGGCAAAGGTCACCTCTGAGCAAGCGTGGCGACTGAATAGAGCTGGAGTTCTTTCAGTCGGGCAGCATAGGACAGATTTTTGAGACCCTTTATCCTTTTGGTGAGGAACTTTTGTGGCCTCTCCAGCTGCTGCAAGTGTCGGGTCAGATACATTCTGAATGGGGCATTGTACTCAATCATTGGTCTGATGAGTGATGAGTATAGGGAGACTATGACCTCCCTTGATCTAGATGTGAATCCCTTCATGATAAGGTGGGCAATGTAGAAGGTCTTCCTAACTACTTTAGCTACATGGGTGTCGAATGACAGGCTACTGTCAACCTGGGTCCCCAGGTCCCTGATAACTTCTTCTGTGCTCAGAGGATTACCACCTATATGGTAGCTAGGGGTAACCTTGTTTTTCCCGAAGGATATGACTATGCATTTTTTGGCATTTAACTTTAGGCCATGGCTCTGGCACCAGTCATCCGTTTCTGAGAGACCCTTCTGAAG
The DNA here is from genome assembly GCF_019279795.1 of Protopterus annectens. NCBI lineage: Eukaryota > Metazoa > Chordata > Ceratodontiformes > Protopteridae > Protopterus > Protopterus annectens. The sequence continues at coordinate 1,404,190,537 of NC_056725.1, forward strand.
GATATCTGTGTCAGATGTGTTTTTGACTACGGCGCCCAGTTTGCAGTCATCTGCAAACTTTGTCAGCCATAACCCTCCTGTGTTTGCTTGTACTTCGGAAAAGTAGATGCCAAACAAGAGTGGGCCCAGGACTGAGCCCTGTGGGACACCACTTGTGACAGGCTTTGAGTCTGACATGGCGCCAGCAACTCTGACCCTGTGGGTTCTGTCACTCAGCCAGTTTGCAACCCATCTTGTGATGTATGGGTTAACATTTAAGCTGATGAGCTTTTCAATGATACCCGAGTGGGGTATTGTGTCGAAGGCCTTCGCCAGATCGAGGTAGGCTGTATGGACGGCCTTTCCCTCATCAATGGCTTTGGTGACTGTTACCAAAAAGTCAACCAAGTTTAAAAGGCATGATCTGCCTTTGACAAAGCCAAACTGGGTTGGATCCAAAGTCTGCAAATTCCCTATGTCTTTATTTATGAGGTCCATTATGATCCTCTCCATAGCTTTGCAGATAAGGCTTGTCAAGCTAATGGGCCGGTAATTTCCAGGGTCTGTGGAGGCACCGCCTTTGTGAAGTGGGACCACAGTCGCAGTGCGCCACTCCCTGGGTACGTATCCAGAGGTGAGACTATGATTAAACAGCTGTCCTAGCTGTGGGTTTAATTCCTCGTTGAGTTCGTGGAGCACACAGCTTGGGACACCATCAGGTCCCATGGATGCTGTGTTTTTTGCTTGGGAGAGAGCAGTTCTCACTTGGGCATTTGAGATGTTTGGGGGGCTGCAACGATTTGGTATAGATATCTCTCCTTTTGGGGGGGAGGGGAGGAGAAGTTTGCACTGAACCTGTCAGCCAGTATGTTGGCAATGTCTGTAGGATCAGTAATCTTCACATCATTTTGAACTAGTTCTGAGCATATCTGGGAGTTTCCTCCCAGGTTTCTAACATAGCTAAAGAAGGCCTTATGATTGTCTTTTGAGTCTTTAGCTATTTTTCTCTCAAAATTTGCTTTGGATGATTTTATGAGAGCTCTTAGCTTTTTACTTATAGTGATCAAAGGTGTCTTACCTTTTAAGGATTTTGCTCCATCTTGTAGTAGCTTCCTCCTTTTGTTGTAGAGTTTGTTTATGGCTGGGGTCCACCAGACTGGGCGCTTGCCCTTGGTACAAAGAGTCTTTCTTTTGCTTGGGATTGCCTTATCCATGCAGTCCTGCAGGTGCTGGTAGAAGGCATTTGTAAGTGATTCAGCGGCTTGAGTACTGTTTTCCATGGCTCGGGGGTCTTAAAGGAGACCACACTAGTCTTTAGAAGTGTGAAGTCGGCTTTTGAGAAGTTTTCTACTGTGGTCTTTTTTATTTCAGGTGGGGGTGGGATGAGGACCTCCAGCAAGATTAGTTTGTGATCTGATCTCACCAGTGAGGGGTATACTTCTGGTGTTGAACATTGTGCTCCCATGTTCGTGATGATGAGATCAAGTATGTTTTCTCCTCTTGTGGGATGGTGACTAGTTGTTCCATGGCATTTGAGTTTATGAATTCCAGGAACTTTTGGGCTAGGGTGTTTGGGCTTGAGTAGTGTTCCCAGTCTATATTAGGGCAATTGAAGTCACCTAGTATGATGGTGTTTGGAGATACATTTATCCCCTCCAGTGTTTTCAGGAAAGCCATGTGAGGTTCCTGAGTTTGTGAGGGTGGCCTGTAACATGCTACAATTTGCAGAGCAGTCTTGCCTATGGTTAATTGCACCTGGATGGTCTCCGATGCATCGTGCATTGCCACCAGTCTTGAGGTGTGGGTGTCCTTGATGAATATGGATACCCTCCCTCCTTTCTTGGTATTGTCCGGATTTTGGGGACGGAACACGCATGGTATGAGGTAAAACCCATTAGTGCTGGGGTGCTCTCAGGAGCCTTGAACCAGGTTTCTGTCACAGCACAGACATTGATGTTCTCCATACTGAGAAGGGCCTCGAGTGCGTGCATTTTGAGATTTAGACTTCTGGCATTGAGCAGCATTACCCTTAGTTTTTTTCCTTTTTTGTGTTCTAGGGTGGTAGGTTTAGAATTTGAGCCTTGCCTAAAAAAGGCACTATGGGGGTGGCAAGAGCCTTTGCCAATATCCGGAATCCCAGGGGTGACAGGTGCAAGCCGTCCCTTGCGAAGCAGCGTGGCTTGTCCAGCATGTCATCCCAGGCAGACAGACATTGGATCCCCTTTGAATGACACCAGAGTTTAAGCCAATTGTTAAAGCTGATCATCTTATCTCTGTATTGTGGCATCATTCTTGGTGAAGGTAGGATACTGCTCAAGGTTAGAGTCATACCTGCCTGGGCTACATAATCAGAGAGCTCCTCAATGTCTCTTTTCATGTAGTCCAAGGAGGTACGTCTCAGGTCGTTTACACCAGCGTGGACAATGACTGAGTCGTATTTGTACCTGCTGTTGAGAGACCTGAGTGCTTGCGTTATGTGGCGGATTCTAGCGCCCGACAGGCAGCTTACTGTAACTCTCTCCTTACAGTCTGGTGAGCGGGACGTCAGTGTGTCTGACTATGGAGTCACCAATGACTAGTGTGTCTGGCATTGTGTTTGGCCTTAAGGGCTGTGACTGTTTGACACCCTGACTGTGAGGTCTATGTGTTGCAGGTGTTGTGTTCTGAGGTGGTGGTTGTTTGGGTGTCTGCTTTGGTGGCCTCTGCTGTTTTGGTAGATTTCTGATCAGAGCCTCCGAGTATGTCTTTGTGTGTTTATGTGTATGATTTGAGGTTGTGATGGTACTCTGTGAGACTGGGTCTATAGTGTGTGTGGTAACCTTCTCCTCCTGTCTGGTCTTGCCAGTCCTAAGTTGAGAGAGCTCAGCCTCCAGTTTGGCCGTATAGTTGCATCTCTCGCATGTATTGTGTTTTGTGGGAGGAGGAGAGGGTTGTCTGTGTACATGAGGCAATTGTAACATTGCCTCAATATTCCCAGGTTCACCAGCTGAGCAGGAGAGGATACTAGCAACTGATCCCTCGACATGCTAGAAGGAATAGACAAAAAAACTTTAAAAAGAGATTCCGTGGGATGTGGGTGTCCGAGAAATGGGGTTCACCTTTTTGGGGTACTATCTATAACAAGAGTGCTGTATCTCGGTGATAAGTACTGTAGGAGCAAGTGTTAGGTTTGACAGATACAGAATAGGCTACTTAGAGTCAGGTAGAGATGATCTATTTAGTTATAGGATATGCTGATTAGATCAGTAGTATAGTTCGAGGAAGGTAGTTTTAAGGGAAAATTTGAAGAGTGGAATTTAGGTAGCCCTAATAGTTTAAATCTGCTTAACCGGCGCTGCCCTAGTGTGCAACGGTAGCAGCTCAGCTAAACGCAAGCAGCGTTTAGCGTTTTTTATATCAGGGGGCTGAAAGAAGCTAGGAACTGGCCCAAAACGACCAATAAACTACAAGTTGCTGGCTGAAACTGGTAAGCAAGGGAACTTCCTCTCTTCCAAATTAGGTAAAGAATCAGTAACAGGAACTGCAAACAAAGTCCAGGGATCAGCAAGCTCTGAAACTGGACTATTCTATCTCAGTAAGGCGGGAAAACAAGAGATATTTTTTTTCAGAAAACAAGCAGAAACAGATACAGTAAACACTTATAAATGCTATAAATCGGCTATCACAGCCTACACAAACAATTTGCAACAGTTACAGATTTTAAAAGTAACAAACTGAGAAACAAGTGCAATAACAGAATAAATGCAGAATAAACAATAACAATGTATCAGCAAGCAGGCGAAATACAGTTGCTAGATAAATAGAAGTGGAAAGCCACAAAAAATATACTTAAATCAGGTAAAGTCGCTTTTTTAGCTCTCTGAAGCTTGGATTACTCTGCTGGCCACCACGAGGATCTGTGCTGAGTAGGTACAAGCCAAAAAATGCGCGTTTAGCGTTTTTATATCAGGGGGCTGAAAGAAGCTAGGAACTGGCCCAAAACGACCAATAAACTACAAGTTGCTGGCTGAAACCTCACAAAACTGGACCAACAGGCAGCTCAATGCTTCCCACTCCCACTGGTAAGCAAGGGAACTTCCTCTCTTCCAAATTAGGTAAAGAATCAGTAACAGGAACTGCAAACAAAGTCCAGGGATCAGCAAGCTCTGAAACTGGACTATTCTAGCTCAGTAAGGCGGGAAAACAAGAGATATTTTTGTTTTTTTTTTTTTTTCAGAAAACAAGCAGAAACAGATACAGTAAACACTTATAAATGCTATAAATCGGCTATCACAGCCTACACAGACCTAGTTTTTCATGAAACACTCATTTGTTCCTTTACCATATCTCCAGATACTTCAACAACCTCACTCACATGAAGCTTAAACCACTTTATGAAGTTCCAAACTCTTTTTTTTTTTTTTTTTTTTTTTTTACGGGAAAAGGTCTTTCTGCTTTTCCCGGTTAGGGGTCGCCACAGCGGAACTCTGGTCCGCTAATGACTGGCAGTAGATTTTTTACAGTGCCGAGTTGCTATTCCAACACCCAACCTTCAAAGAAGGCACACCCATTGATGCACGCACCTACCTGCATGTTTTTAGACGTCACTCTACTGCGGGGAGGACATGCAGACTCCACACAGAAGGCGCTCCAGCCGAGAATCGAACAGGAGAACCTCTTGCTGTGAGGAGACTACGTTAACCGTTGTTCCACCACGGCTACTAAACTCTTCCAGTCTTTCGCGTTTTTTCTTATGCACATCTGCATCTTTGAGCCACTCAGCAAAAAAAATGCATTGGCTTTTCTTTGTTTCTTTGTATCAAACTGTGGAAGAGCCATTGTAACACTCGCACAAACACTGCACTGATACAGCATTGTCCATTTATTTCAAGATCTCAACCTCATCTTTAATGGATGTGTGGTGTTTATGCTTCATAGCACAAGATGCACTTTATTTAATGAGGCCATCACGTCAATATTTAGGCAAATGAAGTGCAACCAAAAACAGAGCACAGTAAGTGGGTGGAGTTTTGAAATCAAAGCCAGATTAGAGACTGAAATGGATAATAGGGAAGCAAATTAGTGAAGGTCTACTTTAACTCTTTGGCAGTTCTTGTTTCAGAGCTTCTTAGTATATTTCTGTAAATATTCTCTACACATAATTAATCATTCTGAGGTATTGCCATGGCCATTTTTGTTTTACAACTATTTTCCTTGCTGTGGCTATTTTTCTTGCTCTGGGTCTCGGACTTGCATAGCACACAGGTGGTATGTGCATTTACCAAGTCTTGCTTATGCGGTCTGCTTTCTCATTGTCTTAGTGGACAGACAAAACTATGATCCCTGTTGTATCGGCATGATGGCTTGATATGCACATTGTTCAGACTACTGTGTTTAGTACTTCCTAGGAGTTGAATTGGGTAAGCGGTTAAGCACCCCTGCGCCAACACCACTTTTAATTATGACACTGCTGCACTCCTCTGGGGGTTACTGCAAGCATGCAGGAGTGTGTGCACTCTAGACTGCTGAAGTCAAGTCAAGGAACCCATTTAGTTACACAAACAAGTGACATTCTTCCATTATTAGCCAGCAACAAATGCATTCAGCATCTTCTGATGTATGCCTAAAAGCACATACCAGTTTCATGTAAAATACAAAAATTTGAAACGTCCTCACTGCTACACAGGCCTAGATACAATCCTCCTGGCTCTAGTCCTCAACCTTTCCATAGTAATTTTGGTGCTTGCTTTGGAGTACATTTTGCCTGTCTTCACTTACTCTGTTATATTTTCTTTAGCTTGCTAGTTCTGTAATGACACTAGAGTCATTTTGCTCTGTCTGGCTACTTTTATACTCCAGTACGTGTTTCTAGTCAGATTCAGTGTTATCATTTTGGCCTTAAATGTGCTCTGTCCACTCTCTCTTAAAAATCCACGGCATTTTTCTAACACAGATCAGCTCAGCTCTTTACCTCACTTAAGGTCAGGTACTTAAATCGGGTACATTTTGGGTACAATTCCAACTCTTAGTCAGTTTGGACAGTCTATACCTTTAACTACTCAGTCACATACCTTTGGGAGCTACTTAGCTACTTTTTACGGAGCTTCCCAAAGAACTTTTTCTTCCCACCGATGATTATATCCTGCTATACCTCCAGGCTCCTTTTCCCTGGGCTGTCTCACTAATATGTAGCTACATGCTTAGCTAATATCATGAAGTGCACACCACCCTCATGTACCTTCAAGTGCCTGCACTGCATCCAGGATTATAGTATTTAGACCATAAATTAAGCTGCAAGATTTCTTGTTTTGCTTTGCACTGACTACATGGTCCTCCTTGCCTCTATGTTCATATTTATTTTCCTACAGTGCTGTAGCAAGGATGGGTAGAAAATGGTAGCCACCCTGGGTGCAAAGCATTAGGGGGCATCAGTTTCTGCATCCTTGTTTCCGTACCGGAATGCTGGTAAAGAAAAACACTTCAGTGCTGTATGTAACTAGCTGAAATCAACTTCCCACAGTTTAAATAAAGCAGAAGGTTTTATTTAAAGCTTTTCAATTTTGAACTCTTTCTACAGTAAAAGCTAAAGTCCTTTTCATTCTTTTTTTCTCTTTGTTGGTAACAGATAAGGGTGGGGCTGTGAGTTTGGTTGCTGTATGAAGCCAAGTGATAAAATTTACCAATTGGCTTCCTACAGTAAAAGCCTACCCAAAGCTTTTTTTTTTTTTTAAACTCTTCACTTGAGAAGCTCTTGGGGTGGGGCACTATTTTTGGGGACTGGCACCAGGTGCTAGATGAGATAGTTATAGCTTCATTTTCCCACCTCTTTATGTACTGTGCAGCTGGGACACCAATTTAACCCCCATGTTTTTATCAAGGTCAGCTAATCTTCCAACCCTCACTTCAACTTAACTCAATGTGCAGTAAAAGTCAATGCCTGCCTGGGACTCCCAGTAAAGTCACTTGGTTAATGTGCTTGACTTCCCAGGCCTGGAACTCTTCTTTTGGTTTTAAGGATGTTCTTTCACCTTGCTCTTATCAGGTCTGCTAGCAAGCCTATGTATTCTCTTAAAATGTATATTGAACAATCTGGTAACAATAACCTTAGTTTCTTACTGCTCATGTGTTACCACTAGCTCCTCCTGATCCCCTCACACTTGCCTAATGTCACTCGTCTAGTCAGGATAAAATAAGATGAGTCTTTGCGGGTTCTGTTCAAGCAGCTTTATTATGTACAAAAACATCAGAATTGAGGTTGAATAACTTTAACAAACTTATAAACAAACTAGCTATTATAGTTATACATGCTCACACTCTGGCTGCACTCTCAAAATGGCACTGAAATTAGCACGTACTTGCTATTTATATGTACGTGCTGACCCTAAAACGCTTCTTAAAGGTACAACACACACTTCTACATCCTTCTTTGAGAAACAAGTCATGCAATACTGACAATATTAATTGACATGCAATCAATACAAATGATTCTTTGTCATGCAATTATACAAAACTAAACATAGACAATTGTGTCTGGGCTGCTGTGTATTTCACACTAGGGCCGGAAATACAACCAAACCGTGCGACATAAAAATTAGAATCAGGTCTAGCAACTGGGATTGTCTCTGCTGAATGTTCAACTTTAGGGACATCAAGAACATCAGAAATGGAAGTACAAGTCAAGATACGATCTGTAACAAGAGCATTGTCTGGATTGATTTGAGATCTAGTGTCTGTATCACAGGAACAATGCTGCGATATCTATTTTGGTACAGGAAGATATCTGCAATTTTCCTTGTACTCCACACCCCCCAAATTCTATGAAGTACGATCTCGGCTCGGTACATATACTGGTTACTTGACCAATCAAATTGAAACCTTTCGGCATTTATATCCTCACCGTCTCTTTCAATGGACAAAGAAATCTGCTTGATTTATCATAACTGGACTTCTGGAAAGAACATTTTTTGAATAACTGGGCTCCAATTGTCCTGTTGTTCTTAGGTTTAGGCCTCAATAAACTGGAACTAATAGGCAATGTTGTTCTGGTTTGCCTGGATAGAAGCCTGAGCAGGCGAGCCAAGTATATCCTCATGGGGTATGTTTCAGAGATGGACCAAATTCAAAAAGACATCTGTATTATCGCACTCTGTACAGCATGTTCATCTAGTACATTTGACTGTGGATATTCCGGAGTACTAGTAACATGTACAAGTCCCATTCTTTTGCAAATTTCTGAAACAACTGACGAGTACCATTGTCAGAAATAATTTTGTGTTGACTACCATGGACTGAGAAAAGACATTTCAACTTGGTGATAACAGCAGTGGATGTTAGATTAGGTAGTAAATCAATCTCAAACCAGTTCGAATAAGACTCTACCAACACTAAGTAATGCTGATTGTTCCACTGGAATACATCAGTGGCTACTGTTGACCAAGGTAGTTCAGGAACTTGACTTATCTGAAGTGGTCTTTTCGCAAATGCAGTTTAGTACTATTGCATACTGAACAAAATGGAAATACTTTATTAATGTCTTATTAGAGAAGGCCAAAATACTAGTGCTCTCACCCTTCTTTTGGTAGATTCGGAACCTGGGTGGATATATTCATGTTGTAAGGAAGCAGGAACAACAATTTTAGGACCTTTAGGACCATTAACATCTCATCTCTGCAAGGAAAATAAGTTTATACTTCAGGTGGTACAGTAGATTGCTTTGACGGCCATCCAACATTAATGTAGTGGGTGAGCTTTTGCAAAATTGAATCAGTCTTTATATGATCTCTCAGCTCATCAAGTCTCATGGTAGAAAAATTACGCACTTCCATGACGTCAAAGTCAAAATTCTCTGCATAAAACTATTCCATTGCATTTCTGGGAGATCTGGATAAGGTATCAGCCAGATAAAGAAGTTTGCCTTTTGTACAGATCATTTTGAAGTTATACTTTTACAATTTGAATGTCATGCTTTGTAATATCACTGGAGCTGAATGCATAGGCTTCTTTAGAATAGTAACTAGAGGTTGGTGATCAATCAGAATATCTCGACTACAGATCTAATCATGAAACTTTGAACATGCAAATACTATTGCCAAAAGTTCTCTCTCTCTCAATTTGAACATACTGCATTTGAGTTTGGGCAATAGTTCTAGGTGCAGAGGCTACTGGTCTGCCTTCTTGAAGAATAACTGTGCCAAGACCAAATTTTGAAGCATCACAGGAAAGAGTTACTGGCTTATCGACATCGTAGCATCTTAATGTAAGGTGGGGTAGCAATTTTCTTCTTAAGGTCTTCAAATGCTCTCTGTTGTTTCAAGACCATGCAACATCAGCTCTCTCAATGGTGCTGTAAGTCTGGTACAAACTTGCCTAAATAGTTGACCATGCCTAGAAAACATTGTAGAGCTTGAAAGTTACCTGGTGCTGGCATCTCAATAACAGCTGCTTGCTTGGACAGGTCTGGTCGCAAGCCAGTGCTAGTGAATAAATGACCTACATATGTACTGTAGCTTCTGGTAGTCTGAATTTGCACTTCAGAGGACTGAGCTTTAAGTTCACTTCATGTGCTCAGTCTAAAACTTTAAGGCTTCTGTCAATGCTCTGCTTTCACCACTGCCTCCAACCCATAAATCATTTACTATTATGGCACAAGGAAAACCTAAAAAAATTTGTTCCATTGCACGCTGAAAGACTTCACTTGCAGAATATATTCCAAATCTGCCAAATGGAGTACTGAAAGTAGTCAGTAATGAAGATTTGCGATAAAACATCACTTGCCAAAATTAACTTTTTGCATCCAAGACAGAAAAAACAGTGGCATTTGGTATTAAGGCTGCAACTTCCTCAAATGTACACACAGGATTGATGCAGTCTCTTTAATGCTGTGTTCAAATCTCTTAGGTCAATACATATTTCTGATTTTGTCTGAGCCTTTTTTGTGGGCTGCTACCATGGACGACACCCATTCAGTTGGTTCTGCAACTGAACAAATTACTCCCTTGCTGGACTATTTTTTATCCAACTGAGCTTTAAAACTTCATTCTGCACAGCTATCGGAACTTTTCTTGCTGGTCTGACCACTGGACTGACCTCTGGGTCTAACTTCATAGAATGCCCAATTTGTCATCGAAAACATCAGCATACTCCGAGAATATATCTTCAGTAAAACTGGACCTGAGACGTGTTTATACGATGAACTTCTTTTGTAAAAGAAAGAAAATTCATTCTCAAACGGTCTCTGAGACCTAACAATGACTGCAAAGGTCTTTGGACTACATAGAATAACTAGCTGTAACAGTTCCTAGCCAAATACCATGAAAGCACTACTCAGCTTTCAGTTAGAATTTCACCTCCAAAAGCAACAAGTTTCGCACTACTAGCCACATTGAGTTGTCCATTAGCTCTCACCTTAGCAAATGTGTCTGCCGAAATAACATTACTCTTTGAGCCAGTGTCTACTTTAAGCTTGTTGGTTTCAACACTGATCTGGACAGTACAAAACATTTCATTCTTTGCCAAGAAATCTACTGTATCAACCTTTTCACCAATTACTGATACACCATCTACGTAGAAAGTAGAAATAAAGCTCTCTATAAGATCAACTTACGTTTTTCAAGTAACCCTCTTTATAAATGTGTGAGGCTCACTTGAGTTGCAAATCTTTGGAAAATGGCTCCATTTTTTTTTTTTTTTTTTTTTTTTTTTTTTACACTTGTGGCATTGCTTAATACATGCTAAGCATTTTTGTCTTTTAGACTCGTGACTGGCACCACAATTGTGACAGTTAACAATAAAGATGGATTTGGGTTTTGCTGACTTACCCACGTATTGCACTGAGCATGTCCCCTTCTTAGAACTTGCTGGAAAACTACGGGCCCTCCTAGTAAAACCTGCAGGGGCTGTAGCTGCCATGTGCTTAGGCCTGCTTTTGCTAGCCACGTGTTGCATGCTGTCTACATTTGCTCTGGAGCCTATTGAAACCATGCTCTTATCACTTTTAAACATACATGTGTGCCTTTCTGCAACTTCATGGATTTGGCAAATCTCAATAGCTTTGCTCGGCATTAAATCACTGTCAAAGCAAAATCTTTCTCACTGCAGCATTATTAATACTACACACAAGTTTGTCCTTTATCACCTCATCTTTTAAGTCACCAAACTGGTATGTTTTAGCTTTGTTTCTCAGGTCAGTTATATAAGCTGCAAATGTTTCCCCTGGTTTCTGATGTCTTGTGAAAAACGAAAAAATGCCTCTCCTTTCAGCTGCTCCTGTTATGGGTCGCCACAGCAGATCAACTGTTTCCATTTCTTCCTGTCCTCTGCATCTTGCTCTGCCACACCAACCACCTGCATGTCCTCTCTCACCACATCCATAAACCTTATCTTACACCTTCCTCTCTTCCTGTTATCTGGCAGCTTCATCCTTAGCATCTTTTTCCCAATATACTCTGCATCCCTCCTCAGCACATGTCCAAACCAACGTAATCTTGCCTCTCTGACTTTGTCTCCAAACCATCCAACCTGGGCTGACCCTCTAATATACTTATTCCTAATCCTGTCCATCCTCGTCACACCCAGTGCAAATCTTAACATCTTCAACTCTGCCACGTCAAGCTCCGACTCCTGCCTTTTTGTCAATGCCATTGTCTCCAACCCATATAACATAGCTGGTCTCACTACCCTCTTGTAGACCTTCCCTTTCACTCTTACTGGTACTCGTCTGTCACAAATCACTCCTGACACTCTTCTCCACCCACTCCATCCTGCCTGTACTCTCTTCTTCACCTCACTTCCACACTCACCATTACTCTGAACTGTTGATCCAAAGTACTTAAACTCATCCACCTTCGCCACCTCTACTCCCTGCATCCTCACCATTCCTCTATCCTCCCTCTCATTCACACACATAAATTTTGTCTTAGTCCTGTTGACCTTCATTCCTCTTCTCTCTAGAGCATATCTCCACCTCACCAGGGTTTCCCTCCACATGTTCCTTACTCTCACTACAGATCGCAATGTCATCTGCAAACATCATAGTCCAAGAGGAAATGCCTCTCTAATATAACATTTGTCAGGGGGTTACACATTTCACTGAATTTGCATTTTAAACACTCAGGGTCTTCCCTTGATTCAGCCTGTACAACAATATGACAGCTTTCACCTTCTCCCTCATATACTGCTGGTGCATAAACAAATGAATGCTCTTTCAATGGCAAGTAAACCCAGCCAGGTTTAGCAAAATGAACGCCCTGGCACATGCATCTTTCTCAGAATAAGCTGCTTGTATAAAAATATCGTACTCTTGCTCAAACATTCTCCAATTCTCTTCAAAATTCTGATCAAACACCAATGGTGACAGTTTTCGAAATCAGTCTGCCATGTTAACACATACCAGTGAAGGCTTTTACAAGTATGCATGCACACATATGCCAGAAATGTATGTCAGCATTTCTAACTATGCCCAGTAGCACAAGCCTCTGAATAACTGAACTTTGTGAAATAAGTCTCTCTGGCACCATAAAATAAATGTACTGTAAGAAATCGCCTCTTATCAGTGTAAGAAACATTTCAAATAACTGCACCATGCGAATAAACTGGCCAGAATAAACTCAGAATAAGAAACATTTCAAAATAATTGCACTATGCAAATAAACAGTACACAGCACACTGAAACATTCCCCAAAATAGCTGCACTCTTTACACTGCAAGAAACACTCCGTAATGGTGGCAACTTGTGAATAGACAATCCTTCTACGTGTCTCACCTCATCACAAAAGGTTTCTCATCCAGAAAAAAAGAGGTCATTATTCCCCTCTACGCATCACTCATTAGACCCATTATAGAGTACAATGCCCCTTTTGGTATGTACCTCACAAGATATCTACAGTAACTGGAAAGGCCACAGAAATACCTCACAAAGAGGATTACTGGCATCAAACAGATGCCCTACGCAGACAGTCTCAAAAAATTCCAGCTTTACTCCATCGCATATCACCTACTCGGAGGCAATCTCTGCCTAACATACCAAGCTGTGTCAAACCCAGAGCTGTTGGACATGCTCCACTTAAAGAAATCCCAATCTCTCCAAGCTACACGCTCTAGGGACCTAACCTCGTCACCACAATAAACAGAACATGCTGGAGGGATAGATTCCTGTCCCAGAGACTTCCCATACTCTGGAACAGACTACCTATGTTTAACAGAGCTCCTCATTAGCACTCCAAGAAAAATCTTGATGATTGGATGAGAAATAGGAAATTCACACCAGGCGTCACTTCTGTGGCTCTGCATGACAGGGGCACAGGAAAATAATTTTCTTGGGTGGCGAAAGCCAGGGTACCTTTTTGACTAGGCTTATATAGGCGCTAGGGCTAATAACCTAGTACCTACCTATGAACCAGCACAAGAAACTTTTTGAAATGGCTGTATTTTGACTGACTTCAAGAAATGGTTGCACTTTGCACACAAAGTCTTCGGAATAAATGCACAGTAATACCACAAACTAAGCACTTTTACACACTTTGAGATACTTCGAACAACTCTATGTCCTAAATACAATACAAAATAGTAGTTATGCCAAAACATATGCAGTCGCCTTGCTTTATTTATGCTTAATGTGTCCGTTTTGCCTTTATTATATTTGTTTTGCTCATTTAATCTTTTTCCAAACCCATTATACTTTTCTTCATAGGTTGGTACTAGGCTATCTGCCCAAAGGCATTTATAAGCTTAGTCGGAATGTGTTGGCTTTCGCCGCCCCCTTAGATTAGTTCCCTGTGCCTCTGTCCAGCAGAGCCATTGAAGTGATCCATTGGGTAAACTTCGTTTCCCCATCCACTCGTCAAGGTTTCTCTTGAAGAGGGTTAGCAAGGAGCTCTGCCTAATGTAGATTGGAATCTTGTTCCAGAGCATGGGAAGTCTCTGGAAGAGGAATCTATCCCTCCAGCACATTATATTTATTGCTGTGGTGAAGTTTAGATCCCTGGAGTATGTGGCTCGAGGGGATATGGGTTTTCTTTTGTTGGAGCATGTCCATCAATTCTGGGTTGGACATGGCCTTGTATGTCAGGCAGAGATCACCTCCGAGTAGGCGGTATGCAACAGAGTACAGCTGGAGTTTCTTCAGTCGAGCTGCATAGGCCATCTGCTTGAGGTCAGTGATCCTCTTGGTGAGGTACTTCTGTGATCTTTCCAGTTGTTGCAGGTGTCTTGTAAAGTACATCCCAAATGGGGCATTGTACTCTATGATGGGTCTGATGAGTGATGCGTAGAGGGGCCCAATGACCTCTTTCGATCAGGATGCAAACCCTTTTGTGATTAGGTGGGCCACATAGAAAGATTTTCTAACCACTTTGGCAATGTGATTATCAAAGGAGAGGTTACTATCTACTTGGGTCCCCAGATCCCTTATTAAGTCTTTCGTATTTAGGGGGCTACCAACTATGTGGTAGTTTGCGGCTACTTTGTTGTTGCCAAAAGGGGATGACTATGCACTTTTTGGCATTTAGCTTGAGGCCATGGTTTTGACACCAGGTATCTCTCAGTGAGACCCTTTTGGAGGATGTCTGTGTCAGACGGAGAGTCAATTATAGTCCCTAGTTTGCAGTAGTCCATGAACTTGGTCAGCCATAGTCCTCCTGTGCTTGCCTGTACCTCTGAGAAGTGTATGCCAAACAGGAGGGATCCTAGGACTCAGCCCTGGAGAACACCACTTGTAACCGGTTTAGAATCAGACCTAGCTCCTGCAACTCTTACCATGTGGATTCTGTCCATGATCCAGTTGGCAACCCATCTCATGACGTAGGGATTTATGTTCAGGCTGGTGAGCTTGTATATAATACCCGAGAGGGGAATGGTGTTGAAGGCCTTTGCGAGGTCTGGGTAGGCTGTGTGGACCACCTTTCCCTCATCTATAGCCTTGGTAACTGTCTCAAAGTCGTCCACCAGGTTTAGGAGGCATGATCTGCCCTTAAAGCCGAACTGGGTAGGGTCCAGTGTTTGGAAGTTTCTAATGTCTCTTAATGAGATCCATGATGATGTGCTCCATAGCTTTGCAGACCAAGCTAGTCAGGTGTTTAGGTTGACAGTTAATGGGGTCCTTTGTGGAGCAGAATAACCACTGCTGTGTGCCACTCAGTGGGCACATAGCCTGTAGAGAGGCAGAGTTTAAACAGTGTGTTTAGGTGAAGGGTTAGTTCATCTTTGAGCTCATGTAGGACGTAGCCTGGGACACTATCCGGTCCCATTGATGTTGTGTTTTTGGCCTTGGAGAGGGCTGTTTTAAACTGAGTCTCTGTGATTTCAGGGGCACTACATTCTTCTGGTTTAGTTATGGGCCCTTTTGGGGGTGATAGGGGGGTGAAGTTTGCACTGAGCCTGTCTGCCAGGATGTTGGCTATATCGGTCAGTTCAGTGTATTTTGTGCCATTCTGCACAAACTCTGAGCAGATCTGAGAATTGCCACTTAGATTCTTGACATAGCTAAATAATGCCTTGTGGTTATCTTTGGAGTCCATGGCAATATTTCTTTCTAAGCTAGCCATGGATGATTGTATGAGGGAACGTAGTTTCTTGCGGATACTGGAGGTCTTCCCTTCTTGGGATTTTACTATTTTCTGTACTAGTTTCCTCCTTCTATTGTATAGCTTGTTTATGGCAGGGGTCCACCAGACTGGTTTCCTTTTCTTGGAGGAGTGAGTCTTGGTTTTGTTTGGGATAGCACGATCCATGCATTCTTGTAGGTGCCTGTACAGTGCATTAGTAAAGGATTTTGCAGCATGGACAGCATTATCCTTTAGCATGGGGGATTTGAAACTTCCCACCTTGGTCTTAAGTAACGGGAAGTTTGCTTTTGAAAAGTTTTTCATGGTGGTTTCTTTGATCAGGGGTGGTGGCAGAATGGGGATATCCAGAGTGATTAGTTTATGGTCAGATCTAACCAGCAAGGAGTTGACCTCCTGTGTGGAACATCGGTCACCCATGTTAGTGATGACCAGGTCCAATATGTTGTCACCTCCGGTGGGGGTGTTGACCAGTTGATCCAGGGCGTTTGAGTTTATAAATTCTAGGAAATGTTGGGCAAGGGAGTTTGTACTTTAGTTCTCCCAGTTAATGTTTGGGTAATTGAAATCATCCAATATCAGGGGGTTTGGTAGGACCTTTAATTTTTCCCAGTGTTTTCAGGAATGCAGTCTGGGGGTCCTGGGACATGGTGGGTGATCTGTAGCAAGCTATAATCTGAATAGCAGTTTTGCCCGTTGTTAGTTGCACGTGGATGATCTCTGAAGCATCGTGCTGTGCCACTAACCTGGAGGTGTGGGCATCCTTAATGAATATGGATACTCCCCTGCCTTTTGCATTTCGGTCCAGGTTTTGTGGCCGAAATGTATGGCATGAATTATAGCCTGGTAGTGCTGGGGTGCTCTCTGGAGCCTTAAACTAGGTTTCGGTTACTGCACATATATCGATTTTCTCCATACTGAGGAGTGCCTCAAGTGCGTGCATTTTAAGGTTTAGACTTCTGGCATTGAGTAGCATTACCCTCAGTTTTTTGTTACTTGTGCTATTTACGGCGGTGGGTTTGTCTTTTGAGCCTTGCGTAAAAAAGGCACTACAGGGGTGGCAAGAGCCTTGGCCAGTATTCGAAAGCCTAAGTGTTTCAGGTGCAAGCAGTTTATAGCGAAGCAGTGCGGCTTGTCGAGCATGTCATCCCAGGCTGACAGACACTAGATCCCCTTTGAATGACACCAGAAACTTAGCCAATTGTTGAAATTGATATTTTTTTCTTTATACCGTGGTATCATTCTTGGCGAGGGCAGGATGCTACTCAGGGTCAGGGTCATACCGGCCTGGGCTACATGATCAGAGAGCTCCTCCATGTCTCTTTTCATGTAGTCCAGGGAGGTACGGCTCGGGTCATTCACACCAACATGGACAATGACAGTCATATTTGTACTTGTTCTGGAGTGACCTGAGTGCTTGTTTTATGTGGTGGATCCTGGCATCCGACAGGCAGCTAACAGTAACCTTCTCCTTGTTCAGCCTAGTGAGTGGGATGTCAGTGTGCCTGACTATACAATCACCTACTACTAGGTGTGTTTGGTATGTTATTTTGCCTTTAGGGCTTTGAATGTGTGGCACACTGGTTTTGTGAAGTATGTGTTTCATGGTTTGTGTTGGGGGGGGGTGGAGGTTGCTTGGATGTCTGCTTTGGAGGTCTCTGTTGCTTTTGCAGATTTTTATTTAGAGCCTCCGAGTATGTTTTCATGTATTTGTGTGTGTTTTTTGCCGGTGCTGGTTTCATAGGTCTATGCGAGACTGGTGGTGTGATGCAAGTAATTCCCTTCTCCTCTTGACTGCCTGGTCCAGTCTTGGGTTGAGAAAGCTTAGCCTCCAGTTTGGCTGTATAATTGCATCTCTCACATGTCTTAGTGTTTGGTGGAAGGAGGAGAGGGTTGTCTAGTGTACATGAGCCAACTGCAACATTGCCTCAAAATGCCAAGATTCACCAGTTGGACTGGAGAGTACACCTGAAATTGCCCTTTGGACATGCCTGGATAGGTACAGTGAACTGTTTTACTGATTGGCTGGTAAGGTCGAATAGAGAGCCTTGTCCTTCTCTACAGTATAGGGGGGTCTAGTGCTAAGGTTTCTTAGTGCTTGCTATGAGTTTTGAGCAAGTACCGGGATGAGAAGTGAATGGTTTGAGAGTTGAAAGTTTGTCTAGTTCCAAGGGAAAAAATGAAGAGTAGACTTTGTGGAGCTGGGAATATTTATACCCTAGCTGCCCAGCGTGCAAAACTGCGTAAATGCAGGTTTTAGAGCAGGGAAATGAAAGAGAAATTAGCCCAAAATGGCCAATAAACTACTAATTTCTGGGCTGAAACCACTCCTCCAGGGACAGATAGTTTGCTCAAAGCTCCCTCTCTCACAGTGAAGAGAGAAACTTCCTTCTATCCAAGTAAGGTATGGGCAAACACAGAAACTTGTAACACAGCCCTGAATTCAACACTAACCTAAAAACTGGACTATACTATAGAAAGGCGGGAAAACATTTTTTTTTTCTTCAGAAAATAAAGCAGATACAGTCAAAAAAACACTAACTGTTGTAGGCTACACACTCGTCCATTTCTCTGCAATTAAACAGTAATTTAAACACAAAAACGAATTTGTTAAAGTGCAGGCAGTAAAATAAGTACAATATGTAGCTGAAACAAGCTTTTTAAATCACAGAAACTCTAAAAAAAATTGGTGTTTTAGGGAAATTAGCTAAAGGCAGCAAGAAAATGCAGAAAAATGATACTTCACTCCAAAGTCTCTCTTTTGTCTCTCTGCTGCTGTAAAACTCTGCAGGGCACCAGGCAGGAGCTTGCCGAGCTGTATACTAGCACAAAAACCTTGCAAATGCGAGTTTTATAGCAGGGAAATGAAAGAGAAATTAGCCCAAAATGGCCTTGTTTTTCTCTAAACATGCCTGTTTTGCTTTAAACATGCTAGTTTTGCAATTCCAAGGTAATTCCAAACCCCTTATGTACTTTTCTGATAATCATTTTATGAAATATCTTAATTGTAAACATTTTGTTTAATAAACGTTTTGTGCCTTTTGCTTATTTAATAATGCGGTTTGTGCCCTTGTAATGCTCCATTTTATCTTTTTTTTTTTTAATAAAAAAAATCATTCATGCAAGTTTTCATTACCTTTGGTTCATTTTTGGCTCTTTCATGCTTGTTTCTCTTAGTTTACCTTCACTTTTAACTCTGCACCTCATAGCTCTGAAAAGCAGTCTCTGGAATCTCTGTTCTGACACCATGTCACTCGTCTAGTCAGGAGAAAATAGACAAGTCTTTCTGGGTTCGGTTCAAGCAGCTTTATTATGTACAGGATTGAGGCTCAATAACGTTAACTTTGATAAACTTATAAACAAAATAGCTATTACACTCATACATGCTCACTCTCTGGCTGCACTCTCAAAATGGCACAGAAGTTAGCACATGCTTGCTATTTATATGCATATGCTGAGCTTGAAATACTTCTTAAAGGTACAATGCACACACATGCCCACACACACCTAACAAGTTTATCTTTGCTGTCTTTTCCCTTAGCTGCTTAGTCTATTGCCCTTACACATACTGCCGACGTCTAACAGCTGGACTGCACTACCTCTTCACCACTTCGTCCCCTTCTTTCGCTTGCACTGTTTTCCTGCTCCCTCTAGGTTCCCCTTATCATCCACACTGCTCTTTTTTAATTTCAGTCTTTCTGTCATGAAGGGGAGCACTGAAAATCTGAGATAAAACTGGCTCTCCTGCCATCTCCATACAGGTTTTCCTACAACCCTCAAACAGCTGTCAGAGCAAGCCCCACTTTTGTTCTTCCTGTTCTTTACAGGAAATAGTGTTCCATTCAAATAACAG
The DNA here is from genome assembly GCF_019279795.1 of Protopterus annectens. Taxonomy (NCBI): domain Eukaryota; kingdom Metazoa; phylum Chordata; order Ceratodontiformes; family Protopteridae; genus Protopterus; species Protopterus annectens. The sequence goes on from NC_056725.1 coordinate 1,404,209,905, forward strand.
CTCCTGGCCGTCTTCATTCTTCCCTACTTCTCTTGGGCCTTAGCTAACCCTCCCCACTCTTTGCATTTTACTGTTTTGGCCATCTCTATTCGGGGCCTTCTGAGGTACTTGACCAGTTGCCCTGATTTCAGAGTATGTGTGTACTTTTAATCTTACTATGTCTATTGCACAGCAGGAATCTTGCCCTGGGAACTGCTGTCTGACAGGACTTTTGGGTTTTGCCTCATCTGCCTACACTGAAATTATCATTTCCTGGGAAAGCAGGGATGCTAGATTTCTCATGGGACAGGTAGGGACAAAAAAGGTCTTTAATGCAGAACACCAAGGAGTTCCGCATTAAACACAAGTAGCTCCGTGTTTGGAGATTTTTGATTGGCCCGTATGCCAGTATATGCGCAAATAAATTGCACAGCAGACCCCCTTTTGTTCAAAGCAGATCACCAGGCAATTCTGCATTAAACAGAAGTAGCTCTGTTTTGGGATTTATTGATTGGCATGTATGCCTGTATATGAGCCAATCAAAAAAAAAAAAAACTTAATGCAAAGGAGCAAGACAATGAAGGAGTAAATATTTTCAAGTCCCATCCACAAATGCACTCGCAGAAATAATGTATTCCAACACTCTCGAGTAAAGAATGAACAAATGTAGTTTAATTGCAATGCAGGTTAGCGCTTTCGCTGGTTAGCTTCTTCAGACCATCCAGTCTGAGCTTGCCATAGTGCTGTCCTTCCAATAGTTGCACGAAACAGTGTCCAAAGTTGTTAAACGTCCAATTCCTTCAGCATGCCAGGCCCGTTTAACTTCGGACACTGTTTCGTGCGACTATTGGAAGGACAGCACTATGGCAAGCTCAGACTGGATGGTCTGAAGAAGCTAACCAGCGAAAGCGCTAACCTGCATTGCAATTAAACTACATTTGTTCATTCTTTACTCGAGAGTGTTGGAATACATTATTTCTGCGAGTGCATTTGTGGATGGGACTTGAAAATATTTACTCCTTCATTGTCTTGCTCCTTTGCATTAAGTTTATTTATTCTGTTTTTGCTATTTACAACGGAGCATTAACTCCGAGCGGAAGGCACAGTCACCTTTAAAAAAACAAAAAAAAAAACAAAGTGGAGGCAGTTTCTCCGGGATTTTAACCGGCAGTGTGGGACTCTGGATCAGGCTGATGATTCCGGGACACTCCCGCTCAAATAGGGATGTCTGGCAACCCTCTGGGAAAGTCATATTTCCACTGCCTCAGTTTAAACTACATGATCAGGGTCTTGATGAACAGGTCCAGGGTGAAAATTCGAAAAAGTACTTGCATTTGAATATGACAAAGTATTTCTTCTTCCTGAAGCAATCTTTCATACAAAGATATGCACTGTACAGCAGCCATCATGAAAGTAATATTTCATCTTTACGAACTTGAGTAAAAATAAACAATAGTATAACAATCTTTAAAGAAAAAGATGAATAGCACACAGTATTCTTTGTATAATAATCCATTAAAAGTATATCTATCCCTACGGATCCTTTTTTTTTTGTTAATTAGGTAAGCCCACTAGACATAAATGCTTTTAGGGTCCACTTGGGAGCAGTGCCTACTTAAGAAACTAGTAGTTCAGAGTCACAACAGCAAATGGAGACTGAGGAAGTCAAACCAATGACAAGCAGTAGCTCATTAACAGCTCATGGCCTTAATCCACTATGTAACACAAAGGTCACCCAACATGGGCTGAAACCCATGACAGATTGTGATTTTCGTCTTCTGCAAAGGAACCAGCAAGATCACTGCCTGATTATTGTTCCATCAGTGTCCAATTAATTTTCAATAACAGAGGTTTAAGAAATGGCAACCATTTTTCTAACCAGGATTCCAGCCCATCTGAATCACATATTTTATGATTTTATAAGGAACAGCAAATAATTTGGAACTTGGAGCATACTCAAATGGGTCATGGAGTTAAGCTTGCTCCAAGATATTATCATCCCAGTGATATTGTACACAGTAATATTTTACCTCCAACCTCTTGGTACAAAAAGCTTTCTTTCTGTAGGTCATTTGCTATCATATACAAGGTTTAAGATGAGCCTTTGCAGTTTACCTAAATATTTGGAACGGACTGTGGAGATGTCTGACAAAAAGAATTTTGGGAAGTAATGTCAACTTAATTAACTTGAATAGAGGAAGACTGTTATCCAGTAACTAATTTTATCCTCTAAATGCTGATGTCTACAATTTCTGAAAATAATGGGAAAGTTTGGTACCCATATAGCAGTGAAATGTGATGAGGACTATTAGAATTTTTAAGCATACCTAGACAGGATTTGCTGAATGTAAAAAGAATGGTCTTATTATTTGGAGTCATGCCTCAGTTGTTTTAACTCAATAGCTCATAAATTTTGTTTACTAGGTGTGCTAACAAAATAATGCGGTCATCTGCAAATGATGTACAGAGCAGGGGACTTGAGCCTTTTCAGAGGCAATGGAGCAACTAAAATTGGTGGGTAAATAAGCTTGGGTTTTGGCTAATATGAATAATAACTTGAAACATGGGAATACATTCTTGTCTGGTCACCTTGGTTACAATGAGTTGGAAAGGGAAGGTTCACTGGTGTAAATCTGTGCTTTAAGATCTGCATATAGCAAATTAACAGTTTACAATGAGACTAGGAGGGACCCGAGAAGGATTTAACATCTAATGATTAACCTCCAAACACACCAACTCAAAATCTTTACTGATGTCTGTAAGGACTGCCATCACTGGAGCTGTCCTGTCTAGGCCCCTGTTATTCTGCTTACATTAAAACATACCCCCGATTAAGTCAGGATCCAAAAGAGAATATTTTATATTCCTTTACCTCAGACAAAAATAAAAGCAGTCACAAACCTTTAGTATTAATGTAAGAATATTTTATAAACATAATATATATGTTAAATACACACAAATGAGAAAAAATACTTAAGGAAAATAAAGGAAAAAATGATTTTTGTACAACAGCTTTCATACAGTATAATTCTGAGAAAGCAACACATTTGCAGAACTTGGTATATGTTTTAAGTTGGACCAAGGACCAACAGGCAGTTTATGAAGATTTGTGAAAATGCAACACATGGTTCTGACAAAGTTGATTTCGTAGCCAGATATATTCATGACTGTGCTGCAAGCCCCTCTGCTTGGAAAAGGCCATCTTAATCAAAGTTTTGATAACATTTTATCCAGTCTGCAGAAGTTGCTGGTAAGATGGAGCTGCATAAGTGAGTGCATCTTCAATATGTGCCGTTATACAACTTTAGAAAAGTGACACACCCCAGAAACACAACATGGAGGCGATCAAATAGTTTTAGCCACTGAGGGCCTACTTATCTAAATACTCTTAATGGAAATTCTATCATTTATGACACTAGTCACCAGTGGGGAATGTCTGCAGTATCAGATCATCGCATCAGAGATCAAGCAAAATATCATCTACTCAATGGAAAAAAGAAAATTATATTCCTCATCTGAACCTTGTATACAAAAAGGTACGAAAGGGAATATTCAGTTCTCTACTCTTGTACCACCAAATTAAAGGCCAACTCTCCAAATGTTCTCTCTCTCTCATTAAAACTCTTCTGATTTTTCAGATTCCCACAAAGTAATCATTCTCTGTCAGTACTCCCTTCCATTTATTAATTATTCAACATTTGTTGACTGAGAAAGTTCAAATAGGACACAGCCCACTTTCAGCAGAGGCTTGGGGAGAAATGCTCCAGACACATGTCTTTGGAATATGGAAGGAAAGCAGAGTACCCAGAGGGAGCCCATGAGCACGCAGGTTGGGCATGCAGACTCAGCACATAAGGCATCCCAGCCAAGAATCAAACCGGAGAACCTCTTGCTGTGAGGTGACAATAACCACTGCACTGCCCCTGCAGTGGTGTCTGCAGCGCAGGCTTAATCTATTCTTTCTTCTCTCTATTAATAACGGGGCACTGTATTGTACTTGTTTTTTGTAGATCGCTCACACAATTACTCCCTTCTCTCCTCTTGCTGATTATTTAAGGCCTTTAGACTTGTCTCTGACAAGTACCATGCAGATAAGGTATTTCTATACTGAAACAGATCTACTTAGTTGATTTTACTGTTCAAAATAATTTATTTTCTCTTTTGGTTTAATAGTTATGACTACCTACTCAATGCTGTAACATACACCTTTTGTCTTCTAAACATTAACCATTATTTATTTGTAATGTTTTTATTAGACTTGTATTACTCTTCTTACTGTAACCTTTGTAGATTTAATGTGCTTTGTTTTTTGGGGGGTTTTTGTGCGTGTGTGGAGCTCTTCTCCCTGGGCCTCCAATGAAAGGGGACATTGTGCTCAGCTGGATTGTCCCAGTAAACAAATAGTAAAAATATTTCATCCCAACTTCACTGCACATCCTTATTCATACAAGACTGATGTCTTCTCAGTTGCTTTCTGTTCTGTAAAATGTCTAGGTTTATGTTGACTTTTAAATTCATAGCTTCATAGGCAAGTACTAGGCTAGTGTGTGCCATTTAAGCTAGCCAGTTTCCCTTTTTGTGCTTGAAATAACCTATCCAATTTTGTTATAGACTTGTGTTACCCATCCCATTGTCAATAACTGAACTGGAATCATGCCAGATACTTTGAGGGGACCCATGCATAGGATAAAGCAATTAGGATCTGCCTCTGTCCATTAGCAGTTCAAATGGGGTACATTTTCTGTTTCCCATCCACAGATGTAAGCTGCACGTGAAAATGGACAGGGATGGACAGTTTTATGTAGCTGGGGAATGTCCCACAGCAGCAGTATCCTTTGGAAAATATACCTGCCCCTCCAAACTGTTCTGTTGATCTTGTCCCTAGACAAGAGTATTTCTTATACCATTTGATTTGCTGATGTGCAGTAAATCCATCAGCAATGGGTTTGGAGGATGTTTCTTTGTATGCCAGATAAGGGAAACCTCTCAGACTAACCTTAATGCAGGATGACTAAGTTATTTGGGTTTCAATCACTGCTCCTAGCTTACAGTCAATAATTTGACTTATTAAATTCTTATTTCTTAGATGTTTACTTCATTCACATTGCCTCAATCTTTTTTTTTTTTTTTAATTTCTGCAGGACTCTGCTGAATTTTTTATTTATTTATTTTTTTGCCCAGATGTTATTGTAAACAAATGTAAACATGCAAATGTAATATGCTTTGCTAACCCAAGGCTGCAACTACCACATTTACTATGGAAATAATGGAAAATATTAAAAAAAATATATAAAGACAATCTCAGTACCCTCAAATAGAAATTCTTTAGCAGTTGGCATAGCTCTGCTAATGAACTTGAAATTTCTCTACACACCTTATGCATTAACCTCCAAGTCTCCAGCATGCACCATGGGACGGGCTGATACAAACAGGACTGAAAAGCCATCTAAATGTCTGGCTGTGGAGTTCTGTGCATGCCAGATGACCATTTTATTAATGTTAGGCTGTGCCAGATAACAGGAATTATACAATAATGATTCACTGCCATTCAAAAACAAGCATGCTGATTGGACAGCCCAACTGAGCATATACCAACAGAAGAAAGTCTGGACACTTAAGTACCATTGAGCAGTCAGACTTTTCTACCGGCATGTGCTTAGAGGACAAAGCAAAATACAAAAAATTCATCTACGTTCTGCAAAACTAAATCAGACATGTACCTGATTTTCCTTCTATTTCTGCATTGCCCTTCAACATTTAATCAGACGACTGTATCTCTCAAATAAATAGATTTTTGCCTCAGTTTTGGTCTGTTCTTCACAAAAACAGAATTTTTTGGCAAGCTACTGGGGATTGAATAATTAACAGACATTTTAGGTTCAGGTTTCATATCCTTCCAAAAATGCATGCTATCACAAAACTTATTATTCCAGGAAATGTCTAAATTTATAATAGCAATATTTAAAATCTATCCCTATTATTGGAACTTTGTCCCTCTATTACATTGGACGTTGTGCAGATTCTTTGCATTAACAGTATGTTGGCAGGAAAGAAAAAAAAAAAGCAACGGAGATTCTTTTTTCCATTACTTCTCCGGCACTACACTGCTGTACTGTGCAAGCATGGGAATGCAAGGTCCATAAACATGCACATCAGCAAACAAGGAAGAATATGGAGGAACATTACAGTGCCCTCGTACAAATTCATTTATGAAAAGTACAAATTCATTTATGAAAGGTAAGGAATTCCTTTCTTAAATAATGTCACTGTATAACAGCAATAATGCACTCTTGTGCATGGGAGCATCAGGATTTACCCAAGGTCAGTTTTGTTTAATAACTCAGGCTTCGCCCTTATGATCAAACCACTCCAACCATGGGTAAATCATGATATACCTATGCACAGTTGTGGATTATTTCTTAAACATACTAGTCAAAGTGCAGTGAAACCAGGACACGGATGACCATCCTAATGTTCTCTGATGAAAAATGAATAAAATCTGAGCGATATTCTGACAAAACTGAGAATAGGACCTGGTAATACATTGAAGACCTACTAACTAAAGCCAGTCTGGTCTAGGGTGATAGGCATAGCATGCAATTTGTCAGCTTCTTTTAACTTAACTCTGAAGTTGGCAAAACTCTGGTTAAGTTAGTGGGTTGTAGGAAGCAGCTCCCTATGTACAAGGGGTGTTGGGTGGGGGGACTGCCACCCATGTAGAAAAATGTTTTATGAATTACCCATTTGGTATATTTTCTAACAAATGTATTTCATGAAGTGATTAACCACATCCAACATGGACAATTGGTCCTTCAATTTCAAATGTTGTTGATATCCTTGAGTAAGCCTAGCCTAATGGGACTAACCCAGTCAAAAAATAAGCAAGAAAATAAATGCTAAATACATAAACAAAATTCTTCCTGTATGTTTATTCATTAATCTCTGAGGCACTACTTCTGCTTTTAGATGCATCTCAGTTGTTAAATTTTTGATCATGTATGTATTCCTGCTGCTATCATGTTAAAACAAAAAGTTATGTACTCACCATAACTTCGATGTATGTAGTCCATCTCGCCTTACATTCTTACCCATGGGTTCGGAGCCGAACCTCGGCTCCGACTCTGCCATACTCTAGCTCGAAGTCAACTGGATCGTGGCTAAGAGGTATCCCATCATGCAACAGGTCTATTCCCCAGATCTTGTTTGCTGCAAGCTCATGCACATATACACCGAGAAGAACAACCCCAACAGAAAGGACTACTGACACCTAGAAACTATACCTCCAGGTCCTCCAGGAGGGGGAAGGAGGGAGGGTTAGTAAGAATGTAAGGTGAGATGGACGATATACATTGAACGTTATGGTGAGTACATAACTTCTTGATGTTATGTAGTCCAATCTCGCCTTCATTCTTACCCATGGGACAACATCCCTAGCACCTTGATCTTGGGTGGCTCAGTGAAAAATACTCTTGAGCACTGTGGAACCAAAGGAAGATCTGCCTCTAGAGACCAGATCTAATTTGTAGTGACTAATAAAGGTATGAGGCGAAGCCCATGTTGCTGCAGCACAAATATCATCCATAGACATCCTAGCCTGAAACGCAGTTGAGGTAGCCACAGATTGTGTAGAATGAGCCTTCACTTTAAAGGGTAATTCTTTGCCACTGGAAACAAATAAATGAGAAGCAAATCAGAGATCCAGTGAGACAAGGTTACCTTAGAAACAGGAACCCCAAGTCTAGTGTCTGAAAATGAGACAAACATTTGATCTGATTTCCTGAAATCTTTTGTCCTATGTAAATAGAAACACAATTGTCTATGAATATCTAGCTCATGAAACTTAAATTCTGCCTCGTTAGAGAATTCAGGAAAAAACACAGGCAACTCAATGGATTGGTTGATATTGACAACAGAGGCAACCTTTGGAACAAAAGAAGGGTTGGTTCTTAAGGAGACCCTATCTTTGTGAAACACCAAATAAGGTGGCCTAATCGATAATGCTTGGAGTTCAGAGACCCGCCTAGCTGAAGTTATGGCTACCAAGAATACGGTCTTCCATGACAAGAATTTAATGTTACACGTAGCTGCGGGCTCAGAGGGAGTTGATGTGAGCTTCTGTAATACAAAATTGAGGTCCCATGGCATCACTGGATCAAAGACTGGAGGTCGGAGTAACAATGTCCCTTTCAGAAAAGCCCTACAAAGCCTATGAGCCATAAGGTTGGGCTCATTAGCAACGTGAAAGGTAGAAATCACTGCCAGTTGCACTTTAATGGTTGCTGTAGCTGACCCCTGACTGAACAGTTGAGAAAGAAATTCCAATATTGCCAAAACAGGCGCTGTATAAGGATCAATATTTCTCTCATGGGCCCAAATAGAAAATCTCTTCCACTTACTGGAATAAATCTTCCTGGTAGAAGGCTTGTGGGAAGATGATAGAATATGGACCACTTCCGGGGAAAAATCATGAAGCCTGACTAAGGATGGAACTGGAGCAGCCAAGCTGTCAACTTGAGGGTCGGGATGGAACTGTCCTGACATACGAGTCAGCAGATCTGGAGCTGGGTCCAGAATCCAGGGCTTGTCCATTAGAAAGAGTTGAAGAAAGGGAAACCAAATCTGACGAGGCCAGTGTGGGTCAATGAGGATCATTTTGCTTCCCAAAGACTGTGCTTTCTGAATGACCTTTGATATCAGAGGTAAAGGTGGAAAGGTGCAGAGAAGACCGGAGGGCCAATCGTGAACCAGAGCATCCCTGGGTGCCTCCCCCTCCAGGGGGATAAGGGTGAAGTAGCTGCTGCATTTGGCATTGAGGTGGCTGGCAAATAGATTGCAGCAAGGCTGACCCCATCTGTGGAATATCTTCTCCGCAACATAATTGTTCAGGGACCACTAATGAGGCATTAGGATAGCTCTGCTCAGCCTGTCGGCAATCATGTTGGACTTCCCCGGTATATGCGTTGCAACTAGAAAGCGTTGGGAAGACACCGCCCACTGCCAAACTTGAAGTGCCTCTCTGCAAAGGGGGGTATGATTTGGTTCCTCCCTGTTTGTTCAGATACCATACCACTGACATGTTGTCTGAGTGGATTGCAATCATCCCTAGAGGGAGAAAGCTTTGAAGTGCTTGCAATGCTAACAGCACTGCTCTCATCTCCAAGACACTGATATGCAAATGGGTCTCGTGATCCTGCCATGTGCCTTGAACAGTCCTGCGGAGATAATGACCCCCACCCGATCTAGAAGGCATCCGTGGTCACAGTGGCAACTGGAGAAGATGGGGCAAAAGGCTTGCCCACGTTGAGATTGCTGGCCTGAAGTCACCAGCATAGATCCTGCTTGCACGTGTCCGTAATCAGAATAGAATGGGAGAGTGGAAGATGCTGTAGTGACCACTGGGTGAAAAGCAGCCACTGAAGAACCCCCATTTGTAGTCTGGCAAGGGGAACTAGCATGATCGTGGCAGCCATGGTCCCTAATAACTTGAAGACCACTTTTGCCTTGACCTTCCTCAATGGTAGTAAGGCATAGACCTGCTGTTGTAGAGCCTGAATTCTCTCTTCTGGTAAGAAAGCCCTCATGAGCGCTGTATCTAGTTCAGCGCCGATAAAGGTGACATGCTGCGAGGGCAACAAGGCAGATTTTTTCCACTTTAGAGTACTTCCTAACCTTTGGCACAGTGTAATGGTGGCTTCCCTGGTCTGCAACAGTAGATACCTGGTGGTGGCACAAAGAAGCCAGTCATCCAGGTACGGAAACACTTGGAATCCTTGACGTCTCAAGTGAGCCGTTACCACTGCCATGCATTTGGTGAACACCCTGGGGGCCATGGGTGAGACCAAAGGGCAGAGCACAAAACTGAAAATGACAGTCTCCCAGCCGGAAGTGTAGATGACTTCTCAATGCCCTGTCCATCTTGATATGGTAGTAAGCATCTTTGAGGTCGATGGAGCACATCCACACATCTTTCCCTAACAGAGGGAGTATTGACTGTAAGGTGACCATGCGGAACATGGACTTTTGTACATGAAGGTTCAATCGGCTGAGATCCAAGATGGGTCTCCAGTCCCCTGTTCTTTTCGGCACCAAAAAGAATCTGGAGCAAGTCCCTAATCCTACTTGATCTGCGGGGACAAGCTGGATGGCTCCCTTTGAAAGCAACTTTTTTATTTTTAAAGTCGCGGAATCCCTGTGACTGGGTGGAACGCATGGGATTCTCTTGGTTGGAGGGGGAGGAGAAGAGAAGGGAATATGATAACCTCTGGAAATTATCTTTAATACCCACTTATCTTGGGTGATGTCTTGCCAGGCTTCTGGGTATAAAGAAATGCGACCCCCGACCGGCTCCAGACGCACAGTTGGGCCTTCCTTCAGGAACACTGGTAGGGAGAACCATGAAAGGAATCGCAGTCCCCCTGGTTACGCAGGCCTCCTGTGCCTCTAGGGCAGAGTCTACCTTAATTCCCATCCCCTCCCCTGCCTCCGGAGGGGGAATCACTTTGTGCACCCTGAAAAAACCTCTGTGACTTCCTGAACCACATTTTCCCACCGTTCTGGCCCTTGGGGTAAGGTCTAGAAGGCATGGAAAAATGCACTCCCACAACAGATAGGGTTTTTCCTTCCTGCTCGCACATAGTGAGTGTGTCCTTCACCTTCGTTACGAACAACGATGAACCATCAGAGGGGACGGTGGTGAACGTAGACTTGAAGGCCTCCGCGAAATTGCACAGGCACATCAAGGAGTGTGACTCTGGAACCCGCTGCCCTACTCGCTCCCTTGGCTGTGTATGAGGTCAGCCTCATGGAGGAGTTAGTAAGGGAATTTAGGGTAGAAATCTGTGCATTGACCTTCTGTGCCACAGCATCAGAAATGTTACCCTGTAGAGAGTCTCCTAGCTCTTTTAGGAGATCTCTCTCGAGCCTTGTAAAATGAGACAAGTAGTTCAGCGACCGCAGTGTAAAGGCCGCTGAGGTAAACACATTCTTCCCATACCTGTCCATAGCCTGGGACTCCTCGTTAGGCAGATGGACAGTAGACTAAGTTTCAGCAAGTTCCTTCTTGGTTGCTGCTGCCACCACCATGGCACCTACTGGAACGCCTATAGTTGGATATTCCTCGTCAGTAGGGGCAGTCAAAAACTTACTGGGTCTCCTAGAGACCGGTTCCACAGTGTCAGGAGTTTCCCACACCTTTCAACAGACAAGATCTAGTAGCTCATCAAAAGGAGGAGAAACCAAAGAGGTGGAGGGTTGAGACCCGCAAGCCTTCAGTAACAGACTCCTCATCAGAAGGGTATTTGGAGGGCCAGCCGCCTCTTTGCTTCAAGATCTCCAAGATATCTGAAAAAGAGATATCTTCAGAAAATGACTTGGGGGACCCCTCTTGACTACTTGAGGTCAGTGTCCGATGTGAGAGACTCATCCGGGGAGTCGAGGTGTTTCTTCTCACAATCTTTCTGGCGGGCTCCTCAGGCAAAAACTCTGGGGAGATGTCAGAAAGTTGGGGACCGCTCATGGAGATCCTAAGGCTTGGGGTCTCCACTGCCCATGGATAGAGGGTGATCCGAAATTGACACTGGTGCTGGAAGGGGCAAAGTATTGGTACTGTAGGATGCAGCTGACGACCTGGCCAGCATGCTCCACATAACCTCGAAGGCTGATCCCCCCGGCTCCAAAGGCTGACTAACTGTAGTAGAAACAGTAGTACACCTCGGCAAAGAGATCCGAAGCAGATGTCAGGTCCAAGTTCACTTGAGCCGAAGCACCGAGAGGAAGGCTTGGAACTGATGAAGATCGATCTGAGCCCTCCCCCTTGGGTCCGACCCTCAACCCCGTGGATGGAGTCGACTGGGTTGGAGTGGAAATCGGAACCAAGAGACCAGGCGAGGCTACTGGAACAGACCTAATGGCACCCGATGGAACTGACAACTCTGGCTCTGAAGGCCGAGAAAGGCTCAGAGGAGGAACAACAAAGAATGAAGAGGCCATAGGCTCTGGAGCCGACTGGGTCGGAGCCGAAAACAATTTGGCCAACACCGATGACTGAAGCAGTTTCTTCATCACCCTATCAACGTTCTCATTGGAAAGGGTCCTGGAAGACCTGGGGGATATTGTTGGAGATCTGGATCTCCCTACAGAAGGGGACTTGCGTGAAGGAGAAACAGGTCGAATAACTGGAGACTGGCTCCAAACCAAAATATCCGTGACCAGCTCCGAAAGGCTGGGAAAAGATACGGACTTAGTCAAGACACTACCTTCTGTTGGCACCGAGGGCAATGGAACCGAAGGAGAAGCTGTTCTAGCAACTTTCTCTGACGGCTCCGAAGAAGCATGGAGCCAGAGAGCGCTTCTTAGAAGTCTTTTTGTCCTGTTTAGCTGGAGAGGATATTGCACTAGAAGACTTAGCCAAGTCTTCCTTGAAGGAGTGTTTAAGCAGTCCTTTCAAAATGAGCATGTTCTTCCTCTCCTCTAGTACACGGGAAATGAAAATGACAAAACAAGCAGGACTCCTGGAGGTGAATAGCCCCCAAGCAGTACACGCACACAGAGTGCCCCATCAGTCAAAGACATTTTATTATTGCATTCAACACACTTTTTAAAGCCCAAAGGCCTGTGTTCCTTAGAATCCTTGGACATGCTGAAAAGGAGAACACACACAGGTACAAAGCAATACAAAGCAATACTTACACACACACTAGAGCTAACTAAACCCCGCATGAGAAACAGAGCCTCTAAAATGTCCTAGTAACCAGCGGGAAAAGACTACAGGGAGGACTAGGTCCTCTAACTTAAATGGGCCTACCCCGGGGAAACAAAGGCAGGATGGCACCACTAGCCAGACACAACAACACTAAATGCTAACAGAAGGAGCACCAAACCAAAGACCACACAGAAACAATGGGGAGGACTAGGTCCTCTAACTGAAATGGGCCTAGCCCGTGGGGAGAAAGGAAATGAACGGGATACCAAAACGGACAAGGACAAGGCCACAAAAACAGCAAGAGAAACAAAACAAAGGCAGTAAAACACCACTACCACACACACACAGAGCTATGAAAATAGCTTTTTTTGAGCAACAAGTCAAAAGAGTATAAAAAGTTTATAAACAGTATACTTAGCCACGACCAAAAACAACACCACCACGTCTGAGTGTAACGAGCAGCAAATGAGATTTGGGGAATACACCTGTTGCATGATGGGATACCACTTAGCCACGAGCCAATTGAAGACTTTGAGGTAGAGTATGGCCGAGTAAGAGCCGAACCCACGGGTAAGAATGAAGGCAAGATTGGACTGCATAACATCTGATATTTTAATGATGGTGTAAATATGTATAATGCCTAGTTTTTAGGTGTTAAGCCCATCAATAGACAAGCACTCTGACAGAGAAACCACAGTGGGGACAGTAGTAATTTGATGTGTACACCTACTGAATGGCAAACAGTAGACATACCTTAAAGCCCAACCTCCTGATATCTTCAGCTGGATTTATATTCACTGTGAATAACAGCCAAGAGGAAGTCCCCAGGAAGTATTCATCACAGATAAAATACCCTGTGAGCACCCAGCTATGAAAGAAGCAAACTGTCTCACTGAATGGTATTATTTCTTGTCTGCTCTTCCTTTTTTGCTCTACAACTTGGCCCCTACAACACTGTTTCAGAGCTACTTTTTTTTTAAACTCAGTCTCTCTCTTGTCCACTCTAGTCTCAATTGCATCTTTTTTTCATAGATGGCCTTGTGCTTCTTAGAAGCAATCACTCATCTACAAATCTTGCCAATGAACTTGGCCCTGACCTGGAAACATACTGCCAACCTCCCACAAAATAAAGCAATGCTATTTACCACCACAGCAAAAATACTCAAATTAACCACCTTACTGGCACGCATCTCCTACTAGTATGTAAGCTTCACACAGTAAAAGTCAAATACTTTTAGTCTGGGCTCGAGCTTAATCAAACCCTCTCATTCTGTCACCACCTGGACAACTCATTACTAAAATATCCAGACAATTTAAAGCTGCCTGTTCCATTTCTAGCTTTCTTATTAACAGTGCTAGATTGTCACTTTTTAAATGGGATTTTCTTCATCAAATTTAATATGGCTCATCTATTATTCCTTTGCTTGCAGTTGCAAATTACCTCAAACAGCTGTTAACAAGTCTGTTGCTGTATCGGTCTCTCTGCAGGAAATGCACAATACTACATTAACATGAAACCGATAACATTACTTGGTCACTACTGTCTCACCACCTCTTGCTGTTCTATGAAGTACTAGATACAAAGTCCACTCCTTACAAGTTACTGAGCAATCTGTATCTCACACGTGTTCTTTCCTACCCTCTCCACCTAATATTGTAGTACCATTAGTAGATTACATTTTTATCATATTTAGTACCATCAACAAAGTGACAAACTGTGTCCTCCAACAAGGACAAAGACCTCCTCGCAGAAACTACCCTTACAAATCTATGAGAAACCTTTAAATCATCCTCCATTACTTCAAAAGGCACCTTTCTGTATGCTTCAGTATAAACGAATGACTGATGGGCAAAATTCGCTAATTATTTTCCTTGGTTAAAGTATGCAATACAATATCAGGCTATAAATCATATTACTTACTTTTTTTTATTCACATATTAGGTTTTAGGACCTACAAAAAATTATCTATTTATATGTACTGTTGTGCTTCCATCATATTACTTTGTGTCCCATCACAGACATCAGCTTTGGTTTGACTGAAGTTCATTTAGTTTCTCTTTTCTCTACTTCTACTTTCTTTATTTTGAACTATTATATTCATGAAGTAGTTTTTATTTATGACCTACAAATTTTTTTAACCTATTTACAAATGCTGCTGTGTTTTTGTATTTCTCCTAGCATTCCATATTAAGCATTATATTTTGCTTCTCTCATGGTCATTCACTTTATGAGCAACCTAACCACAGATTTCCAGGTTACAGTACAATACTGTAAGCATACAACTTGGTACATTAACATTACATTATTTAATTTACTTACAGGCTTAAAGCAATAAATGCATATTCAGGTAATGTTAACATACACAACAGAGTCAAAAATGAAACTGAGAACATAAAGCAGTAAAGATGTAAATCTTTACAAAAGTGCTCATACATCCCCAAGTGAGGACTTATGAACTCCCATAAATAAATGATATGTTAAGATGATGCCCTAGTCACAAAACATGGTCATCATCATAAACCCCCCGGTTTCCTCTATTTTGCATTGGGCTGGAGTGTCTTTGCCACATCTTTCTATTTACAGCCACTCTTGGATCTACACTGACAGTAGTGCCTCGACTGTCACAGGTCTTCTCTCACACAATCCATCTCCTGGCTGGATGCCCTGCTCTCCTAGTCTTCTTTCTGCTTCTCAGAAATCTTCTTTAACAAAATTGTCTTCTGCTTTCCTCCATCCGTGACCAAACCACTGTAATCTATTATACTAGTCCTTCTCCGGGATTGGAGCTACGTTGGCTTCAGCGCTGATGCCCTCATTTCTGCACATCCCACAATATGCCTCCTACTACCCACCCCATAGCCTAACTGAACTCGCATCCTTCAACACTACCCACCAAGCAGGCTTCTTCACTCAGTAGATAAAAAAAAAAAAAATATATATATATATATATATATATATATATATATATATATATATATATATATATATATATATATATGGGTCTACTTTGATTCACTAAAACTTATTTCACAGAATTTCAGTTCACCTTCAAAAACATTGCTGAAAGCTCAAATCATTGAAAACTCATTTCACTGAATGTAAGCAGTGTTGGGTAATTAAAATGTATATACCTTTTTCCCCCACTGTAGTGTGATCCATGAGTTAGTATATATAGTTAGGGGAGGGGGAACAGCCCCCCACTTTAGGGGGTGTGGGTGTGTACCCCCTCACCTACTTACCTTTGATATTTATGAATCTCATTTTACTGAAAGCTAACAGTTTAACACCAAAAACAGCTGGGCGGCTACACCCCCCCCCCCCCCAACTACATATACTAACTCCAGGATCTAATTTTATATATATATATATATATATATATATATATATATATATATATATATATATATATATATATATATACACACACACACACATATATACATACATACATATATACACACACTACAAGTTAAATCAAAAAACTCTGCTAGCAACTCTCTCTATTTCTCCCACATCTCTAAAATCTGGAACTCCATCCCTCCAACACTGCCCTTAACTGAACATCTACATGCATCTGGACCCAGTAAGCTGCTCGTGGCGTGGTGAAATCTCTTGAGTACTGATCCCTCCCTGTAAGGCCAGCAGTGGTAGAAGGAACCCACCCTGATGAGAACCATAACGGACGCACTACTGCTCCATCCTGCTACTCGTTTTATAAAGAAAAATTCACTGACAAGGTAAAATCCCATGAGTACTGAGTCCTCACTGTAAGGCCAACAGTGGTAGAAGGAGCCCACCCTGATGAGAACCATAACGGATGCACTACTGCTCTGTCCTGCTACTCGTTTCATAAAAAGAAAAATTCACTGACAAGGTTAATATAATTTAATGCCTATCGCTAAACATAGAAGGCGACTCCTGGGTCTGGTGCACTGCTAGGTGTTCTAGTTCTTATAAACAATTGGCAAAGTGAAAATAGTAGCCAGGTACAAGGATAAGTAAAACCCCATTTTTTACAACTCCAAGCTGGTAGACTATATGGAATACAGAATAACTCCTGACGTGCCCAGAATACATTTTATCCCAGTTACTTACGACTTACTCTTGTAGGCTGTGAGAAGTAGTGCTTGAACTGGTGTAGCCCCGCTCCACTTGCCCTCGCTCCACGCCCCACCCGCCTTTTATAACAAGTTAACCACACCCTTCAGGTTACAATCAATTAACAGTGGCTTCCACAAGAGAGAGTACAGCCCACTACTATCTCATCTTCAATCCTAGGGTCCTACTGTCATTTTAATCTACCTATATAGTCCCTACTCCCAACCACATTAGCTACTCTTTACAATGTTACATTCCTCATTACTATACCCCTATGCTTACTCCGTATCTCATCACCCATTATGAAAATCTGTATCACCCAGGATTTCACTACCCTGACTCCCAAACCTTCACTACCATATCAACCAACACTGCAGAGCACCTAAAATTTTGCCCAAAATCTAGCTCCTTACCCTATCCATACCATCACCCCATTACTTCTACACATACAAGTTCCAAATACAGACAATATCAAAAGCTAATTACTAAATTCCTAAAGCTCATAAAAGAATGTCATTATAACCTTATAATAGATGGTGATATTCACCCAAACCCAGGGCCACCATCTCCTGATAGTCCCTTAACTTGCTGTACTAGCCCAAACAAAACTCTATCGTTAATTAGGACCCCCAACTCCCTCCTGACATTTCACTTAAACATTAGAAGCATAAATAATAAAGTGCATAATCTGCATGCTCTCATAGCTTTTCACTCACCTGACATGCTGCCCAACTGAAACATGGCTAAAACCCTCCACCTATGACAACGAACTGCTACCACCTGGTTACAACATACTCAGGCTAGATTGTACCTTTAGAAAAGGGAGTGGAGTAGCTATATTATTTAAAGAGACACGAAATACATCTATCCAACCATCACCACCCCAAATTAACAATGCAGAAATTCTCTCCACTAAACTGCAAATCAATAAAAACAAAAATAGAAATATTGTCTGCCTATATATTCCCCCTGGAATAATGTATCCACCCTAGAAAACATACTCCATTGGCTATCTAGTACCCGCCCCCAAGAAACCATGGTACTTGGGGATTTTAACAGACTGGAACACCTGCTCTGGTCACTCTCCAGCCACCCATATAAACCTATCTGGGTTCACACAGGTTATATCCTCCCCCATCAGAATAGGTAAACCATCTCACAAAAAGTATTCTGGACTGGATACTTATAAACAGTCCCACCACACTGTATAAAACTGGGACCCTGCCCGATGACCTAAGCGACCACTCTCTTACCTTTATACTGAGACACAAGGTCACTAACCCCCATCAGCCTACCATAAAAATAGTAACAATAACAATTTTATCCCTACAAAATTCCAAGATGAACTTGCATCGTGCAATTGGTCTATACTAAAATATTTACCCCTAGATGAAGCGGTTGCTCACTTCAATCACAAATTTCTAACTATCCTTAATTCTCATGCCCCTGCTTGCTCCATTCAATCCAAAACAAAAATAGCACCATGGCTATCCAAAAATACTAAAGTCAAACTGAAAGATAGAAAAAAAATGGGCCCTATGGTGTACCACAAAAGCTCCCCCTGATCAAATCGGGTATCTGCAACTAAGGAATATGACCAAACACTCCATCCTACTTGATAAAAAGTACTATCATCACTTGCAACAGAAACATCAAGCTAACCCTCAATAATTTTGGGCAGGCCTAAACAAACTGCTACGTCCAGGACATACCTCCAACTCCTGCAAACTGTACTGATAAAAGTACAGTTTTGTACCTACCATAAATGTAGATGTCCGATAGATATGCAACTGCAGTCATAACATATGGGTTGTCCTGCCTCAGGCAGCCCTTGGTCGGCCGGATTCCAAAGTCTGGGTCCGACGTCGGCTGATGTCGCATTTCTCTCCGACGTCAGAGCGGCTGGAGTACATAAGCATCAGCCGACGCCATTTTCTTCAGTGTTTCTTGCCCCAGATGCCAGGTGCCCTCCAAGGAAGGCTGTAATCAAATTGGAAGACAAAAACAGGATTCCAGACAAATAAATGAGCAATAAACAGATACACCATAACAGATATCCCCAGCTAAGAGAAACAGGGATAGGAGTGGACCCTAGGCATACAGGGGTATGGAGGGAGGGAAAATCCGACTGCAGTTGCATATCTATCGGACATCTACATTTATGGTAGGTACAAAACTGTACTATGTCCTTCAAGAATGCAACTGCAGTCATAACATATGGGTAGAATACCATAGCTTAGCTGGGGGAGGAGGAATGCTCTAGGAAAAAGATGGTGTGGCAATCAAACCCTGCAAGACTGCCGAAGCAAAGCCTGCTCTGGATCTGGAGTATAGAGGAAGATTGTAGTGTTTGGAGAATGTATGCATGGAGCTCCATGTAGCAGCTTCTAGAAAGTCCTTAGTAGGCACCCCTCTTAAGAATGCTGTAGAGGTGGCTGTAGCTCTGGTGGAATGTGGTCTGACATTGGCTGGAACAGTCTTTCCATGAAAGGAATAACAGAATCTGACGCAATGTCCAATCCATTTTGAAATAGTCTGTTTTGAAATTGCTTTTCCTTGGACTGCAGGGGCGTAAGCTACAAAAAGTTGTTCAGACTTCCTACTGGTCTTGGTTCTGTCCAGGTAGTATCAAAGTTGTCTGTGAATGTCCAAGGTATGTAACAGTCTTTCCCCCTTATTCTCAGTCTGTGAATGTCCAGGGTATGTAACAGTCTTTCCCCCTTATTCTCAGGATTGGGGAAGAAAGCAGGCAGATGAATAGCTTGATTTAAAGAAACCCTAGATACCACCTTTGGCATAAAAGTAGGGTTGGTCCTTAATGAAACCCTGTCTCTGTGGAAAATTATGAACGGTGGTATTGCCATTAGGGCCTGTAGTTCCGAAACCCTTCTTGCTGAGGTAATTGCCAACAGGAAAGCTGTCTTCCATGAGAGAAATTGCAAGTCAACTGAAGCTGCTGGCTCAAATGGAGGTAGAGTCAGTTTTTCTAGGACAAAATTGAGGTCCCAGGCTGGCACTGGAGCCTTTCTTGGTGGCTTAATGTTCTTGATTCCCCTGAGGAATTGCCTTAGCAAAGGATGTGAAAAGACAGGCGGATCAGTGTTATATCTAGCTGAAATAGCTGATGCATGTATCTTTATGGAAGAATATGAGAGTCCATTCTTTAGCATATCTGCCAAATATTCCAGGATGAGTGGGATGTTCAATAATGATGCATCATGTCCCTTGCTGGTATTCCAAATGCTGAATCTCTTCCATTTTGCTAGGTAAACCATTCTGGTGGATGGTCTTCGAGCCTCTGTTAGTATCTGCTGAACTTCCTTGGAGAGAGATAGGTTGAGGTTATTCATGGGATCTCCCAGGCTGTTAGCTGCAGTGTCTGAAGGTTTGGATGCACTGTTTTGAAGTTGTGTTGTGTCAAAAGTAGAGGCCATTGGGGAAGGGCCCACTTCTTGGTGTGACATATGCTCCGTAGTAGTGGATACCAGTGTTGTCTTGGCCAGTCCGGAGCTATTAGGATCCCCTTGGGTCTCTCTGCTTTGATCTTTAGTAATACTGAGGTCATCAGTGGCAGAGGTGGGAATGCATAGATTTTTAGGAAGTTCCAGTTGAATGAGAGAGCATCTATTTTCCAAGCTTGTGGATGGTATGTCCTTGAGCAGAATTTTTGTAGATGATTGTTGAGGTGAGAGGCAAATAGGTCTACTTCTGGCCTGCCCCATGTCGAAGTGAGCTGCGTGAAGATCTTCGGATGTAACCTCCACTCGTGTGGATCTGTGAAATTCCTGCTTAGGCTGTCCGCCAGCACATTGTCTTTGCCTGGAACAAACTGGGATTGTAACTGAATGTTTAGGCTCAGTGATTTTTCCCAAAGATGCATAGTCAGTCTGCAAAGGGGGTAAGAATGGGTGCCCCCTTGCTTGTTTATATACCACATCACAGTGGTGTTGTCTGTCCGTATCAGTAAATGGCCTTGCTGAAGTTGGTGTTGAAAGACCTCGATAGCATGCATTACTGCCAGCATTTCCTTTTGGTTTATATGCAGATGTGTTTCCTTTGGAGACAATTGTCCTTGTATACACCTGCCTTCCATGTGCGCCCCCCATCCAAGGTCTGAGGCATCTGTGGTCATGGTCTGTGTTATCTGTGGTTTTTTGAATGACATACCTGTGTTTGCCTGGCTTACCGAGGCCCACCATAGGAATTCATTTTGTAGGCATGGAATGAGCGGTATGATTGTCTCTAAGTTGTTGCTGTGCTGAGACCATAGGCTTTTTAGGTACCATTGAAGCTTTCTCATGTGTAGTCTTGCTAATGGAACCAGGAGAATGCAGGATGCCATGTAACCCAGGGCCTGTAGGAATCTCCTTGCAGTCATCTGGGTAAGTTTTGCCAAACCTTTGAAATAATGAGTTAACTTCTCTTGCTTGTCTTCTGTTAGGTAAGCCATTTGAGAGGCTGTGTCTAATTTGTCTCCTAAGAAGATTATTTGTTGGGATGGCTGAAGTCTTGACTTTTGGAAGTTGACTGTGTATCCCAGAGCTTGAAGTAATCATATGACATAGTCCAAGTTTTTTGTCAACATCAATTTGTCGTCCGCTTGTATGAGGCAGTCATCCAGGTATGGGTAAATTTGGATCCCCTGGAGCCTGCAATGAGCAATTACTGAAGCCAGGCTTTTTGTGAATACTCTGGGCGCAGTAGATAAGCCAAATGGCAATGCTGAGAATTGATAATGCTCTGGCCCTGCAAGAAATCTGAGGTATCTTCTGCAGCTGTGTCTGATAGGGACATGCAGGTATGCCTCCTTGAGGTCCAGAGTAATCAGCCAAGACCCCTTGCCCAGCATGGGAAGGAGTTGCTGTAGAGTCAGCATTTTGAACTTTGGTACTATGAGAAAGGTGTTTAATGCGGACAAATCCAGTATTGGTCTCCATTAAGATTCTTTTCTTGGAACAAGGAACAGTCTTGAGTAAAACCCCTGGCCTTGTTCTTGTTGTGGAACTCTTTCTATTGCTTTCATCCGAGTCAGCAGAGAGATTTGCTTGATAACCTCTGCCCTCTGGTTTTGTGGTAGGTTTGGCATGCCTTGTTTTCTTGGTAAGGTATGAAAATGGAACCTGTAACCTCGGTCTATAATGTCCAAAATCCATTTGTCCTTTGTCAATCTGTGCCAATTCTCTGCAAACAGAGATAATTTCCTGCCCAAGGGAGCTTCTATTTGTTCCCTGGTAGGCGGAAGTAGAGGAAAGTCATTGAGACTGTGGCTGTGGGGCAGGTGAAACCCCTGTGTCACTTCTTTGGTTTGCTGGCTGCCATTGTCATCCCCTGTAAGGACCTCTGTATTGTCCTCTTCCTCGGCCACGTCTGTTTTTACCCCTTTGAAATTTTTCAGGATTAGGAAAGGACCAGTTTTTTGAAGGCCAATTCCTACTGAATCTGGGGGGTTGAACCTGGAGGAAATCTTTCACCGTCTGAACTGATTTTGCTTTTTCCTCGATGGACTTTAACACATCCTTAGCATTAGCACCAAAAAGCTTGTTCTTTTCCAAAGGTGCATCCAGAAGTTTTGCCTTTACATGATCTGGTAGAGGTTGATCTTTTAACCATGCATGTTTGCGAATGACTGCCCCTGTCATAGCTGCCCTACATGAAGCTTCCAGTGCATCATATCCACACTGCAGGAAGTGATTGCTTACTTGCTGAGAGTTATGTACAGCTTCCTGCAAAGACTTCCTGTCTAAAGGATCAGGAGAGGCCAATGTTTTCTGTAAATCTTCTAACAGGAAATCCTGATATTGTAACATATGAAAAAGGCAATTCAAAGCTCTCATAGATAAAGTAGTGGAGGTGTAAACCTTTTACCCCATCTCTAATGACCTAGCTTCCTGTTGGAGGGCAAAGGATTTTTAGAGGTGGAAGCTGAAACACCTTTAGGTCCCTGAGAAATAGTTTCCAAATCAGCAGTATGGGCCCTGAATAAATGGGAATGTGTTTCTGGGACCCTGTAATACCTGTCTGGCTTAGCTGGAGCAGTAGGAAGAGAATCAGGGGTAACACTAGAGTCAGAATATAAATCATCCAAAACATCAAGCACAGGAGGAATAGCTAAGGGCCTGTGCTGGGGCTTTTTAAGGAAAGTTCGAAGGCGCTTTCTGGAATCAGAATATTCCTGGCCTTGCCACTTGAAATGTTCCCTCATGGTATGCAGAACATCCCCAAAAGAAATATCCTCAGGAGGGGAGGCCAAGGGGATGGAATCCTCTGCATCAGAGTCCTCATAGGTCTGGAAGAGCTCTTCCTGGCCATCAGAGTGGACAGAGTCCTCAGAATCTTCATCTGAAGGAATAGGGTCAGAGGGTTCAACCCGGGGCCTTTTATCAGGAGGAGGCTGGGATCCTCTCTCAGGATGGGCCTGTGAACCTCTAATCATAGAAATCAAGTCAGCAGCCATAGTCATAATTTGTGTCTCTGGAGTAGGCTGAGGTAAGGCTTTAGAAGCAAGATGCTTGGTCTTGCTGGCTGCCTTAGCCCTAGTGTAGGCCTTAATAGACATGGCCATAGGAGGCCTGGCAGCTCCACGTGCAGGAGTGACCTTATCTACAGCAATGGTCTCGGGCATTTCCTCGGTTTCGGTATCCGGAGGAAAATCAATAACTGGCGGAGTGATATCCGGAATTGGAGTCGTCGGTAATGCGGTGTCTTCAGTTCGGAGCAGTGGAATAACCGTCTCAGGGGGAACCGGAGCACTCGTGGTAGGTTTTGGTGTGGAGTCGGTGGTAGACGCGGCCCGAGGATGTCTGTCCTGGTCTATTCGTTTCTTGGGAGTTTGCGATGTCGGAAGTTCTGACGGCATTGTACAAGCAAATTTTTCGCCGAAAAAATCTTCAGCGAACTCCGCCCGGCGCCTGAGAATGCGCTTGTTGAAGCGAGCACAGGCTACACAGGCCGAGACGTCGTGGTCTGGGCCAAGGCAAGGAAGACAGTAAGAGTGGAAATCCTTATGAGGTATTTGTTTACCACAAGAAAGACAATTGTTAACTTTTTCAGTAATTTCTGACATCGGCTGAGGCAAGAAAAGGTCCCCAACGGGGTATTTAGCTTTTTTGATGACTTCGGAATCGAAGAATACAGGAGCTGACCGACCGACCGGCACTTGCGAACCGCTTCTGCTTCGGGCACCGCGCGGCAAGAAAGACTGAAGAAAATGGCATCGGCTGATGCTTATGTACTCCAGCCGCTCTGACGTCGGAGAGAAATGCGACATCAGCCGACGTCGGACCCAGACTTTGGAATCCGGCCGACCGAGGGCTGCCTGAGGCAGGACAACCCATATGTTATGACTGCAGTTGCATTCTTGAAGGACATCAACCTGATAATGTAGCAAATACCTTTAATAGCTTCTTTACTGAGAACATCCAGTCCCTCGCTAACCAGCTACCCCCAAGCCACTGCAGCTCTAATAACACCACTCCCAGCAGGCAACCCTCCTTCAGCTTTCAACCAGTTGCTACAGCATATATTCAAAATCTAATAAAAAAACTAAAACCAACCACCCTAGCTGCTGATTTTCTGCCTGCT
This sequence comes from Protopterus annectens, assembly GCF_019279795.1. Lineage (NCBI taxonomy): Eukaryota > Metazoa > Chordata > Ceratodontiformes > Protopteridae > Protopterus > Protopterus annectens. The sequence goes on from NC_056725.1 coordinate 1,404,234,264, forward strand.
GAAGATCTGCAAAAAGCCACAGATGCAATAGCATATCCCATTTCCATACTAATCAACCGAACCATAGCAGAAGCTTCTATCCCCACAATCTGGAAAATTGCCCTTCATACCACTCCATAAAGGTGGCAGCTCTACCGAACTGTCTAATTTACGCCCCATAGCCATTTTGTCACCTCTAGCCAAAATCATGGAAAAATACATTCATAATCAACTACTACAATACCCGACACAAAACCTCCTAGCCAGCTCCCGGCATGGGTTCAGGCCACATTATAGTACCACCACAGCCCTCCTTGCCTTCTCGGATGTCATAAACAACAATCGCAACAGTAATAAAATATCCTCTGCCCTATTCTTGGACCTCTCCAAAGCTTTTGATATGGTGGACCACAGACTACTAATTTACACACTAAAGACTATGGACTTAGACACTCAAGCTTTGCAATGGTTCCGTCCTATGGCAAAATAAAATTTCTAACCTCCAACCCAACACCCTGAGAGTTCCCCAGGGCTCTATACTTGGACCTCTCCTATTTTTAACATTTATCAATAACCTCTATACAGTCATCCCAGATGCAAAATGCATCCAATATGCAGATGACTCTAGCCTTCATCTGCTCTGCTACCTCCCAGTCTGATCTACAAAAACCATCCCAAACCACCTTCAATACAGTCGAAAATTGGCTAACGAATTGTCACCTGATCCTAAACCCAAATAAAACTAAATTACTGCCGTTTTCTCCTAATTGAAGATCCACCATACCATCTTTCCCCATAAAAATCTAAGAATGGTACCATAATCTCCCCAGATACCTACACAAAGATACTAGGTGTTACCATAGATAACAATCTTAAATTTGACATGCATGTTAATCAGGCTGTTAAAACAATCAAAAAACTCGGCTCACTCTATAAGATTAAACCTTTCCTAACCCCACCCACTAAAATAGCCATTGCACGTTCTGACCTTCTTTCAGCTCTCCTCTATGCTTCCCCTTTATTCACAAATTTAGGCAAAACAGAACTGAATACACTGTCTAGCTGTTATCACATTGCCTGATTCGCCACTGGCATGCCATACAAGACATCACTGTAAAAACCTGAACCACCTAGGATGGTTATAACTGCCATGCCTATTTCAGTATAACCAACTATTAGTGGCACATAAAGTACTCAACCAGCCTGACAGTACACCTGCACTTAAAAAACTTATCAAACCCTGCAGTAACCCAAGACCACTTCGCTCCTCTAACAGGCTACTAGTGCAAACTGTCAAAACCAAAAATTCAGCTGGTGACTGTTTGCCAACTAGAAAGGCTCATCCAGACTCTGCTACACTTTGCTGTGAAGGAAAGGTTAGTTTGCTTTTATTTGTTGTATTTTGTATTACTTTATTGCCTTTTTATATTTTGAATACTGTGGTTTGTTTTCTTTACCTTGTGTTTTACTTGCATTCTGCTTTAACAGCATATTAAAACTTCAAAAGAAACCACAGCTCTGTCTCTTCTGAGTCAGGCAGAAATTTCCCGCTCTCCCACCCAGTTACAGTAGTCTTGTTAAATACCACTTTCTAGTTGCCTGCCTCTTATGTTAATCTGACCATATATCTCATTTCCTCTCTACTTTCACTGGCTTGTGTGAGTAATCACAAAATCAATTTTGAAATCTCTCCCCTTCAACTATTTAAATATATTGGCCATCCTACGGTATTCCATAGTACCAGAATACAGAAGTGACTACCCCTTTCAATCCATCTTGCGGTTTTAAAAATAGTAACTCTCCACTAAACCTGAACTTTTTAAACAGGTAAAACTTAAGTTGCCTACTTTCACATCTAAATTCTCTAGTGCACACTGCAGTGTGCATGTTTTTCATCTTACCCTTAAGCATCCCTGTGACTAGCACTTGCTCTAATACCTGCTGGAAAGCACTAAGAAGCCTTAACGTGACACAAGCACTCAAATCTCCTTGTTAATAAGGAGAAATTAATAGTAGGCACTAAACAGCCTATAATTGCAAAGTACCTTGCTAAGGTAAGGGAAAATGGCTCCTGTACTTTACAAAAAAAAGCACCAAACCAGGCATGTCCAAGGGTCAGCTTCCGATGATTTCTCCTGTCCACCTGGTGAATATGCGCATACTGGGGCAATGCAGCAATTGCCTCATGTGCACAGACAACCTTCTCCTACCACTCAACACTACAACCTGTGAGAGATGCACTTAAATAGCCAAAATGGAAGCAAAGCTCTCTCCACCCAAAATTGTGCTAGACGGTCAAGAGGAGAAGGTTAACACCCACACTACACCTCAAGCAACACATAGCCCTTCTAAACCCACACCATCAACACCCACATATAGCAACACTAAATCTACATATGCAGAGGCCCTTAACTGTAACCTGCCCAAGCAACAAGGACCTCTGAATCAGAAACGTAAACAAACACCAATCACAATCAAAGTGTCACATAGTTCAGAACACCAGTGTGCCACTCAGCAACAGCCCCTCAGGCAAGACAACGTACCTAACACTTTAGTCATAGATGGCTCTATAGTCTGGCACACTGATGTCCCACTCACGAGGTTGAACAAGGAGAAAATTAGTCAGCTGCCTGTCGGGTGCCAGGATCCGCCACGTAACGCATGCATTCAAGTCACTCCACAACAAGTACAAATATGACTCTGTCATTCTCCATGTTGGAGTGAATGACTTGAGACGTACCTCCCTGGACTACATGAAAAGAGACATGGAAGAGTTCTTGGATCATGTGACCCAGACAGGTATGACCCTAGCCCAGAGTAGCATCCTGCCTTCGCCCAGAATGATACCACAATATAAGGACAAAATGATTGACCAACAATTGGCTAAGCTTCTGGTGTCATTCAAAGGGGATCCAGTGTCTGTCTGCCTGGGACGACGATCGACAGACCACAATGCTTTGCCAGAGATGGTCTGCACCTGTCACCCCCAGGATTCAGGTTACTGGTTAAGGCTCTTGCCACCTCTATTGGTGCCTTTTTTAGGCAAAGTTCAAAGGACAAAACCACCACCGTAACAGGTACAAGCATGCAAAATCTGAAGGTAATGCTACTCAATGCTAGAAGTCTAAACCTCAAAATGCACTCTCTTGAGGCATTCCTAAAAATGGAGAACATCGATATCTGTGCAGTAACAGGGACCTGGTTCAAGGCTCCAGAGAGCACCCCTGCAACACCAGGCTACAACTCTGGCCACCAAACCAAGACAGAAACACTAAAGGTGGAGGAGTGTTAATATTCACCAAGGATATTCACACCACCAGGCTAGTTGCCCAACACAATGTGTCTGAAATTCTCCAGGTGCAACTAACACTAGGTAAGACTGCAATCCAAACTGTAGCTTGCTACAGATCCCCCAACATACCCAAAGATTCTCACTACACCTTTCTAAACATACTGGAAAATATTAAGATAGAACCAAACACCCTAATACTGGGTGATTTTAACTACCTTGCCATTAACTGGGAAAACTATTCATGTACCAACATCTTTGCCCAATGGTTCTTGGAATTCATAAATTCCAATGCCTTGGATCAACTAATCCATAGTCCCAACCAGGGGCTCCAATATCCTAGACCTGGTCATTACCAACATGGGAAATTGATGCTCCATACCTATGGTCACCCCCTCGTTAGGTCTGACCATAAGCTAAACACCCTTAAAGTCTACATCCCACCCCCACCCCCCCACGAAGGAAACCTCCATAAAAAACTTCTCCAAAGCCAACTTCATGCTACTCAAGTCAGAAGTGATGAACTTCATGACACCCATGCAGACGGGAACTGAAAGTTAAACTGCTGAATCCTACACTATGGCACTGTATGAGCACATCCACTCATGCATGAATCGTGCCATCCCAAATAGAACCAATATGCTCTCATCCAAAAAAAGGAAGCCAATCTGGTGGTCCCCTGCCATAAACAAACTTTACAACAAAAGGAAGAAACTATTGCAGAAAAAAGAGGAAAATCCCAGGACGCATAAAACTCCCTTACCAGCCTCAGTAAGAAATTGAGATCCCTCATAAAATCCTCCAAAGCTAGTTACGAAAATAAAATTGCCAGACAACCACAAGGCATTCTATAACTATGTCAAGAATCTAAATGGCAATGCTCAGATCTGCTCTGAGCTAAAACAGAATGGCATTGAATATACTGATCCCAAGGATATTGCCAATATCCTGGCAGATCGATTCAGTGCCAACTTCACTCCCCTCTCACCCCCTAAATGGCCCATCTCAATACCGGAAGATTGCCAAATTCCGGTAATAATGGCCACACAGGTAAAACATGCACTCTCCAAAGCTAAGCGTACAGCATCCATGGGACCAGATGACATCCCAAGCTGTGTACTACATGAACTACAATATGAACTGGCACCTCACCTAAGTGTCATGTTTAATCATAGCCTCACCTCAGGTTTCGTGCCCACTGAGTGGCACAAAGCTACAGTTATCCCACTCCACAAGGGGGGATCCACCTTGGATCCCATCCCATCAGTCTGACAAGCCTTATCTGCAGGGCCATGGAGCGTATTATCATGGAACTTGTAAACAAAGACATTGCCAACCTTCAAACACTGGACTCCACCCAGTTTGGGTTCGTGAAGGCACGATCTTGTCTCCTGAACCTGATTGACTTCTTCAAATCAGTCTCCAGAGCCATGGACAAAGGGTAAGGTGGTCCACACAGCCTATCTAGACCTTGCCGAGGCCTTTGACACCATCCCCCACTCTGGAATCATAGATAAACTTACTAAGCTGGGCATTAATCCCTACGTCACCCAATCGGTTGCTAACTGGTTTAGTGACAGAACCCACACTGTAAATGTAGCCGAATCCAAATCCAGCTCCAGACAAGTGACAAGTGGAGTACCTCAGGGTTCCATCCTGGGACCGCTCTTGTTTGGCATCTACTTCTCTGAAGTACAGGCCAACACTAAGGGACTCTGGCTAACAAAGTTCGCAGATGACTGCAAACTGGGAGCCATTATTGAATCCCCAAATGATGTGGATACTCTACAAAAGGGCCTTACAGAAACAGATGCTTGGTGCCAGAGCCATGGGCTAAATCTCAATGCCAAGAAATGTATAGTTATCCCCTTTGGGGAAAAAACATGTACCCATGAATTACCATATAGGTGGCAGTACACAACATCGAAAGTGTGATAAGAGACTTAGGGACACAAGTGGACAGTGGTCTCACCTTCGATAACCACATTGCCACAACAGTCAGGAAATCCTTCGATAACCACATCGCCACAACAGTCAGGAAATCCTATGTGGCACACCTCATCACTAATTATATACCACTATCTTATCTACACTTAAGTCTTATGGGAAGTCGAGCTCTGATCTGGAAATGTTCCTTAAATGAAACTACAATGACCATCAGAGTTGAGACTTAGTCCCCAAGTGGTAGACAATCTAAGAACACTCCTAGATTAGACCATTGAAAATCTCTGGCCTATCCCCCCCTCCTCCCCACAGAAATGTGGGGGATATCAATGTGGGGCTTCAGTTATATGTACCATCAAGGATTCAGAATTTGAAGAATTAATTCCACTTTGAATATGTATCACCCAGCAAAAGAAGGAATTCAGTCCTCAAATGCAGCAGCCATATGTTCCTGACTAAAAACTCAAAATAAAATAGTACTGTCCATTTCTTCCCAAGATGGCATTTTCAGTGGAAGTATGCACATTGCAAATAACAAAAGCACCCCAGCTGAGCTTTTTGCATTCCATAATTTAACAGCATACCTGATAGTTGACTACATCCAAGAAGAAGCAAAGTAATTCAGAAGTCCATAGAAAATCCTTTGGGACTGAAATAGTAATACCATGGTTTAACAGTGTTAAATACAATCAAAAGATTGTGAATGATGAGTATGGAATATAGGGTTACCACCTGTCCCACTTTGTGAAGGACAGTCCCTCTTTGGGCAGTTGTGTCCTACATAAAAATTGAAGAAATTGCAAATGGCCCGAGATATTAGGACAAACATATGTCCTATATTTAATGTAATAGTTGCATAAAACAGTTATTCTGTTTCTGAAACACCGAAATGTTATAAGAAACAGAATAAGCAACTAAAATGCTACAAGAATAAGCGTTTATTTAGACAAAAAAGTGAAGTTCTGTCCTTTGTACTGGCCCGTGGGTATGTTTTGCCTTGCAAAATCTGACGTTTGCACAAAAAATGTCCCACTTTGGGCATTTGAAAAGGTGGCAACCCTAATGGAATACAATCACTTATTTCTTTCCACTTAAGAGATCATTAGCTGCTCAAATACTGTCTTAGTAAGGACAGATAGGCATTCAAGGGACAATGAGGTAACACTTGAAAATTAATAAGGAAAGACCACTCACTGAGCAGTCTCAACCTGTATAACATTGCCCCTCTACTTATAAAAAGAGTAAAAGTAAAACTCTCTCTCTCTCTCTCTAGGTATCCACCCTTACACAAGGCTTGGAGGGAGTGGCTAAAAAAAATCTTTCAGAAATACAGGGAACTTTGTAATCAAGCTTAAAAAGTATATATACAAAGGTAAGAAATAATACTATGACCAACTACAACTTAATCATATCTTACCCAGTAGCAATCTTTATGATCTTATGTCTCAGCTATTTGGAAAAGATCATATGTCATCCCACTGCACAAGCGAGGAAACTCTACAGAAGTCTATAACATTTATCCCATTGCAACCAACCCCCCTCAAATTCCAGAAGAATGTATCCACACACAACCTCTTCACCATTTCCTATCAAAAAAGCTGTTAACCAATACTCAACCTGGATTCCAGCCTGGCTATAGAAGTACTACTACGCTATTATCCTTTTCAGATAATATAAACAAGAAAAGGGACTCTGACAAACTTCTCTTCAATATTTCTGGATCTGTCCAAAATCCTTGATACAGTCATAGCAAACTCCTTCAAAAACTGCTCCATCTCGGCCTAGCTCCTCTTTCATTTCAGTGGTTTAAAAGCTACCCGTCTGATAGAGAGCATACCGTCAGAAGGCAACATAGTTTCACTCCTTACTTCCCCATTACTGCTGGTTTACCCCAAGGATCAATTTAGTCCACTTCTCTAAAATTTTCATTAATGACTTCTATAACTCTTCTAGGCAGCATCACTTATACACTATGCTAATGATTTGACACTAATATGCTTATCTGACACTCTGGCACAAACCTCTTGAAAATCACACAAGAAGCTTTCACCTCTGTTGAAAACTGTCTTCACAATGCCCAATGAATCAAGCCCAAAAAAACAAAACTACACATTTCTCCCCAACGCATACTTGAAGGACAAATTTAACTTCAAAATCTTCTCACTTAAAAGACAGAATGGTATCCCATACAAAACTGCTTGGTGCGCCAATTGATAACGTCAGATTTGAACTCTGCATTCAAAATAATATTAAAAAAAAATCACCAGAAACTTAGCATGCTTTATAAACACTTTCTTACAAACTCTGCTATAATCATGCTAGCAACCACTTACCTCCTTCCTTCATTCTTGCATGGTTCCATTATCCTTAACTTGCACGTATCTCTTAAAACTAAATTTGAAAAACCTATGACAACATTGCTAAATGTGCTGCCAATAAACAATACTATACACATCACTGTACAGCCCGTGCAAGTCTGAACTGGCTGAACTTCAATCTTGTCTACTTTTCTCTGCCCCTGTATGTACAGATTCTCTACCAATCACCAGTTCCTGAACTTCACCTGGATATCCTACAGTCTCCATTTTACATAACCTCTTCCTATCACCTCCCTCCCATTAATACTAATCATAATCTCTCTCCTCCTTTCCAGTTAAAACTAAACATGTGACTTTTACTTACTACTGTGAACTGCCAAAAGGATGCACTCCAGAATCGTTTAAAGTATTTTATTCTGCTTTTTCTCTGTTCTCTTTGCAGCATATTTTTGTTATATCTCTAGGCCTTATAATATTGTTGATTATTTTTGAAATGTATCCTTTTCAACTTTTTTTTTTATGTAATGTCTTTGGGAAAAAAAATTGTGCTTTTATTCCTAAGCCTCTGGTAAAAATGGGCTCTTGTGACCCAGTCAGATTTCCCCAGTAAGTAAATGTTAATAACTAAAATAAATAAATAACAAAAAAGGGGACATTTTGAGGTGGACTGGTAATCTCCCACATCATGCCAATCTAAAGTAATTTTTTCTGAGGATGGGGTAACAGAGACCTCAAAGTAGAAATTGGGGGAAAGCGGACCTCACGGAAGAATGTACAAGTTGCATAACTGGAGATTCCAGTCATGATCCAACTAGTCTGGTAGGCCCGGGATGCAGCCTGCAAAAGGTTAAAAAGTTTAAATCGCCTACATATTCTTCTTATCATGGCCGCAGTGGTGCAGCAGTTAGCATTGTTGCCTCACAGCAAGACGTTTTCCAGTTCGATTCACGGCTGGGGTGCCTTCTGTGCAGAGTCTACATGCCCTCCCTGCAGTCGCATGGGTTTCCTCCCACATTCCATAGACATGCATTAGGTGAATTAGACACTCCAACCTGGCCGTAGGTGTGTGTGCGCGCTCGCAAGTGAGTGAGTGGTGCAAATAACTACCATGGTATAGCTAACCACCTGATGTAAAACTTGGCTTGAGATGATTGTCACTGCAGAAATGACACCTCAACCCCACGTGCAAAATGGAAAAAGGGGTTGAGGATGGATGGATTCTTCTTATAGTTTTCAGATGAGAAAACTATCAAAAAATGTCAAAATAATTCAAGAACTGAGCACTGCTCTCCTCAAGAGAAATCTATTAGCCAAGGCATACCTAAATCAAGGTAGTCTTATACAAAAAGAACTGTATGTCTGATGTTCTAACACTAAGACACAATGACAGATAACACTATGCAGTCTAGGTCCACAAAAAGCTGTAATCAAAGATCTGATGTGGCAGACAGCTAAATGAACAGTAATTTTACCTCCTCCTTAAAACTTTACGAATAGAAAACCATATAATGGCTATCTAATTCTATCCTGTAGAAGACAAGTTCTCCTCTAAACTCTTGAAAGCATCTGAATATACTTCAACTTACAATGGTCCTAAACTGTACCATTGTTAGCGAGTTGAATATACAGAGGATGCGCTCTAGTTGGAGCTGTATGATAATGAACAACTTTATGGCTCAACTATATATCACTACAAACACATTAGATTCATCTGTACTGCTGTTACTATCCAATACAGTAAGTGAATAAGGCCAGTTTAAAGCACACCTTAAATTCCTGTACTGGATCAGCTCAATACCATCAGATCACAGCAATGATTCCAAAACTAGGCCATGTATGATCACATCCAGTTAAAGTACCACTGCCAGCAAATGATCTCTACAGCGGTTAGCAGAACAAAGTCAAAACTTTTTGTAAGCTGGAAAAAGTCTAAGGTGAATTGAATATACTATCCTAGATATGTTATACAATAAACTGTCTGGGCAAATGGGTTTGAAGCGGACAAGAAAGTCTGAGCTCTTGCAAAAATGCTGCTTCCTAGTTACACAGACCGTAAATGACAAACTCCACAACTTTCTCTTGTCCTGAGGAAAGTCAAGAGAGATGGAGAATCCACTGTCAATACCAGTTATCCTGAACTCAGGAAACAGATAACCCCTCCCCCCACCACCACTGTTATTGCCCCTCATAAAATACATAAGGCAGAAATAGTAAAACAGATCATGCCAAGAGAAAACCAAAATTTTCTTCTTACCAGACCTCTATATGATAGAAACTAGATCAGCATCCAACAATAAGTCCAAAGCAATACTAGGCTTGTTGCAAATTAGCAAGGCATTAAAGAGACCATGAATGTGGAAATACAGAGGAAGTGTCCTATATTCTGGTAATAGTAGAACAGTCTTTCACACATCTTGCACCTTTATCCCCCCCCCCCATAACCTCTGCTGTGGGGAAGGCTTCATCTGTACCCATTATACTGATCTATGCACAAAATCTAATATCTCTGTACATTGGAATAGACCGAATACTCAGAGCTAATGCAGCTTTGGATTTTATACTCCCTTTACTCACACTTTTTAGTCTTGCTCCCCCCCCCCCCTTACATTTTTAGTCTACATTTCCCAGGATCACAAGTATAGTTCTCATAATTTCAACAAAATCATCACCAATTCCCCTTCTCCCCATTTTTTCTACATGGGGTCGGGATATCATGTTAACTGTCACCATCTTTCTTAATTCAGTGAAATGCTCCTGCCTTCTTCAACACTCATGGCAGGCTGTTGCAGACCTTCTCTCACAATCCATCCACCTCTTTGCTGGACGTCCTCATTTCCTCTTACCTTCTTCCTGTCTGTCCCAAATCTTCTTCACCAGACTTGGAGATTAAGAGGTCAGTTGGAATAATGTTTTAAGGTCTTCACTTCCGATGAACAAGGTAAGATCTTGATCCCCGGCCAATGCCCGTTTGGAATTTGCATGTTTTCCCTGGGTCTCTGTGGGGTTCCTCCCACCTCCAGTAAATATGCCGAGTGTTTCCATCTCAATCTCATCAATGAATGGAGCTGTGGGCAGCAGCACAGACACTACATGGTGCCCTATTGGGGGAAAATTTGTATAGACCAACCATCTTGGGCCTCTACTGTGAAGTCCAGTATCCTCAAGATAAGAGAACATGGCTCACAGGCTGCACGCCATGCCAAGACTAACTACTAGACAGCATAAAATATGCTTCTAGGGGATTCAGTCAATACCTCAAACCAAAAAGCAGTGCAAGTTCAATTAAAATGGGAAGAACTAAGTCTTCAAGGTAGCTGATTTCCAAATAAGCAATAAGATGATACAGACCACAAAAAATCTACATGTCAGCAAGTGGAGTTTTCATCATACATACTACCAAAGCAACAGCAGTGAAGGAAAAGATGCAGTCTGGCCAGGATCCTGGATCCTGAAAAAGACCAAAAACATCCCACATTCTGATCAAAAAACATTTACTACCCAGCCATTTCAGTGGCATGGAGGGATAAAGTCCTGACTACAGCCCAGAATATGTTGGTTTGATCAGTGGCTCAGTGACTGAGTAGAAAGGAAGGAATGGGCACCCATCCAAGGTGGGAAGGTGCTCATTGATGTGCTCCCTAAGAGAAGGCATGGTCCAAAGACAGGAACTGCCCTAAGGATGTTATCAACAAGCATGGGGGGGCAGGGAAAGAAAGTGGGCAGATTATAACCCCCCATGGAAACACAGATAAGCAGAGCCCAAAGACACCCTCAGAATCCACAAGTGGCCCCAGTGAAAATGGAGTTAAGTTTGGGGAGGGGGGGGTTGTGAGGTTGGAGAGTAGTTGTTAGACCTGGAGTGGGTCAGTTAATGAGATTAGGGGATCAAAAACACCACTTCCATGGTGTGGAGTGATAATGGCTTGACTAAGTTGCAAAACACTACAGTTTATCTACTGGTTCAGGTGTCTGTAGCAGCTGAACAGAATGGATCAGAGTCTGTACCTGATGCCAACTCATTGATACTGATGGGAAGGAGGCAGCCTTGGCTCATCACATGGCTAACAGCTAACAGGAGCAATACAGGTTCAGCTAGTGGGGTTCTTAACCATCCAAGCTTGTGCTATCGTTAGTACATTCTCACCAAAAAAACTGAGGGGAAGGTAGCCCTTGAAAGATAGCAAGGCTTAGAAGTGGGAAGGATGCTCCCATGTGGAAAGGGTAAGCTGCCCCCATGACCAGGAAGTTGGCATGCTCTCTGCTGCCCAATCCTCAACAGGGAACAGAGGGTTGAAGGAGGTTCTCAGACAGTAGGGCTTTCATCCTGCCAGGAATACCTAGGTCACAACAAAATTAGAGGAGTCATCAGACAAGGTCCTGTGGTAGCAAAAAAAGAAATAAAAGCATCTAGTTTCCAAAACTATGTTAGCAGGTAAGTCACAATGTCAGCAGCAAATGGGATAAGTCAACATATCCAAATCCACAAGTATATTTTCATGATCACACAATAGCAGTGGTTATATCCAAGAGCAACAAGGCTCCAACCAGACATTTAATGATCAGCTTCATTACAGACATAAGAACTGAACTTTGATACATCTGCATTTTGTTGAGAGAGCTTACCTAAATTCAACTCGAGTCACACCACTTGTGTGGGGGGGTTAACTTGATGAAATTGTCTTTTGAGGAGTTGGCTAACAGACCTCTCCAAATTCTCAGTCAGGAATTTCAACTGAGCACAGAATCATTCAAGTACCAGGGGTGTAACAGAACAATGAAACCAGCAATTTTGCAAAATATATGTATGCATGCGAGAGAAAAGGAATGGAAAATGAGATGTGTTGGTATGTTTATAGTGAGATGAAGAATGCTGGTATAATCATGCATAGCTACATAGGCAGCAATATGTCATGTTTATTTATTTATTTTTGTGGAAGAAAAGTTACTTTTTTGTTTTAAGGTTGACCAGTGCTATTATGGCACAAAAAAGTGTTGGAACATGGGACCAAAGGTTTGCTACTTTTTCATTTAACCAAAGTGGGGCTTTTTTTATGGAACATGCATTTTTTCAGGTCAAACCATACTTGCATGCAGTACAAAAGACTGGATTTCACATTTTTGTTAAAACAAAAGCTCACTGCTGTAGAATTTGAGATTTATTTTTTTTCCTGTAATGTTAAGGTGTTTCAGGTACAAAATAGTTTTATGCAATTGAAACAGGACCATAGGAAATACTTTGTGTCAGTTTCTCAGGTCATTTGTCATTATTCACGTTTTTCACAGGATGGAACTGTCCAAACAGGGACTCTCCTGCACAAAGCAGGACAGGTGGTACTCCTGTCATGTCCCTTCCAGTTACACAATAATGCAAAATACTTTCAACCAATTACAAACCTTGTCCTTTCTTTCTCTTCCTGTTTAATGTTTTGTGGTTACCTGACTTTTGGAAATGAGGGGACTGACTGCTCTCTTTCTTACAAAACACTCCACTTTTAATATGTACAGAGAAATGAAATACCATCACATAGTATATAAACAAAATATAGCGTTTTGCATTAAATCTCTAACCCTAGATATGCAATGCTAATGTCAACACTCAGGCCGTCTCTCACAGTAAGAAAGTGCATTTGCTTTCATGTACACAAAAAATGTATGCTTATACAACATATGCAGTTACACACGTTTCTGAATAAGAATGTGTTTTAGACAGAAAAAAAATATTTAGATCCCTTAGTTACTAAAAAAAATTAACAGAATATTTACTTTACTTTTGTGCAGATGAGAAATCTCGTCTGCTCTCTACGTATCCTCTAGAATCACGTACTTGGATTATTAGTTCGCAGCCCAGCCTTGCATTGCCACAGCTCTCAGCAGGGGATAGTACAGCTGTTATGAATAAAGCATCTAACGTTCCCTTTGTTGTGTAATGATGAAGAATTGCGGGCATACAGACTCCCTCAAAGTACATCATCCCAGTAATCTGTTACAGCTATGTGACCTCTTAAAGGAAGCCAAGGAATAAAGTCACAGTAATGTGCAATGTGAAAAGACTATGTTAAAAAATAAAAAAATATGTATAACTTCAGGCAGTAACTATGGACACTTGAAATACTTGAAGTGAGACACCTCACTATGAAATGCTACAGCTGATTGTTTTTAAAATGGCATGGATATCAACAAATCACACACACACACACACACACACACACACACACACACACACACACACACACACACACACACACACACACACAAAAAAGTAGAATACAAAATAACTTAGAAGCATTTAAAACTACAACTATACAATAGCAAAGTTGTCAAAGAAAACAAGACATATTCCTCTCTCAGCTAAATGGTAGGCAAAAGCTACTTTTGTACTCATATTTGTGAGTTAAATGTAAATATTTGAGAAGTAAAAATGCAACACGAGTGAGAAGCATCAGTGTAAACCACAAGGAGGGTGCATTTTAATTTGGGAGAAGCCCATTTGAATAGAGAGCCATCTCATCAAAAGACCATTTTGTTGAATTACCTCCCTTCCTCAGATGCAGCACAACCACAGAGTTAGACTATTTAAATAAGGGAGTACAAAGGCTATAGTGCCTCACATGGGAAGCAGCCCATCCACAAAACTATACGATGTACAGCTTTCCATTGAACTAACTCAGTTAAATGGCCTTCATGTGAGTTGGTGTTCAAAGTAAAGGGTAAGTCCCGAGAATCACCGTCACATGTCAGACTCCGCTGCGACAGGAAATAAGTGAAAATGCTGGCTACTTCACATATGAATAAGCAGGGGAATAAAAAGTGTACCTTCATTACCACAGCCTCACAAGGCACTTTCCATAATCTACTGTTATGGTGAGTTTCAAACAGCTATCCTAGGTACATCTTAAGCACCATTACTATGGGATTCATTATATGGATCTATATTACTTTATATAAATAGCAATTCAGCGAACTTATATTCAAAAAACATAAAAACAGCAAACATTCACTTAAGTGAACATTCACATCTGTGAATGTGTTACACAAGGAAAGGAGTTACTTGGTCAACATTCCCACCATAACACACACTGCAGTATATCAAACCCACACACACCCCTACTTATATATACAAACTCCAAGATCGCACTACAGTGGGGAATAGAGCATTTCCTCATGTTGGCCAAGTGACTCCTTTCCCCTGTGTAACACATTCGTGGATGTGAACATTTGCCGTTTTATGTTCCTTGAATAGCAGTTCACAGAATTGCTATTTTAATGAAGTAATATAGCCCCCATTATACAAATGCAGGCATGCAAAGTAATGCAGTTTAAAACCCACCATAAAGATGATTTGTCTACAGCATCTGCTGTAAACAAAGCTCAGCAACTGTTTCTCAAAATTACAAGATTAACTGAAAATGCATGAAATCATTCTAGCCTAAGGAAAAAAGATTCAAGGGAGAAAAAAAAAAGAAAAGTCCCCTAACGGTTTTGCATGCAGTACCCCACGAAGAGCAAGGAAAATTAAAGCAATGATTAATCAAGCTTAAATACCAATGAAAATAGTCATGTGACAATTAACTTTTAAAGCTACACACAAGTATTTTATGTTACAAAAAATACATGGCTATTAAGGTTAAAGGTCTTTCTACCCTTCCAAAATTGAGAAAGCTTTTTTTAAATAACCCTCATTAGAACTATAACATTCAACCATACACAATATACTACTACAATGCCAAGGTATGCAATGCTGTACAGATCCTTTGTTTTTTATGGGTATTGTTTCCTACGGCATGATGTACAGAAGAGCATTGGCAAGTATCTCAGCAAAATAAAAAAAGATACAATGCTCATTTCTACCCTTTATGATTGTAATGTATGCTCTTTTCAATCTAGACACAAAAAAATGCATTTTTGTAGTGATGTAATTCGGAATCAGATTCCAAAACTGAATACGTAATGCTGTGATAATTACAGACCAAGAAAAACAATGAATCCCTTACTTAGGAATTTGTACCATTCACCTTGCCCCAAGGATGGAAGAGGCATATGTGCATTTCTAGAGTAGCAGACCAAGCCTGAGCCCATATATGTTGACTAGAAGGGCAGTCCCCATGTATATGCAGACTGATTATACAACCCGCTCATGCCAGAACAAAACCTGTATAACTGCTTAAGTGCTGTCAGAAATGGACACACTTAAAATGAACACACACCAGAGCCACTTTATATCCAAATACTGTTCACTTTCTCAGGGTTAATTCCCATTCAGAATAGGTCACAGCAGCTTGTATATAGTTTCCCATGTAGTTCTGGTTTCAGTGAATAGTTCCAAATGAGACAACAAGTTAGTATTATACAATTCTAAGGCACTACTCCACAATCGGCTAATCTGACCATCAAGGACTGAATGGCTAATGCAAATAACATCCTTTTTGAAAAGATTTTAAAATAAGCACATTCAAAATGGTTTTACATTATCATTTAAGATGTGAAAGTCATCTGTTAACTTCTTTACTTTTGAAGGCAAAAATGAGGTCTCATCACTGTAACTCTACCCTACCTATTGTAGGGTACATCTTGGTTCATTTAGATTATTCCAATCCATTTTCAGCCTCAGTTTTAAAAGGTTTATTATTAAAGGAAACATCTTTGAAATGTACTACTTTTTGACACAGATTAAATTTTGAATTAGCATATCAGGAGATCATTGTCATGTGACAGTTGCATACAGAGGCGGCAATAACTGTTTTACATTGTCTGATGAAGTCTTATTGGATTGTCAGCGAGCCAAAAACACTTGCAACACAAAATATTTCTTTTTTTTTTTTTTTTAAGTTTATTTCTACCTTATTTTTGTGCAGTGATTCAATGTTTTTTTTTGTATTTCAGTCTTGCCTTGAATTACTAAGACCAGTTATATTTCAGACAATTGAATTTTTTCCACCTTTTTGAGAATGCATGTTAATGAGGGCGCTTTCTAATAAAGCCGTTATTGCATTTACACATACTAAAAAACTGACTGTCCAGTCTCTAAACTTATGGTTATGCTTATTGAGAAAACAGTATCTGCACAGATATACTTCTGACATCTAATGGCCTTCTCTGACCCATGCTACTCCGGTTTTAAATCTAGCAGCAGTTCTAAGCCCATTTGTGCATGCAATGTACAACTTGGCATATAGCTTTTAAAAGCAATTTGTTTGTTGCAATGAGATGTACTGAACTTTTTTTTTTATATATTTTTTATATATTAAACAGGAATATGTACACAGACAATCCTCTCCTCCTACCCCCCAACACTACAACCTGCAAGAGATGCACTTACATAGCCAAACTGGAAGCAAAGCTCTCTCTGGCCAAGATTGTGCTAGACTGTCAAGAGGAGAAGGTTAACACCTGCACTACACCTCAAGCAACTCATAGCCCTTCAAAACCCACACGCCCATAACATTAACCTGCCCAAGCAACAAGGACCTCCGAAGCTGAAACACAAACACCAGTCACAACCAAAGTGACACAGCTCACAACACCAGTGTGCCACCCAACAGCCCCTAAGGCAAGACAATGTAACCAACACTTTAGTCATAGGTGACTATAGTCATGCACACTGATGTCCCACTCAACACGCTGAACAAGGAGAAAATTACAGTCAGCTGCCTGTCGGGTGCCAGGATCCGCCACATAATGCATGGACTCAAGTCACTCCACAAGTACAAATATGATTCTGTCATTGTCCATGCTGGAGTGAATGACTTGAGACGTACCTCCCTGGACTACATGAAAAGAGACATGGAAGAGCTCTTGGATCATGTGGCCAAGGCAGGTATGACCCCAGCCCTGAGTAGCATCCTGCCTTCGTCCAGAATGATACCATAGTAGGACAAAATGACTGACTTCAACAATTGGCTAAGCTTCTGGTGTCATTCAAAGGGGATCCAATATCTATCTGCCTGGGAAGACATGATCGACAAACCACGATGCTTTGCCAGAGATGGTCTGCACCGGTCACCCCTGGAATTCAGGTTACTGGCTAAACTCTTGCTACCCCTATAGTGCCTTTTTAGGCAAGGTTCAAAGGATAAAACCACCACCGTAACAGATACAAGCATGCAAAATCTGAAGATAATGCTAGTCAATGCTAGAAGTCTAAACCTCAAAATGCTCTCTCTCGAGGCACTCCTAAAAATGGAGAACATCGATATCTGTGCAGTAACTGAGACCTGGTTCAAGGCTCCAGAGAGCACACCTGCAATACCAGGCTACAACTCTTGCCACACTTTTCAGCCACAAAACCAAGACCGAAACACTAAAGGTGGAGGAGTGTCCATATTCACCATGGATATTAACACCTCCAGGCTAGTTGCCCAACACAATGCATCTGAAATTCTCCAGGTGCAACTAACACTAGGTAAGACTGCAATCCAAATTGTAGCTTGCTACAGATACCCCACCATGCCCAAAGATTCTCACTTCACCTTTCTAAACATACTGGAAAATATTAAGATACAACAAACACATTAATACTGGGAGATTTCAACTACTCTGCCATTAACTGGGAAAACTACTCTGGTAGCAACTCCTTTTCCCAACGGTTCTTGGATATCCTAGACTTGGTCATTACCAACATGGGAGATAGATGCTCCACACCAATGGTCACCCCCTCATTGGTCAGGTCTGACCATAAGCAAATCAACCCTTAACATCCACATCCCACCCCACTCCCCAGTAAGGAAACCTCCTTAAAAAACTTCTCCAAAGCCAACTTCATACTACTGAAGTCAGAAGTGACAAACTTTATGACACCCATGCAGACGGGATCTGAAAGTCCGACTACAGAATCCTACGGCACTGTACGAGCACATCCACTTGTGCATGAATTGTGCCATCCCAAATAGAACAAAGATGCTCTTCTCCAAAAAAAAGAAGCCAATCTGGTGGTCCCCTGCTATAAACAAACTATACAACAGACGGAAGAAACTGTTGCAGAAAAAAGGAAAATCCCAGGATGCAAAAAACTCCCTCACCAGCCTCAGTAAGAAGCTGAGATCCCTCAAAATCCTCAAAAGCTAGTTACGAAAATAAAATTGCCAAAGATTCCAAAGACGACCACAAGGCATTCTATAGTTATGTCAAGAATCAAAATGGCAATGCTCAGATCTGCTCAGAGCTACAACAGAATGGCATTAAATATACTGATCCCAAGGATATTGCCAATATTCTGGCAAATCGATTTAGTGCCAACTTCTCCCCCCTCTCACCCCTAAAGGGCCCATCTCAATACCAAAAGATTGCCAAATTCTGGTAATCACTGCCACACAGGCAGAAACCACAGTCTCCAAAGCTAAGAATACAGCATCCAAGGGACCAGATGACATCCCAGGGCTGTGTACTACATGAACTACAAAATGAACTGGCACCTCACCTAAGTGTCATGTTTAATCATAGCCTCACCTCAGGCTTCGTGCCCACTGAGTGGCGCACAGCTGCAGTTATCCCACTCCACAAGGGGGGATCCACCTTGAATCCCGGGAACTACCGTCCCATCAGTCTGACAAGCCTGATCTGCAAAGGCATGGAATGCATTATCATGGAACTTATAAACAAAGACATTGGCAACCTTCAAACACTGGACCCCACTCAGTTTGGGTTTGTGAAGGACCAATCTTGTCTCCTGGATCTGACTGACTTCTTCGAATCAGTCTCCAGAGCTGTGGATGAGGCTAAGGTGGTCCACACAGCCTATCTGGACCTTGCCAAAGCCTTCAACACCATCACCCACTCTGGAATCACAGATAAACTTACTAAGCTGGGCATAAATCCCTACGTCACTCGATGGGTTGCCAAATGACTTACTGACAGAACCCAGACTGTAAAAGTAGCCAACTCCAAATCCAGCTCCAGACAAGTGGAGTACCTCCGGGTTCAGTCCTGGGACCACTCTTGTTTGGCATCTACTTCTCTGAAGTACAGGCCAACACTCAGGAACTCTGGCTAACAAAGTTCGCAGATGACTGCAAACTGGGAGCCATTAATGAATCCCCAAATTATGTAGATATTTTACAAAAGGGCCTTACAGAAACAGATACCTGGTGCCAGAGCCATGGGCTCAAGCTTAATGCCAAGAAATGTACAGTTCTCCCCTTTGGAAAAAAACATGCACCCATGAATTACCACATAGGTGGCAGTACACTAAACATCGCAAGTGTGATGAGAGACTTAGGGACACAGGTAGACAGTGGTCTCACTTTCGATAACCACATCACCACAACAGTCAGGAAATCCTTCTATGTGGCACACCTCATCACTAACGGCTTTTCATCCAGAAAAAAGGTAGTCATTGTACTCGTGCCTCATCAGACCCATTATAGAGTATAATTCCCAGTTTGGTATGTACCTCACAAAACATCTGCAACAGCTGGAAAGGCCACAGAAATACCTCGTTAAAAGAATCACAGGCCTAAAGCAGATGCCATATGCTGACAATCTAAAAAAAACTCCAGCTATACTCTGTGGCATATCATCTACTCAGAGGCGATCTCTGCTTAACATACAAGGCTATGTTAAACCCTGAGCAGTTGGACATGCTCCACAAAGAAATCCCAATCCCTCAGAGCCACACGCTCCAGGGATCTAAACCTAGTCATCACAATGAACAAAACATGCTGGAGGGATAGGTTCCTGACCCAGAGACTCCCCATACTCTGTAACAGACTGCCCATACATGTCAAGTATAGCGCCTCCTTGGCCCTCTTCAAAAGGAACCTTGATGATTGGATGGGAGATAGGAAATTCACACCAGGGATCATGTCAGTCTCCCTGCTAGACAGGGGTCCAGAGAAGTAAATATTGTGGGAAGAAACATCCAGGGAATTGTTATGGCTAGGCTTGTACCGATAGCCTAGTACCAACCTATGAACCTATGGCTGATGGATATATACTTGTCAGCTTCTTTTATTCAAATGCCTGTGTGTGGGCATGTACGTGTGCATTTTATTTTCTTAAACCTGCATTTTCTGTGGCTGGGATACAGCATTTGTGGCAAAGACATCCTGGAAGTTGGCATGCAATTCCAAAAATCTTGAGCATGCCCCCCCCCCCCCCAAGACATCCCTTAGTTGGTCTGCAACTGTCCTCCTACTGGCACAAGATGAAATGTTATATTAATCCTGGTCATCCCTCTCTTGGCAGCTGTCACCATTTTACAGCATGGCATACTGACTACATGTCCAAGACTACTTTCTGGCACTGTGCATGAACAGCTAGTCTCTTATCTTCCAGAGCACTCTCAATAGCAGATCTTCAGAGTTAATTCCTATCATAGTCATTTGCTGAAGTACGGGATGCAATGAGGCTCAACTCTTGCACCACTGTTACTGGCAATGTGTATTCTGCCACTTGGTGTTATTGCAAGTGAATATTACTTATATTATTCACATTCTGATGATATTCTGCTTCAGTTCCTCCATTCTCTGTAGTCTGTGCCAGATGTTGCCATCAGTGAACACGGTCTGAAATCCATCTTTAAATGGATGTCAAAAAATCAAGTAAAGCTGAAACCAGCAAAGACTAACTAGATGTTGGTATATTCCATCGTCCACTCATATCTTCCTTGGGGATGGTTAAACAATCTGCATCAAATATACATGATCTGGACAGGATTCTGATGACCAGTTCTCACTGAAGGACTAGGTGTCTATCACCACCACTAGATCATACTTATGTAAAGAACATTGTTCAGGTCAGGAAGGTTGTTCCATCTTCAGACCTTGTAAAACGGTTCATGCACATTTTTTCTCTCACAAAGATGTCTGCAACATCCAATTCTATATTTTTGGATGGTGACCTGATGAGAGTGGCTGCAACAGTTGCAAAATTCTGTGGCATGGCTGCTGGTCAGGGTATTCCCAGGCATGTCATAATATGCCTTTCCTAAAGAACTTGCATTGGCTGCCAGTTTCTGACAACTTAGTTTTAACAGCCTAATTCTTGCACTGGCATTTTCCTTCTCCCTGGCCAAGCCCCTCAATTATGACAGGATTGATTGCTAGAAGTTATAAAGATTGGCCTTGAAACATCTGGCAGGTACATTTTTGCCCATCTTACCCAGGTATTTAGATAACATTCCTGAAGTTACCATTTTCTGATCAGTTCTAACTCATTGAAAATGCAGATCCAAGGACGTATTTGTATACACCAGCTTTACTGCAAGACTGCAGTTGTGTGAGCCATTGTTTTTATCTGCAAGGTGTTTCTTCTTTTCCAGTTGAGTAATGGTGGAATTAGTTATTCATATATATATATATATATATATATATATATATATATATATATGGGGTGGGAAGATGAAGCCCCTACTAGAAGAGAAATTGCAGGAGAGCTTGCTTCCTTTACAAATAAATGCTTTGAGTTGTCACTTGCAGTTTTGCAGGATGTGCTTTTTGATGAGGCTTTACTTAGAGTTTGCTGTTCAGGGTACAAAAAGTGCATACCTCCCCAACCATACTGTTTTTACTGAGTTTTGGGGTGCCACGATTCCAGAGTGGCACCCCTTCATTTCCGAATTTTTCTTTTTTTTTTTTTTTTCATTTTTCGCGCTTGAGCCGACATCATCACGCGAGAGGACATCCGCTGCATCAGGGCTACCCAGCTTGTCAGAACTGAGCTCCAGTAGCTCACGTCACGCATGTATTTCTGGCTGGCCATTCTGCGAGTGGGAATGGCAACAGAACGACTGAGGAAAGAACCGGCGGGAACGGCATTATGGAATTTATTCTGAATGGAGGAAAGGCAACAGCCAGGATTTATAAATGTGAGCAGGAACAGATTTGCAATAAGGTATTGTATTTTATGAATGACTTCCACAAAGAAAATGAAGAACATGGCATTCTCCAGAATCTTTCTGCACAACTGACCAGATTTCAGTATCGTACTAATGTCAGTGGTGTTTAAGGGTATTGGTAATGATTATTGCTATGGTACATCGAGTAGCTGCTTACATTTCCAGCCACTCTTAACTCTAAGAATATCTGCTTACAGCAGCACTACTTTCCAAAGAAGACAGGCTAACAATATATTTTTTTTTAATTTACAACCGCAACTACATTTGCTACGAGTGCATTCTTTTAAGTCCAACTATATATTTGCAGTTTATA
Source organism: Protopterus annectens (assembly GCF_019279795.1). Lineage (NCBI taxonomy): Eukaryota > Metazoa > Chordata > Ceratodontiformes > Protopteridae > Protopterus > Protopterus annectens. The sequence goes on from NC_056725.1 coordinate 1,404,256,937, forward strand.
CCTGTGCAATGATCTTTTCTTCCCTAAGTTAAGTAAAACCTAGTGCAAATCCACTAGTCAGAGTAGGTTCCAGCACATGGTATGGACTTGCATCATCCTTGATATAAATAAAAAAGCTGTCGCTGGAAAACACACATACTTTAATAAAACAAAGCACAAGTCACCTATTCTTTCATGCAGAAACTTTCATCACATATTTATTTTATTAAGCTGATTTTTTTCCATTTTTGAGTAAAGGTGCAGCCAGTGTAGTGTCATTCTTGTGGCTTTTTACAGTAAGTACTCAAACAAAACTGTCAAAGACACACATCATCCTCATTATGTAAAATATGAAATAAGGAAATCTATGCATGGTCTTTTGAGCAAGGCACTAATGAGACAGCAGGAAAATGCATGCAGATATAAGATAGTACAGTATGGCAGAAAGAGAGGAATAATAAGGAAAAATACAGCAGTTGTAAAAGTAGCTTTTTTACAAGTATTTTGGGAAGTAGACTGTGTATACATTGGCGTTGCTTTCCTCTATTGTAGGCTAACACCTAATATTCGTGCATTGCCTTTGGCTATCGATGATCACAGTCGGCTTCTGGATGACATTCTTTAGGATAGCTTTCTCAAAAATCTCTAGTTATTATCTGGCTATTTTGATGATGATTAATCTCCATTTGCCTTTTTTTCCTGACGTCAAACTGCAAATTTGACAACCTCGCCAAAGGAAGCTCGGGAAACTATGAAATAGAACTTTCTAAACTATTTATTGTAATTACTGAGGACGAAAAGCACTTCATTTTAAAAGTTCTATTTTATAGTTTCCCGAGCTTCCTTTGACGTGGTTGTCAGATTTGTATTTTGTTTTTTTCCTGACGTGGTTGATGACTTTTAGAATGTCATATTCATAAGCTGATCAGCACCTTCATGGAAAAGATAATTCACTATAAGTGCAGTATCTATGGAGTCAAACCCACAACATTTTCCAGTTATGCAGAAATAAATCATTCAGGAGGGAAGGAACCTTTCAAGTAGAACATACCAAAGCATAGTACTCTAGGTTCAGTATTAATCAGCTACTTTATAAACAGGTAACTGTACAGCAAATAACGAGAGAAACATAGTTGATTTTAATTGACAGTAGAATCTGCCATGTTTCTTATGAGTTTAATCACTGTTAATATAGTCCAGTAGGTTTGGTCAGTGTTTATGAAGTCCGTGTTCTCACTTCCTGTCCTCACCTGTGTGGAAGAAGATCCACAGTCTCACCAAGAACTACGATTACTCAATTTCTGACATTCTTAAACATTGAATGCGGCCTTTTGTGTAAAATATAGCATTACTTAGCTAGAGTTTCTTAATACTACATGGTGTGTACACTAGCTAATTTGATTTCTTGTATGTAAAACATACTTTGCTAAGATTTACTCTGATCAAATATTTTGAAGGCTAGCTGACTTACATTATACTATTATTTGGTTTTGTGTGTGTGTGTGTGTGTGTGTGTGTGTGTGTGTGTGTGTGTGTGTGTGTGTGTGTGTGTGTGTGTGTGTGTGTGTGTGTAAATGCCCCATTTTAATACACCTGGTGGCTAGAGGCACTCTGGCTCAAACCCTGTACCTTTGGTACAGGGTAAAAAGAGCCTAAAATCCCTACCCACCACCACTTGTGAATTTGTCCAGGATTTTTTTAAGAGGTTGAGAACTATGGTGAGAAGTGAGAACTGAATTTGTATTCCCCCATTATTGGCTTTGTCCAGGTTTTGTGTGCTAAGAGGTTGAGAGCTATGGTGAGAAGTGAGAACTGAATTCACTAAATGATAGCCATTTAAGTTTGTCTTCCTATCTTTCAGGAAACTGCTGATTTGGCATAGTGGTATGTTGCTCTGACTGTAGTGCACAGGGTCCTGGGTTCAAGACTTGCCAGTGAAATGCATGTTGGCAACAACATTTTATTCTAGCAACTTTCCAAAATTATGCAAGTAATGTTTAAAATGTGTCCCTGCTGGTTTTTGGTCTTTTGTTCCCCCTCAAAAAAAACTGAAACTGAAAATAAGTGCGAGAAGCTGTGCAAGATGCCTATGGGCTTATGCTACTGTCATTTTATTTATAATGTGGGTGTGAGTAGACTTTTATGATGGAAATGTTCTGAATTGGGCAGTTTTGTCATTATTGGTTCATGCATTTTGTTTCATTGCCTGCAGTACAGCCTGGAAAAATGTTCAAGCAAATAATAATTAAATTTAAATTGCGCTCTAACAAGTATGCTGTACTATACAAGCAATATAATTTAATAAAGTCAGGAAGGTGAATCAAAGAAAAGAACACATGTATGTTTCTTCTTTTGTGTGCAAGGGGCCAATGATTTGAAAACAGCCCAAAGGTAATCTTTATCCACCACTGGCTAGATGCATTTTCTTTGGATATGGTGTGGGTTTCAATGCTGTTTCAATGAATGTGAGTTTCAAGGGCAGAGAAGTTTTAATACCAAGTCTATTTTCGTTGTGAGACCGTATTGCTTTGTTTAGCAGATGTCTATTAGTGTTTGTGCATTGTGCTGTAAAATGTAAAAATAAAATCCAAATAATCATTGTAGAAAGAAAGGAGTATGCACACACTAGTGTTTGTGGGGAGAAATAGCGAAGTAATGGGACATTGGAATGGCTGCAGGGGGACTCTGGTGCCATATTTTGGTTGTCTGTTCTTTAGTTTGCATTTGAAAGTTGGTATCCCACAATTCCACTGGAGTGGGTGGGGTTACATAATTACGTATGCAAGTTATATGTTAATCAGCGTACAGATTTGTACTTCTTTTTCATGGGTCCTGTCCAGATGGTCATACCTCTCAACTTGGAAACATCAAAAAAGTGTCATGGTGGATCACCCTCTTATCTGCTACCTTTCCTAATCTTGGTATAAGATTCAACAGCATCCTTCAGGCAATACCTAAAAATACCTCGTTATCCCCTAAGGCCCACTGTTTCAATGTTTACATTTGCAAATTTGTTTTAAAAATCTGTTAAGTTGTTTTACTGTTTGATGTTTTAGTTCTGTACACTTTTTTGTTTTTAATTTACATTAGGTTTATTATTCAGTCACTAAAATACTACAAATAAATTTGCTAAAGACTATATAAAGCTCTTTATACACAGTAAGGTGAAAGGTATATACAACAGTCTTCCAAGGCAAATATTTTATGTCAGTAGAACAAATTGTTTCAAGCAATGGTAAAGTCATATTTTCTAGATCAATATTTATATCCCATGCTGAAGCTGCTGGATATTTCCTTCAACTTTAGTTTTAGTGACACGGCTGTTTTCTACTTACTGTAGAGATTCAAACTAGAAGAGAATGGGGAAAAACAAGAAATATCTAAAACTTTGCAGTATCATTTCAAGCACATGTAATCATTGTGCAAAAAATCCACATGCATAACAAAAAATTAAACCAAAGCAAGCAAACTGAATTAGTCTGCTAAAAGAAACTGAAAAACAAAAGTTCATATGCTATATGCTAGAAACGAAGTGCCTGCAAGTAAAAATGTTGTACATTTGTTTAAAAAATGGATAGGGAACCAGGGAAGTTCCTTTATTCCTTTTATAAGTGCCATGGGATCTTTGATATCCACCTGAGTTACCATCCATTTGCGTCTCTTCAGTCTTGATAATAGCAATCCATCAGAAAAGGTGACACACAATCCAAATACCAGCCCACTTGTAAAGTTGTTGACAATCCCAATAGAAAGTTGGTGAAGAACAGCAGCATCAGACTTGGGATTCAGAATCTTCAATATTTCAAATTCCAGGACCTCAAGCACACTGAAACCAAAGACTACACACCAACGAAACAAAACAGTAGTAACCAGGATCACTAAAGTATGCGGAGAAATGCTAAGGAAAACTGCTATAACAATGCATGCAAAAGTCCACTATCATTGCATATCCCCTTAGCAGGAAGATTTGCTGCACAATGACAATATCATTTGGGGAGATTGAGGAAACTAGCAATCGTTTCCATCAGGATTATAAGCCCCAATGTTATTTATTTATTTGTAATATGTACATGTGAAGGAAAGCTAACTGGTTAAAAAAAAAAAAAAAAAAAAAAAAAAATAATTGCTTATGACTGTTTAGTATTCCCAAATAGGGTATACTGCTTCAGGCAGCTAGGGTTTGGCCATTCAGCCATTTCCTTCTCCACATTCTCATGTCACAGAAATTTTAAAAGTTAATTTTTCAACGGTGAAAAGAAAAGCAACATTTTATTATGAAAAAGATAACCAAACTCAAAGATGTGTTCTGGTTTATGGTAAGTGTTTTTTTTTGTCAACCTCCCAAAATCATTGGGTATGATGTTAAAGAGAAGTCAGTCACCTTCAGACATTAGCTTGATAGTTTGTTAAAAGCAGCCTTTTTAATTCCGCCTCACTGATAGCAAGGGCAAAATGATATGGTCAAAACTGAGCAAGCAGAATGCTCTAACATTCAAGCTCTATATGTCCTGAACCAAAGCAAACATATTCCTTACTTATCTTTTCTGACTGGATTAAGCCCACCAAGTATGGCTTATTTTCAGGGACTCAAAATGGCATTTTACTGACTGCTTAAACTGATCAAGATTCTCCAAACTAGTTTACATTAATTTTCAAAATAGTACCATCACACCTAAACCAACAATATCATGCAATACTACCTTGTACTATACCGGCAAATCCTATATTGTTATGGATTCATTTATTTAGTTTAAATCTCCCCTATATCAGCTCGATGGTCTACTCCTTTATCCCTCAGTATGACACTGCATTCTCTTTCTACACCCACAATGTATTTTAGTACTATTTCCTTTCTTTATCTTTAAAGTGCACACAGTCTGATGGAATTTCTTGCTAGGCAACTTCTGCAGGATGACACTGGGGTATAGTGGTTTAACCATTGCCTCGTGGTGCTATATTTGCCAGTTAATTTCCTAACTGCAGTTACCCTCTCTAGAAAGTCTGCATGCCCTTCTTGTGGTCAATGTTTGTGTCATAGTTCTTGTTTCCGCCCACATCTCAAAGACATGCTGATAATTTAAATGGGCTCCTCTCTGTTGCTAATGGGTGTGTGCATGAGGTGTATGCACATGCTTGTCCTGAAATGGAATGCTGTCCCATCCAATATGGGTTTGCCCATTTTATTTGCTTAATTCGTTAAGTACTTATTCATTCACTCATTTACATACCGTTAAGTGATTTGTCCATTTACCAACATGATCCAGTATCAGAGGCAAAACACAAAGCACACAAACCAATTTTCAATATACATCTGAAAGCAGTAACTAAATATACTATATTTATACATTAGGGTGGAGCAGTGGTGCAGCAGTTAGCATTGTCACCTCACAGCAAGATGTTCTCTGGCTCGACTGTCAGCTGGGGTGCCTTCTGTACGGAGTCGGCATGTACTCCTGCATTCTCATAGGTTTCCTCCCACATTCCAAAGACATACACCTGGAGTGTTTCTCCCCAGACCTCCGTTAAAAATGGGCTCTGTCCCAGTCGAACTTTCCCAGTAAACAAATGTTCAATAAAATAAATAAATACTCCAGTCAAATCATGTGCAATAAATTTACAAAACAGACAATGCAAATACAAGAAAGAAATGCAAGCAATTTATAATGAAATCAGTCAATACGCAGTAAAATGATTTAGCAGCCTTAAGCCTACTGAAGGCATCAATACTCTCCTATGATCCTGAACAGGATAATGTTGATTTAAGAAAATGAAGAATTAAGTGTATATATAGATTGTGTTACGACGTCACAGTAACTGTGTAGCTTTTCTCTAGAGGCATCTGGTGAAAATGAGCTTTACTTACATCAGACAACCCAGTAACCAAAGCAAAAATTAACAGCCTAGCCAGTTATAGATATTTTATTTTGGAAATGAAATAATGTTAAACTGGACCATAACTCATCTTTTACCATAGCAATGTTTCAGAAAAAAAGTTGTTGCTATTATCAGCATCAAGCAACAACTACCATACACTGCTGTCAATATCTAGACAGTAATTGTACAGCTTTCAATTCAACCATCTAAGGAAGATAGGCATTGCCTGTTGAAAAACCTGGTAACCAAAATATCGAGTAGGTGGAGGTTTAGTGTGGGATGCACATCTTCAACTATAGCATTACAGCATGGGTTTCAGGATCAGTGGTAAGCTGCTAGTAACAAATTAGAATCTCATAAATAAATCTACTTCTCCTGTAGCTACTGATCAAAATGTAATTTTTTTTTTTTAGTGGCATTGCTTTTATTTGATGCGTTTCAACAATTCAATGAGATTTACGCTATGATTTGTTAGTTTTGTTTAAGTTTAGTTGAGACAGATTTGGGCCTGTTTTGTCAGTAATGCTGTTTTCTGATTAATTAATTGCTGCTTAAGTGTTAAAAGAAAAGCTAAAGGAAACATTTTTTCACTCCAATAAGAATACATTTAATTTCTATGTAGCTTATTTAGGTCGTGTGTGACTATCTCCACCACTGGCAACAGTAATCAAGGAGCCTCAATCCTCACCACTGGCAACAGTGGGCAGGAGTGGCCTTAGGCCAACTGGTGCCCTAGGCAAAAGGGCACCACGGTGCCCCCCACCACACTACTCGGTGCCCCCATCCTGGTCTACCTACACCAAATAAATACTGGAAAAGTGCCCCTGCTAGAGCGGCACCCTAGGTGGCCGCCTAGTTGGCCTATGCCTAAGGCCTGCTATGACAGTGGGAGACGTACACTGGGAGGATAACAGGTACACAGTATTCCCAGATGCAGCTGTCTGCATCAAGTGTAATTTCCCTTAAGAGCACAAAGAGACCACAGTCCATCCAGGGCTGGTTTCTCCCTCTTTCTCCAGATCTCCAATAAGACTCCCCACTGGCACAGCTATAGAGTTGAGATCTCAGCTTAGTGGCCAAGTCAAGACTTCCAGCGCCCTCACTGCCCAAACAGTGCTTTGTGTCCCTGTCCAAGTAGTTGACAGACTCTTGGAAGTTTTACACACACACACACACACACACACACACACACACACACACACACACACACACACACACGGGAAATGGTGGCACAGATTTACTAGCTATGCCCCCTTCTGTCCAAACTATAAAGGTAGTTATTACTGCCACCAGCCAACTTTTTATCAGCTACTTTAAGCCCTTCAACAAAGGGTGTCCAATCTTACTGTGTAATGTTAGTGTCAATACAAATGGCAGTTTGACCAAGGGCAAAGCTATTAGAAGTGGCCTACACAGCGTCACAAATAAATATGCAAGTAGTCTCAGAACTTAAATGTTACTAGACAAATCAGCCACAATGAAAGGTTTAAATATATGTAATAATAAACAAGACAATACAATATATATATACACACACATATATATATATATATATATATATATATATATATATACACACACACACACATGCACACACACACACAGTGATGTCAGAGTTCAAAATCACAGGAAATATTTAAAACACTGCAGGACAGTCCCAAATAAATAAATAAAAATATCTAAGATACACTTTGCTATATTCCTGACTATAACCAAGAGAAATACTATAACCTAGAAACTTACTTACAACCAGCAAGGCAGATCTGGTGAATGGATCTTGTCAGGTCCAAGACAAGAATACAGAATGCGGAGTCTCTCTCTAACAGATTTGCCAAATTAATACCTCAGATATTACTGCTGGGATAGCTTGCAGAATGACATCATTTCTTGTCATCCGACTCTATCCCAGGTAAAACCCCACTGCTGAAAGCTAGCAGTATTTAGCATCTAGCTTTAAAAATACATACACAAGGGCTTTTCCTCAGATTTGGTACTTGCTGGAAGTCATAAAACAATAAAACACTTCCAAGACAATACAGAAAATTTCTTAGTTCTAAACATTGTGTCCATTACTGCACTGAAACATAACATCTTTTATGGCCTGGCCATGAAGTAATTTAATTTCAGCCATTTTTCTGAAGTTAAACCTTCTGTATTCCAGTTTCCAGTGTTAAAATATATACATCTAAACAGTTACAATAGTGCAGGTACATTTCTGTTCTATTCCAGTAGGGCATCCTGTGGTTACACTTTAAGCACTTTGCAAAAACCTTTCCAACACACACTTCTGTACCAGCGGTCTGATATACTACTGACATACAGTTGTAATACATTCGTAACACAAGTATCTTACATGAAGCATGTTGACATTTACAAATGACGCAACCATTTACAAAATTCGAGACAGCTGTGCTGGCGGTATCTTTCTTCGTCACACGTCAATATGAATAATGTTGATATTCACAAAAGGGCATACAATTATTTACAACATTCCAGATAGCTGGGCTAGCAGTATCTCCTTTTGTTACACTTCTATATAAATCATGTTAATATTCACAAATGACAATTATTTACAGAATTCCAGCTAGCTGTGCTGGCAGTACTTCCTTTGTCACAGTGTGTATGTGGGGATTTTGTAAGAAGTTACTTTTTTATTCAAGGTAAAATCAACAATGTGCTCAGTTGGCCTACATGGCACTACTGTTGGCCAATAAATTCAGCTCAAATTTGATCCCCTCATCACCTCTGGTCACTCCCCATGAAATATTCCCCACCATTCCTTTGCCTGTTATCACAAAACAGGTCTAGAAACACAGCATCAAAGGGCCCTGGCAGAATCCCAGGTGCCTATTAAATAGCTTGAACCATGACCTAACAGACCCACTCAATCTCTATTTAACCACATTCTTCAGACAGACTTTGTTCCAGTAAAATAGAGAACAGCAACAGTCATCCCAATGCACAAGGGGGACAATTAACTGACCCATAAGTCTGACTAGCCTCATATGCAAGGCTATGGAAAGGATAATCATGGACCGGATAAACAACGATATTGGAAATCTTCAGACACTAGATCCAACCCAGTTAAGCTTCATTAAGAAGAGCAGGTTTCGCCTGCTCAGTCTGGTGGACTTCTTTGAGAAGGTCACCAAAGCCACGAATTTGGTTAAGATAGTGCATACCACCTACCTTGACTTGGCCAAGGCATTTGACAGAATACTCCACTCGGGTATTATAGGTAAACTCACAAAATTGGGCATAAACCTCTATGTCAGCAGATGGATAACCAAATAGTTCACAGATCATACAGGATATAACCAACATGTCATATGTGGGCCGATTAAAAGCCATATCACTGTATTTAGGTTTCCTACAAATTACCGAGTGGTGATCTGTGCCTGACATGCAAGACACTCACTGACCCAGCCCTGATGGAAATGTTGCATATGCACAAAACTAATTGCACAAGGGTTATCTGCTGCAAACATCAAACCCTGATCACTGACATGAATAGGTCATGCTGGAGAAATAGATGTGTCCCCAAGATTTCCCCTCCTCTGGAATAGGCTTCCTATTCACATGAAGCAGAGCCCTTCCCTGACCATCTTAAAGCACAATCTGGACTGTTGGATGGAAAATTGCAAATTCATTCCTAGGGTGGCATCAGTGTCCCTCAGACATAGGTCATCCGTAAAAACAGTGAAAACCCCACTTGCTGACCGTTCTCTTTCCCCTTGGGATAGAAAATTGGGTAAAATCTTTGCAAAACTGGCTAGGCTTAAGGGTTCTTCAGCCATTAGCCTAGTAATAATCTATGAACTTGGGGTAGAGTTTGGTTTAGACCAGCTAAGCTGATTGAAAGATAAAGGTCTCTATATCCACTTTTACCTTTTAACAATCAGAATAAAATGGTGAATTTAGGAGAATTTTAGTGGTGATATGTATGCACAAAGGGTGCAGATAGTCTTTTGAAGATGTGTTAAGAATGTAGATGCAGAAAAACATCTATATAACATACCACAAATGTGTATATATACAACTGTATTACTCTAACAAAAGAATGTTAAAATGAGCTAGATCTGTTACCATAAGAATGCTTAAGAAGCAGCACTGTTGCCGTTGTCGTAAGCCAGTGACACTTGTTAGTGTGCAGCTGTTAATACTTCCCAAATGACAGTACTGGTGTATTGTTAACTCAGCGATGAGGAAACCGCATCCTGTACTCAGTGTTGGCACTGCCATATCAAGAAATAAGGATCAAGGCAAAGCACATCTGACTGTCATCACTGCTGAAAAATGGAAGGGTGACAATTGTATGTATGCTGTTACACTTGCTAGACTGGTAGTGATATAGTATTATCACTATTTCAAAACAAAGGCCACTGACATAACTCTTTGTACCGACTGTGTCCGTGTGTTTTTGTTTAAGATATTATGCGCTGGACAGCAGCCAGGCAGAAGTGTCTTGGATTTTTTTTTTTTTAATGCATCAGCTATTTTCAGTGTGAATTTAGAGTCAACTGGCTTCAGAGATCTAAATGCCTGCAAGGCATACAAACCAGTTAGCCACTGGATTCTGGGGCCTGTGGTGACTTTTCTAAGTGACCATCAGAAACCTAATGCAAAGGATGGCAACCCAAAACCAATGTGAAGTAAAAACTGTAGCAATAACATTTTGTTTATTGAAAATGCCTCTAGGAAGTGATGGATTGCTGTGCTATGGAAAATGTATGTTTGTACCAGAACAGGAAGTCACTTGACAAAAGCAGAGGAATGCCTGGCAAAGTACAGCTGTGTACACCTACCATAAATGTAGATGTTAGAGTGCCTTCACTGTTGCAGTCATGACTGTAGGGTTCTCCCCTCCCGGCAGGCAGCCCTCGGTCTGCCAGAATCCCAAAGTCTGGGTCCGGCATCGGCTGTTCATCCATGCTCCCTGACGTCAGAGCGCCAGGAGTATAAAGCTTACAGCCGACGCCATTGTCTCCAGTTTTTCTTGCCCCAGATGTCAGGAGTCCCAAAATGAAAAATGTCCCATAATCTTTGCAAATACACCTCAGAAGAATGGTGAAAAAAGGAAATACACAAAAGTAAAAATAAGAGGGGACAGGAGGGAGGGAAACAGAGGGCTGCCTGCCGGCAGGGGAGAACCCTATTACAGTCATGACTGCAACAGTGAAACACGATGAACATCAACAAAGAACCATTAAAGTAGATATGGTTAAACAGCAGTCACTTGTCTAAACAAGAAATGGTAGAACACTGTTCACAAGTTTAAGTCACTGATGATAGACTAACTAATCTTCTTTCTGACAAAGAATAAAGCAGTCCAGAAGCCTCAGTTGGGTTTAAGCTAAAAGATCCATTATTGTTTATGGACAAGGGCTGATTTTGACTTGGAATAAACATATTTTCTGCTTATTCATGCCATGTACTCCTGCCCTCAAGGTGCCTGATAAAAACTACATTCTGGCACTATCATCTGTAAGTGATGTTCCTTGAGAGTTCATATCAGGTACTCGCACTATATATTATACACACTATATATTAACTATAATATATTATATGCTATTAAATATCATATACAATATTCTAATATACACCAATATAGTTTACATAATAAAAAATTATTCCACAATGACAAATATCAAATGCTGTCTGCAAGGCCAAAACCTAGCTGCATCAAGTAATGCTTCTCCACTGGTCATCTTGTTTCTACACAGACTAGATAAATTCAAGGCAGCCTAGCTAGAGTTGCTCAAGGAAAATAAGTAAAGACTGTGGACAGTAATAATGTTCTTTCTGGTATCTCAAGGTCACTGCTCTGCCACTCATCCCACCTGAGTGGTAACAGCAGCTAGAAGTTCTCTACTTGTGTGCATCACATCACTATGACCTGAACTTCCTTGAAGCATAACTTAATCTTGCCATATAAAATGGCTTGGGTAATGATGTCAGTCACCTGTTAGAAAATCTGAATAGGTTCAGGCGGAATGAGTTTGCAGTGCTGTGTACTTTCAACCACTATGAAGGGGAAGTGTTCCTGTGCCTCCGCACACTATCTACAAATAGTGATACTGCATGATAAACTACAATAAAATCTGCAGATTTGTACATTTCTTTTTTTTTTCCCAACCTCCCATTTTTATTCCTCTTCCATTGCTCTGAGTATGTTTTTATTTGTTTAATACTATAGTTTGGTATGTTCACTTACTAAAATCTGACTAGGATTCAGGGCACTGTTGTGCTGTTAGTGAGAAATTTATTACTGATTTCCTTTCAAAATATCTAAGGAAACAAAGGATGCTATGAAGGCCAACAGGGGAAAGAAAGAAAAAAAAAAAAGAGGACTAAACTAAGGAAAGATATCAAGTTCAGTAGAGGCAAGTTAAAATAAAAATAATGGAATGGGATGGTAAGTAGCCCTATTTTATTTCTAACAAATGTTTCTGTACAGTATTCAAAACAGAAAAAAATTATCAGCAGCATAGAATTCTACCAAGTCCTACAATGTAGAAAACTAAATACGTAATTCTGCAAGTCTAGTCAAATCAAGAGTAGTCATGCACCGTAGCTATGGGGTTAATGAAGCCTTCCCCCTTGTATCTAGTTTGTGCCACTTCAGATACTTTACATATACTAATAAGAGCGCTGGCTGGTGGAGGCCACACTGCAAAAAGAATACTTACTTTGATCCCATTGTTAACTCGGGCTACTGAACAGATGGTACTATGAGGGAATGTTTTGTGTCATGATTTCATTCTGTTTAACTAGAAACTAAATCCTAGTTATCAGATTCAGTCACAAGTCAAAGGGCTAAATCCCTGCAATCTTAACAAAAAGTGTTCTTTTAAACAAATATAGGAAATCAGATACTATGTCTGCTTGTTAAAGTCTGATTAAATATTTGAAAGTGCCACGCATAAGCAACCCATATGCTATTAATTATTTCCTGGTACAGGGTAAGAACAGCTAACCATCTGGTATGTTATACTGAAATACACCAGCCTTTGTCCTTCCATAATAGCTTGTTTAAATTCAGAAGACTCCTCTGCATTCATTTGCATCCCCCCCACTTCTGAGGATTTTACTGATGCAAAATATTACCGAAATCTAGAATATTTGTCATCAATGAAATTAGATTTCTTCCCATAACTCCCATAAATCAGCTGCTCTTAAAAAAAAAAAAAAAAAAAAATCACCATCTAAATTTCCACAATGTAATAAAACTCTTCATCCCACAAACCTCTGTTTGAGTCAGCTATTGTCCCTGTAGGCTAGGAAAGGATTCCACTGGCTCACAGAATAAGATACATTGTGGTGAAACGTACCACAATAGTAAGTTTTCAAACTAAAGCCACTTGACCAGCAGATTACCTTTAACTATGACCTTTAATAATGCTGTCAGTTTTTATATGACTGTTTATATTTTGTAATACATTATTGTTCTTAATTAAGTCTTAAATGCTATATTTACAGATAACGATTTGTAGGTGTCTATTTGCTGAAATAAATCTTAAAATACTTTTGCATTTATTTCATTATCCAGAGCCTATTTTCCCCCTTATATTTCAGAAAATTAACCAAAAAATAGTATCCCTAATACAACCCCCTGTGAGATATCAGAAGTAACCACATCAGGTACCGCTTTAACTTGATGTGTCCCTTTGCCTAGCTAATTACCCACCAAATTAAACTAGGCCTGATGTTTAATTTCTCAGATATTCTTTCACAAGTAACCGTGGCAATTGCCTTGTGTCAAGATAAGCTGCAAATATCATCACACCTTCCTTCAAAGGATGTTGTTAAATTTAAAGAGCAAGATATCTTCAACAAATCCTTAGTATTCCACATCTGACAGAACAAAGACACTTTCACATTCCCCATGGCCACTTTAAATGTTCTACATCAAAGGACTCTTCACTTTTGCAATGCCAATGCACACCAACAGACAGAATTGCCAAATGTTTGTGATTTCTACCTTACGAACCCAGCCTGATTTAATACATGAATGTTTTCAAGACCTTATCTTCATTTTCACGTACACCATACTGATGAACTTTTGTACGAGTGAAATGCATCAGTGTTTCACAGTAGAGATGAAGCAAGGTCAGTTGGCACCCTGAGGACGACCCCATTTGATACTTCCTCTACTGGTTTTAAATTGGGGATAGGTATGTATATACATACAACTTCTTTGCTATTCCAACACCTTTGCTAAACTGCAAAAAATAATTCCTTGTTGCAGTTCTCTATCAAAAAAGAAAGAAATAAACTAAGCAAAGAGCTATTTTGTATCTATGTAATAGCTTTTTGCTAAACAGTTAAACACCTCTGTTAAACTTGTCAAAGTATACTAGGTCTTTACATTTCTTAAAACACAGACCATGACTGACTGCCATTTTGTCATGTAAGCAGCTGAAGTCATGGCTGCTTAAATGGTTGTTGATGCTGCTTGCAGGGAAACACCAGGACCTCATCTACAATGGTGATTAAGTTCCCTTACGGTTTGCTGCTAGTCAGCTGCCACTCTTTCCACATGCCTGATGCAGCTTTGCTTAATACAGTCCAGCTCATTAGGCCAGTGCATTCATCTCTGTACAAGCAGGGTGCAAAAACCTTTAGTGGAATTCTACACATCTTCCACGACTCCCTGATAAAGGGTAGCTTGCAAATAGCTTTATGATCATCTATCCTATGCAACATCAAAGATTTGTCTCCAGAAATGCACAGTACCTTTCAGATGGCATCTCATCAGCCATCGGCGAGACAGAGTAAATTATCTTCTACTTTTCTACATGCCAGTACTCTACATGACTTCTTGGATGCTTTGTCATTCTGCTTGCAACTCATTTCTATATTATTTAACATGACTACCTCCTGAATCTCCTTTTACTCTTGTTGCTGCTGCTTTTCCATTCTCCTATAATGTCAGCTATGTGACAATGTCATTTTTAGTCATGACCTGAGCAAGTGGCAGGAAAAAAACAATGAATGACATGTCGATCACTCGCAGAAGTGCAGCATTTCAAATGATTACAGAATCGTATCAGATTATATGACTCACTGACTAAATAATGCCAATAAAGCTTTATATTGTCAGTTTTATGAAATTATACTTAAAGTACAATGTCTCTGTCTATTTGCCTAGAAACAGAGAAGCAAAGCAGCAGGAGTCCACGGTTTACAAATGTGTACATGCACCAAATTTAAACTGCCCTATTTCAGGTCATTCACCTTATGTTAAGTCCTCCTCCATCCTTTTTTAGATGAATTGCTTCAATTGCGTAACTTAGACTATTGGAAGGGTAACTGGAAATTCATCCCAGGGATTCTACCATGTTCCTATTGGACATGGGCAATAGGTGCGGATTTTAGTGTCTGCTTGAACCAGACACCCTTGGGAACATGTGTTGAACTTGGTTAGGCTTGTAAGGGCCCTGGTGCCATTAGCCTATTAACCTCTTATGATCTTTGTTAACTGGGTAGGTGGGCTGATCCAAGGGCCCTTTCAGTCACAATTCTGAGCCTTAAAGGCAAGGCAAACAATTAGCAATTTAAGTAAACAAGGACATATATGTAAGTAGAGATAAAAGTGACTACACAATAAAACCTGGACAACAAAAATTAGAAAAAAAAAACAATATGGGTATCAATGAGTTTAAAAAAAAAAAGAGAACACTAAAAAGTAACAAATTAGTGAAACCACTAATAATGCAGACAGGCACAAAAACACACTGAAGAAGACATCATATATGAACAACTATATACTGGACTGGTTATGTAGCTTAAACACGGACATACTGATACCAGGAGGAAGCAACAATAAATTTCGTTTGCAATCATGTACCAAGGAACTGCAGAATTATATTTGCAGGAGATAGCAGTTGTTGTTCGTAGTCACCAGTCAGGAAGCCTCAAAGCAACTTCACAGCCACAGTGTGTGCTCTGTATCTTTACAGCAATTACACTTTCACTTGTAAAAGATGATCTCAAAGCATTTTGGAACAGCAATAGTTTGTATGTCATCCTGGTATTTTCAGGAATATTGTTGTACATGGCTAGCAATAACTTAGAATGTTGTCTCACAGGTGGAAAGGGTATAAGGAGGCCTGCATAGCAGAATGCCCCCATTGCAGTTTAAGAGACGAGATCTTTTCACTTAGAAGCAACAATCTGCATAACAATGGAGGACAGTAGCAGCAGGGTGGCTCTAGCAGTAAGAGAGAGCCATCTGTTACTTTAAAGACTAAAACAAAATTGAGATGTTAATTGCCAGATAGGTTGATAAACCTTAAATGTTATCCTCTGCTGTCTGAATGATTGCAGTGTTTTGTGCCAAACACAGTGTGATGGTGGGGTCTCCACATTCCATCCAGGGGTTGAGTACATTTATGGCAACAGCATGTCTAGCATTAATAGCTAAGAAATTATAAATATTGTAGGTTGCTTTAAGCTGTTGAAGCACTTTGCTCACATGATCTCTCCATGAATAACA
The DNA here is from genome assembly GCF_019279795.1 of Protopterus annectens. Lineage (NCBI taxonomy): Eukaryota > Metazoa > Chordata > Ceratodontiformes > Protopteridae > Protopterus > Protopterus annectens. The sequence goes on from NC_056725.1 coordinate 1,404,273,288, forward strand.
GGAAAGAAATGCTTTGGAGTAGGAATTTCTGATGTGAGTAAACAAGTGGGGGGAAGGGGTGGATTGTAGGTTATCTGTAAGGCAGAAGTTTTGCATACAGCTAAGCTTTCTTTGGGTACCGAATAGAACAGTAGTAGTTTTGTTATCAATAACAAAAAGCGTACTGCTGAATAGTCCATTCCATATTGTGGCAAAATCATACTACAATTTGCTTCATTGCTTGCTTGCCTGATTTAATCTTAATATCATCTGCATCATGATGCAGTTAATATGGGAGAGGTCCCAAGGGAGGTCGTTTATGAAAACAGAAAAAAAGAAGATAAAGAATTGATCCTCGAAGCACAGCATGGTTTAAAGTACCTGCAGTGGTTCAAGAAAGTAGCCAGCATGCTCTTTGCACTCTGAGTACATTTAGTTTCTTTTCATCACTCAAACATTGTAACTTTTTCAGGCTATCTATAGCTGTCGAAAGTAATGCCTATAACAGATATTTAGCTCGCTTACAGAGATTATGGCAAATCTAAAAGTAACATCTAATACTTTTATAAGAGACTACTGAAAAGTATGTATACAGTTTATTAACTGCTAGGGGGACAACATTTTGAAAGAGGAGCCCATTTTTTTTTTTTAAATGCCAGGTGGGTTGGGGGATAATAAAAAGAGTTTGAGAGTACAAATGGAATTTTCTGGCTATACTCCTGTTATGGTAGGCCTGTATGACATAAATAAGGAATTATATTTTTCAAACAGTTCAAGTTTGTAACAAGGCATCATAGATTTGAAAGCCCTTTGGGATCCATGAAGATTGCTCCTGTGAATGAACCCTCTCATGTTGTGGAAATTTGTGGACAGAGAATAAATGGCTGTCTTCACAATGGTAAATAGTAGATTATTTATTCCTCTACATTTGTTGAACATTTAGCCATACTATTTATCCTTCTTGTGTAAAAGATCCATTGCATATCTTTGCGACAATAGCAAAAAACAAACCTTCTTCTAAACCTTTTGTAACTAAAGCAGACTGGAAAAAAATAGCTCCAATTCAAATCCATGAGATACTTTTGGTAGTAAAATGTGTTTTTTTTCACGGGACTGATCCCAGTTTACTACCTACTCTCCCAGGATAAAAATGTATTTTCAGTTTGTATTATACCTCATACTGGACGGCACAGTGGTGTAGCGGTTAGTGTTGTCGTCTCGCAGCAAGAGGGTCTCCAGTTCAATGCTCAGCTTGGGGTGCCTTCTGTGTGAAGTCCGCATGTCCTCCCTGTGTTCATGTGGGTTTCCTTCAGGTACTTCAGTTTTCTCCCACATTCCAAACACATGCAGTAGGTGGACTGGATACTCTAAATTGGCCCTAGGTGCGAGTGTGTGGTGCACCCTCTGAGGAAGGTTGGGCCTCGGCCTAACAACCCAATCCCTTAAAACCTGTACCTGCTATGTAAACAATGGGTGCTGAAGAGTGCTCATTGCCCAATGTGTGAAATGCACAGGAGCAAATCCAGGATAGCTCATATTACATGGAGCTTGACTGCTGGGCCTTCACAGAATCTTCAGAAGGTAATACGAGTAAACTCTCACACTTGGTAACGGTGGAGCTTCCCACCTCAAGACCTGAAGAATTCTGGGATTGACCATTTTCACAAGAGCAAATTTCCTGAAAAACGCATTTTGAAACCCTAAATACCCAGAGAACTGCAAATGTTACACAGAAGGTATAAACATGAAAACCTGTTCAGCACTTGGTATTCTTCACAATGGTGATATGGTTAACCAGATATTTTTACAGTGAACTATAAAATCAAGCTAAATGTTAACCTGTGTTGCTGTAAATAAACCAAATACTTGTATTATTTATCTAACCGTAAACTGTTCATTCATCTACTTTCTGTACAGTTTGTCTTATGGGACACAGGGTAAAACAGACTACTCTACCCCAGCAAATATCCCCAGCTCATCTGATAGGACCCCCATAAATTCTGAGGCAAACAGAGGGATATAAATCTTCCCAGGGTGCCATGTGGCCTTTTTCTATACTCCTCACAACTAAGAGGAACACTGAACCTACCCTAAATCCCCTCTGTGTTCTGTTCATTACCCTTTTGTGGAAAATAAATCCATCAACCCTGTGAAGGAACCTCAGTTTTTGCCACTTATATTGTGGCTACATTCCAAAGTCGGTAGCCCTAAAAACAGAAGTGGCATAGATAAGGAACAGTTTAGTTATATGACTCAGTTTTTATTCACCACTACAATCCAACACAATCCCCTTGAGTAGTCACTGTGCAGCCATCTGACTGTCAGCTGCCCAAATCTCCTCTACCTTCACTTATGTGCAAAGCCCCAAACTACTCATCTGTAAACAGAAATCCACTCTTTACTGTTAATATACCATGACCTCTGGTTTGGGGGTGTGAATTTTCATCCCACAGTTGCCTCACATTCAGCACCGAACTGATCCAGTACACTCATGTGATCCCAGTCCCTTAAATATTAGGAGGAGATCAGTTGCAAATGACAAAGATGCAAATCTTACGTCCCTAAACTAGACACCCTCCAGCTCTCAACTAAACCCTGATATACTGCCCATGAAATCAAACAGGAAGATCAGAATGCCTACTGGCCAACGTAGAGCTTTTATTATAGTGTTACTGCCTCACAGCAGGAAGTTCTCGGTTTTGATTTTCAGCTAAGATACCTTCTGTGTGGAGTCTGCATGTCCTCCCTGTGTTCACGCAAGTTTCCTCCCACATTCCAAAGACATGCAGTAGGTGGATTGGACACTTTAAATTGGCCATAACCGTGGGTGTGTGTGTGTGTGGGGGGGGTATGGAAGAACAGCCATGGCAGGGCTGGCCACCTGTCAGTGTGAACCTTGGCTCTAGATAATTACTGGTGAAGTGACATCCAAACCCTATGTGCAAAAACAGGAAAAGTGGTTTTGGATGGATGGATGACTGCTTTCAGTGCTTTTCTCCACTAAAGCACCTGGAAGCCTGGATCACACCTGCATTTACACACACACACACACACACACACACACACACACACACACACACACACACACACACACACACACACACTTTCTTACTATAATTTTATGAACTCCTTGATGAAATCATGTTAAATTTAATTTGCTTCCATATAATTTTTGGACAAAATACTAGCTACTGAAAAGTTCCCAGCCACCAAAAATCTACACTCAAACAACATATATACATATATATATATATATATACATATATATATATATATATATATATATATATATATATATATATGCCCTAACCCTAAGGTCCGTGACGACTGCAGCACAGTGAAGGACATAGAAATGTCCTCCACTATGGTGTGATAGTCACGAACCTTAGGGTTAGGGTAAGGGGATAGATTTACTAACTATCTCCTTACCCTAACCCGTGCCCTAACCCTAAGGTCCATGACTATCGCACCATAGTGGAGGACATAGCTTGTTTTTTATGTCTTCCACTGTGCTGCAGTGTTTTCGGTGAAGTGCACTTACGCAAAAGTTCACTTTCATTAAAGTGAACTTTCGCAGAAGTGAGCCTTCCTATTACAAGTTTGAAGTAGTGAACTTTCGTTCTTGTAATAGGAATCCATATATATATATATATATATATATATATATATATATATATATATATACACATACACAAGATGCTTGAATAAAGTACTTTTTTTTCATATTGGAGGTAGATTGCTCACCTCCCCTGCCAAATAATGACATGTCTTCTGCACCAGTTACTTATAATCACATCTAGCATCATAACACCTCTGGATAAGGAGATCTGCAACCACTTTTGCAGTATACTCCATATTTTGAAGGAATTTTTACAGATGTGCCACATTTGGAGTTCAACTGGATTGTGCACATCCATGCCTCCAGCTTCCATATGTTGGCACAACAGTAGTCAGATGCTGTTCATGTATGCCACAATGGCATTACATGCAGAAGGGAAATAGCAACTGTCCATACAATTTCAAAAATCTTGACTGTATCCCTAGCATACAGTTTGTATAACTTCAACCTAAAGATAATAGACATAAATGCAGGAGGTGCTATAAAAGTACTTGGCAACATTTACTACTTGATATACAATCTTCTGTTGGAGACTTTTATGAAATTGCGTTACTGAGAACTGCTAAAGTAGAACATGTGTTTACTTCACAAACACAAAGCCTAAACATGAAATTTTTCAACAAAGCTATTGGAAAATGCTGACCTGCAACAAAAAAAAACTTAAAACCAGACCACCCAGTTTCCCTGAAGAAATGAGACTTCCTAGATTGATAAATCAATGTGCTTTTTAACATCAGTACTGCATCAGCTAAGCCACAGATCAAAAACCACAAAGCTACATAAACTGCTTCAGAATGAAAAACTAAATGTACAGTCACTTAATCCTTCCCTGATTTGTGTTATGCTGTGCTCAGACTCCTAAGGATGTTCAAACAGTGAGCACAGAAACAAGTTTCAGGGAAGAGTATTGGAATATGGGAACAGTTCTGCATGGCTCTTTGTATCTGACAGCTCTTCTACTGAACTTTTTATATAGTCACTCAAGTAAAGAATGGAATCAGCAGCTCAAGTGTAAATGCAGAAGCGAGTCAGTGAAGGCCTAGATGCATTCTAGGCAAATAATGTTAAGGAGCTCAGTACCACTGAGGTAACGGAGTAAAGCCAAAAAACATCAAATGGTATAAAACTGACAGGATCCTAAAGTTACAAGAGGTGATAGGACAGGGGGCCAATTGCAGTCCAGAGGACTAGTGGATAGGAGAGGGGGACACAGTAGGCAAGGAAAATTAAATACAATGGGTTAATATGAACCACAGTAAGTAAATACCCTCTGTAGATCTGAAAGGACAATAAAAAAGCAAATCAGTATTCACTAAGAACAGAACATCAAGAAAACAGCAATAGTGACCAGCTTTCATTGTAAGCAAACAGGCAGCAGTAATTCAGGACAATTAACAAATGGAAAAAATATTAACTAAAGCGGTAAACTAAGGATTTGTGGTAACAGATAACACTGGCACACTTGCATACAGCACAGAACACAGTAACATGCACACAGCAGGCAGGGCTAGTATCTAGACCAACTTAAAAATGACAGAAGGGGCCATATCAAAAAAAGTTTGCAGACATTTAAACATCATGCAATGGTGCAAACTTCTAACAAGCTTCATCTAATATAACAGCAAAATTGTTAATAATGGAAATTCCAGTAATAAATGCACAGTTTAAATTCAGCAATGCAGTCCAGCAAACACTATGGCAAGACATCTTTTGCTTGAGTTTGTTTCAATAATATACACACAAAATGATTCAGCCGTACTTTCTGCCCTCATGAACAAATGGTGAATAAATGGCAGATTCTTTTTCTGATCATGGTAATTGAAAGTTTTTTTGTCTTATCACTGCAATGTTTTCACTTTCTCCCCCTTGAAACTCATAGGAAATTCTAAAAACTTTCATGGCTTTTTCTCCAGGACATACAGAAATGCAGAACACTAAAGATTTATAGACCTCTCTAATGTTCTACTCACATCCAGGAATAAATCAAACTTTCAGGAGTTTTAGACCAATTATCCTGAAGAGAAGTTTCCAACCGGCTGCAGCTGAACCATTCTTCAGTCAAAACATGAAGTGACTTATTTTTGACTACTTTTGACCCAATGTAATGTACTGAGCAGTAGCTTCATGTACAAAATGACCACCAGATACAGTTACCAAACCACATTACTGGTATTAAGTATGATACAGTCTACATGAGCTAAACTCATTAAAGCTACACACATCACAATATTGTCTACTATAAGAAGTGGAAATCACAGTTTGCTTTAAGCACTTTATCACTGCTTCTAACAATGATTTCACTGGTATAATTCCTGTACACAATGCTGGCATAGTTCTGAGTAATAATGTTACTAGTATACTCACTTTACAGTAGTATATCTTAGAACTTTACCTATTTAATTTATTTACATTTGCTTTCTAGAGTACAGCACTGACCTCCATTGACTTTTTAAGACTTATCCTGGGAGCAGTGTCTGGTTAAGTGACTTGATCAGAGTCACACAGGTAGGCAGTGGAGACTGAGGTAGTCAAGCCTTGCACCACAGGCATCCTCTTCCAGTCTGCTTTCGTGATTAAAAGAAGGAGATACGATGTCATACACAACATGCTTGCTGGTGGCTGGAGGGCATACTGTTGTAGCAAGACCAACAATACCGAATGTTGGTAAGCGCTGCCAGACACCAAGCATGGCTGCACTGCTAGTGTAGGGCTTCCTAGGCTGAAGTGTAATCCTTTTGATGAGTTACTGCTGAGCCAGCACCTGTTCTCGAAAGACTGAGCTAAAACAGTGAGATCTTACCACAACTGTTACCCAAGAACGGGCTGACACTCTCTACTCACTTTCATTGAGCTCCAAGCAGCTCCTTCAACACCTGAGCTTACTAGTCAAACCTGGCCAGCTACAATGGACTCAAGGCTTTAACTCTCTGCAGAAAGGCAGCAACAGCTTTACATTTCTGGTGGTCTCTAATGGATGAGTAGACTGTTTATTCCTGACTTGCGCACCTAAACTCAAAGTCCCTCTGAATAAAGGAGATATGAAACTTACAAGAGATGTAGTCTGAAAGCAGAACAGCAGACTCTACCAGTATTAAATAAAAATCAGCGTACCCCTGCTAGATGTGGGATGAAACAGACTGAAGAGGTTATAGGGCAGCCATCATAATTAGAGCTTGGAATGGAGTCAGTTCAGCTCACAGGACTATAACAAAATTAAGAGAATCAATACTACCCATCAGGATTAATGATACAGAGGGCTCAGCAGAATTAATACTGTCAGTGGACCTCAGATAACTGAGGCCCTGCAGAATTTATAATGTCGAGCAAGTCAGATGAGAAAGGAAACAGCGCACTCACAATCATGATTAAAAATTCAGGGAACCATAGGATAAATGAGTTCTCATCTAGAATAAATGAAACAGAATTCTCATCAGAAATAAATGAAACAGTATCCTTGCAGGATATGAGGTGGGATTGGAGATCAGAATATTTTTCTTTTGCATCACCACCAAGGTCAACTGGGGACTAGGACAAGTCAGAAGATTTTCTCAGGTTCAATGCTTCATATAAGCTTGCTTTGAAGCAGCATGGTCTGGTGATGCCTACAGCACCTTACAAAGGCCTTGGTGTCTGCAAAGCACTTAATTTACCAAGCCAGGTTGAAAGTTACTCCTATTTTAACATATTTTACAAAATAAATGCAAATAAAGATATTTTTAATATGCAGTAATTAAAAGTAATTCTTAATATCTAATTTGAAATGTTAAGTCTAGCAGGAAGAATGGAGTCAAGGTAGGGAAGGGGTGGTACATGAGTGGATCAACTCATGGGCCCAATTCTGGCCCAAAAACTTCTAAGGTTGACCCTGATCACCACAGCAGGTGCTCAGGCACATGTTCCAATACTGACAATGTAGTACAGCATAAGGGGAGTAACTATCCTGAAGTCCTGCCCTTCAAAAGATTTGTTAAGACAAGGTGCCACATACTTTGCCAATGGCAGTACAAGGATCATGTAAAAGATCCCACTACACTTAAAAATGTAAAAAGATTTTCCTAGCATCCTGGCTAAGTTATGCCTACGTACTAGGACTATCACACTGGATTTCTCCTGCAAAACAGAGCAGAGAGAGTAAAGGGGACAAACTAATTATCTAGAAGTCAAATCAATTAAAAGATTATGTCATACTCTAAAATTATGGAGCCTCCTTTCTCATTTAATCAAACCTTAGATGATTACACTCAGCATCTGTACATGCAAACTGTACAAAGGGTCAAAGTTTCCCTTTCTTGTTAACGGAAACATATAAGCTATGAACCTTGTATTAACAAACTACCCTCATAATTGTTTCCCCGCTGAAAGGTAGAAATGCTCTTAGGGGAACCAGGTACCTACATGTGCAAAGATTCCTTGTCGGTCTGTGTCAGTGACAACTGCAAACAATGTGGGAGATTCAGAGTTCAGTTCCTATAACAAAGTATTCCCTTCCTGTTGAGTTGTTTGATAAAAAAGGGTGGTGGGATGGTTTAAAAAAAAAGTGGTGGAGTAGCTTTACTATACCCTGACTAACTTGAAATCTTGCTCTATAATAAACCTATTCACAACTTTCATGTTGCCAAAACATCTCTCATCTTAAAACTAAACAGCCATGAACAACTATATCCTACAGTACTTTATATTCCCCCAGGCAACAATGCTACAACCATGGAAAACATCCTAAACTGGATCTCACAAGAATTTCTAATGAATAGTTAATCCTAGGTGACATTCATTTCAATTGGCAGATTATCTCCACAACCTATTTGGCTGGACTTAACTCATTTCCTCCCCCACACATTACAACTATCCCAAAAACTGTGGCTCACTTATTGGCTGGATATTGGCACTAAGTATGTCTGCAGTGGCACCCTCTGATACTCTCAGTGACCACATCTCTATACATGCAAACAGACTCGCTACCCTCAGGAGACTGAATGGAGTGATAAGTCAGCAAGTAAAAGGAGAGCATTATTTCTAAAACTGAATTTGAGTCTTGGTGAGTACCTTCGCAAGGTGGACCCCGTTTTTCACAAAATATTACCAAGACGACACCGATATATAGACTGCATTTATATAGCATACATCATGGACAGAATTAGGTGCACAAGACCCCGGATAAAAAAGTGCCCAAACCTGGTAGGAACACTGGTGCCAGGACTGGAAAACATGACATTGTAGAACCCTCAAAATACGGAAACATTCCTACAATGAGGCCAGGCCCAGGGGGGAGGATGACGCCCCTGTTGTAGAAGGAAGTAGTAGTCCACAAAAATCACAAAAACTGATATACCAAAGAAGAACCATAAAGATGATAAAGTGGACTATCGAGGATAAGAAAGTTGTATTGTCCAGAATTTCCAGACACAAGATATACAAAACTATTGAGAGAAATTTAGAGGAACAAGAAAAACTGTCAGAAGCTTTAAATAAAAATGTATATTCATTAATACAACAGATATTTGTGAAAAACAGTATACAGATCAAGAAACGTTGACCTGTTTGGAAAAAAAAGATCTGAGGAAGTGCAAAACTAAACAACAAAACCTAGAGATTTTTGAAAAGTATAAAAAAGAAATATGGACATGGGAAACAAAGATTTGATATGGTGCAATATTTATGCAAATGAGAAAGCTAAATTAATAAATATAAAAGAAAGCAGCCCCCAAAGATATTCTGAGAGAAATACAGGCAGCAGAGGCGTCCAGACATGGAAAATTTCACAATAAAAAAAAAATCACAAACAGCGAATGTAGAAAAGAAGATTAGTAAATCAGAAGTTAAAAAAAAAAAAAAATAGAAGTTGAAGTTATGGAGCACTTGCAAAGTAAAGAATTTTGTGTAGAAAGTTTAACACAGGTTATATCACAGCATGATGGAATGAGTCCCCAAAGTAAGGAGAAACAGGAAGATCAGTAGACATCTGAAGAAATATGGTCATGTGAAAGAAAAAAAGATGCAATATGGTGTAATACTTATTCATAGATTCATAGATTAGTACTAAGCTAACTGCCCTTGTGGGCCATTTTAAGCCTAGCCAATTATCCCTTGTGAGACTCAAACCCTGCATCTTGTGTTTGTAAGGCAAACACCTTAACCATTAGGCCACCCTCCCAAAGGAGATTGGGAGATTATGCAAAGGAGAAAGCAAAACTAACCAATACCAAAAGAGCAACACCAACAATATTTGAAGAGAAATACAGGCAAAGGAGCCCGGATATGGAAAACTTTACAATACAACAAATTAGAAGACAAAAGGAAAAGTAGAAAAGGAGATTAGTAATGGAGAAGTTAAAGAAACAGAAACAGAGGTTGAGTCCCTGCAAAGTGAAGGATTCAGTGTAGAAAATCTAATTCAGAAAGCACCACAACAGGATAGAGCAATGGATATCCAAATTAAGGGGAAACCAGTGGAACGGGAAGCAAATGGTCAGGTGCCATATGAAGATATTTTGGAGCCTTCCACAGGAGACCAGTATAAATGTTCACTTGAAGCTGGACAGCAAGGGAAGGAACAGGAAACTGTGGAAAATCTGATGCAGTCAATGTTAAGGAGGAGTGACAGGCCAATGAGTTCCTATGTGACAGAGCAACAGATGGCACAGGATGAAATGTAAGAGAAGGTGCCACAAGAAGATGCTATAGAACTTACTACAGAATGCTCACAGGAAAAGGAAAACAGAAAATATGCCCTCAGTTTAGAAGAAAGTGAGCTAAGTAAAGAGTTACTTGATTTAGTACACGGACATATTAAGATAAATGAAAAAATAGATGGCAGAAGGTCAATAAAACCCCAAAAGTCAGAAGTTTGATAAAACAAATGAACACAGTAATTAGGACTGTCCCTAGAGATCCATGCAATGTAACAGAAGTAAACAGGATATATTACTATGCAGCTAAAAAATTAATAACCAATAAAGTTCTACCACAAAAACACAGGGTAGTGAGGGAAATGAAGGGGAGAAATTGAATACCATCATGGAAGTATCAAATAGAGAAAACTGTAAAGCAATTAAGACAAGAAGTGTCACTGTTAGAAGAATATAGAAAAAGGAACAGAGCAACAAAAATACTTAGAATGATAGAGGTGATAAAAGCAATGTGCGGTATTAGAATAGACAAGGATCTATCACGCACTATCGCAAATAAACTAAAAATCTCAGCACAGGTGGAAAACCTTAGAAGATATGTAGATAAATATAAAGGAAAAGTACAAAATAAGCAATTTATTGATTACCCAAAAAACGTTTTATAGAGAATTGGGAAACCAGGTAAAAGGAACTGAAAGACAGACAAAAAAGACAGATACATTTTGGAGAAGTATCTATGAAGATCCTGTGGAACATAAAAGATGCTAAATGGACAGAAGTAAAAGAAAGAATAAGAAGTTTAAAGGTACAAAATATGAAATGTGATGAAGTAACAGCCAGAGAGATTGAAAAGAAGTTAAGAAAACCCTCTAATTGGAAAACCCCAAGCCCAGATACAGTACCTAACTTTTGCTTGAAAGTATTAACATCTTTGCACAAAGATTTAGTTAGTAGTAAGAACTATTTATATGCACACCCTGAACAGACACCAACCTGGCTAACAGAAAAAACAATGCTCCTACTTAAGAGTGAACCTGAAAACTACCCAAAAAATTATAGGCTAATAACATGCCTTCCAATGACGTACAAACTATACACAGGAACGGATGCCAACAGAGTTTATAGTCATTTAGAAGAAAACTCAATTATGGCAGTAGAACAAAAGGGCAATAAAAGAAAGTTATATGGAACAAAGGACCATTTGTTGTTAAAGTCAATAGTGGAGAACTGTAAAAAGGAGAAGAAGTTAAGTATGACATGGATTGACTACAAAAAAGCATTTGATAGTATCCCACATTCATGGATAAAAAGAGTGCTTAAAAATGCATAAGATGCACACTACACTGATCGACCACATTACAGTGACCATGAAACAGTGGCAGACCACTTTGCAATTAAGCCATGATAAAGGACAAATTATTACCCAGGGATAAATATTCAAAGGGGGATATTCAAGGCGACTGTCACCGCTGCTATTCTGTCTTGCTCTTAACTCATTAAGCTGTCTACTTAACAGCTTAGGCCAGGGCTATAATTTGGCTCCTAGAAAACAACAAAGTACAAAGACTTATCTTCTCTTTGTCTATTTAAAACTGTATAGCTCAGCAGATGAGAAACTGAAAGTACAACTGCAGTTGTCTAAACTTTTTCAGATGATACAAGAATATCATTTGGACTTGATAAATGTGCAAAAGCAACCTTTAAAGCAAGAAAACTGCAGCACCAGGAAAACATCAGTTTGGGACAAGAATGTAATAAGAACTTGATCAAGAGGGAGTGTATAAACATTTGGGAACTGATGAAAGAACAATAAAACATGAACAAATGCAAATAAAAATTAGTAAGGAATACTTTAGAAGACAAATTAGTCCTGAAACGGTGTTGACATCTAGGAACAAAATCCAATCTTTAAATCAATTTGTTCCTCCTGTCCTAACTTACAGTTTTGGAGTGATTGACTGGCCCCAAAATGTGTTGGATAAATTAGGCAGGAAAACAAGAAGGATGATTCATGCTCACCAAATGATTTACAAAAATTGGTGCATACCAAGGTTATATATTCCCCATTCCAAAGGAGGGATGGGCCTCCTTGAAATTTATTATGCAATCTAGGGACTCCACACATCTGCTGACCTCACAAGACCCAAATGTAGTGAAAGTTTTGAAAGATGAGGAGAATAAAGCTAAGATGATTTCTCTGCTTAATCTAGCAGAAACATATCGGTGTGAAGCAGGAATGGAAATCAAACGTAGATAAAAAGCAGGCAGCAAATGAATGTGCCAAAAAAGAAAGAATACAAGGTGATGAAGTAGATGAGATTGCAAGAAATGTGGAAAATGCATAAATATAACTGCGAGTATAGAAATTTTTGGAAGAACCTCATGTTGATCAGGAACGAATGTAGGAATGGTTGAGGAGAGGTAAATTCAAACCAAAAGTAAAGGTTAATACTGGCAGCCTAAAACAGTGGGCTTCAAACATGCTGGTTTGCAAAATCCATTGAACACGTGGGAGGAACAGACAAATGTAGGTTTAGTAAAACCTAATTAAAAAACAGTTGCACACCTCGTTGCCGTTTGTGACATACTAATGGCAGGAGGACTGTATACTGAAAGGTATAATAATGTGGCAAGACTGTTGCACTGGGGATTGTGCAAACATTATGGTACTGAAGTGGCTGAAAAACACTGGAAAGAGGCACAAAACATCATAAAAAATGATGAAGTTTACATCACATGGGATCACCCACTACCAACAGTTCAAAAGATAGATGCTAGAAAACTGCATATAGTGCTCCGTGAAAAGAAGACAAAAGTAGCACTGATCATTGAAATCACAACACTAAGTGACTATAGTGTCTTGTGGACAGACACAAAGTCATAAAATATGAAGATCTGCAGGCAGAAACAAGAGCAATGTGGAAGAAAGAAACCCCAGTTCAATAGTACTAGGAGCAACAGGTCTTGTAAAAAAAAAATCTACAATTGTATTTAGATATGTTTCAATACATGTATCCCCATACGAATTGCAGGAGGAGTAAATTCTGAGCACATTGTGGGTATTGCGAAGAGCACTTTTGGCTGACATCAAAGACTGAAACAATGCTAATTTCATGAACTTAATCATACTTTGATTTAGGAATGGGGTACATTCCTGTCATGGTTTTAGAAACCCAAAAGATCTGGAGAAATTAAAAAAGGGAGAACCCATTATGGCAAACACTTAGAACTTAAACAATGAGTAAAAAGATCACACAGAAAAACAAATATCAGTAAAAACCAAAAGAAATATCTAGCAAGGCAAGACTTTCCACTGTGAGATTCCTTAAACCTCTTGTGCTAGAGGCAACATGGGATATATGCAAATGACCCTTTAAGGACAAGTGTTTCGGCTATCTGGCAATTCTGAATGTCTAGGACTTTTTTTTTCCTTTTTAAGTCTACTAATGGACACATGCGGGCCAATAAAGCCAAGCCTCACTAGTTGCAGACATGCATGTTTAAGCCTTATTATGGCATCATCAGCACAGCATAAGTGGAATGCTTGGCTAAACTTTAGAAACACAGGATATGGATATCAATTGGGTATAACACATGCATGTCAACAGCTAGTGGGGTTTGGCTTTATTGGCCTGAATTTGTCCATTATTATATGCTTAAAAAGGGGGGAAAAAAAGGTCACGGACATTCAGAATTGCTATACAGATGAAACACCTGATGTTCTTAAAGGGTCATTTGCATATATCCCATGTTGCCTCTAATACAAGAGGTCTAAGGAATCACACAGTGGAAAATCTAGCCTTGCTAGATTTTTCTTTTGTTGTTTTACTGATTGTTTTAGTTAATTAGGATATTTTGCATTGGGTATGACAACCCTGTGTTTCAAAAGGTTAGCCAAACATTCCACTTATGCTGTGCTGATGATGTCATAAGAAGGCTGAAACATGCATGAACACAGCTAGTGGGCTTGGTCTTTAATGGCCTAAATTTGTCCATTAATAGACGAAGAAAAAAAAAAAAGTCAGACATTCAAAATTGCCATATAGCTGAAACACCTCATGTCCTTAAAGGGTCATTTGCATATATACCATGTTGCCTCTAATATAAGAGGTTTAAGGAATCACACAGGGAAAAGTCTGGTCTTACTAAAAACACAGACCAGAAAAAGCTTAGGATTCTATTAAATGCATCACAGTTAAAATTAGAGAAGTTACGTGAAGTTTTATCCTAAAAAAATATTCCATTCAATGAAGCTGTACACAAACTTAACACGCTTTTCCTGAAAACCCTCATTAGTCTGTTTCTAACTAGAAAAAATGAGTAAAGAATAGCCATACTCCTTGGATATCCACTCACAGCAGGCACCTAATGCATGAAAGAGATAGGGCTTGGAAAGAATGGTTAAAATATACATCTTTCCAAAATGCGCAACACTTTAAAGAATTGTGTAACTGTACTAAACGACAGATTAACACAGACAAGAACATCTACTACAGTAACCCATTATTAAATCAGTGTTCCAACCCCCCCAAAAAATTCTGGTCTTCTGTTAATACACTCCATCCTGGAACAACCACCACTTCTGGTCTTGCCCCAAATAACACTGCCTCTGAAATAGCTATTGAATTTAAAACTCATTTTATAGAAAATATTACAGGCCTTAAAGATCTTCCTCCTAATAATCCTGACATGCCCTCTCCTCAGAGAGCAATCACCACTTGTTTCACCCTAAAACCCATCCAGGCCTCCTACATCAATTTCCTACTCATTAAACAGAAATCCTGCTCTCCTTCAGCACATAATCTTAAAGCAGAATACCTTAAACTAGCTGCCAGTTCCTTAGCCTATCCTCTATCTGTCCTAATTAATAGATCCATTAAAGAATCATATGTCCTTTCTCTTTAGAAAAAAATCTTTATAGGATCATAGGAGATTACTACGCAATCGACCAGGTCGTCATTTTAAGCCTAGCCATTTCCACCCAATGTAATACTGTAGCGGTACTAGTCAATACCCAAGATTGCATTTAGTGATGACTCCCCATGCCCAGGAGGATTGTGGGCACTATCCCTGGTAGGAATTTACGGTGCCCTGTCCACTCATCCAGGTTCCTCTTGAACAGTGTCATAGAGGGGCTCTGTTTCACATGAATTGGTAGCCTGTTCCAAAGACATGACAGTTGCTGGGAGATAAATAAGATGATTTAAGTTACAGGCCATATTTAAGTCCCTGAAATGGGTAGCCCTAGACCCATTTAATTTATGGATACACAGTAAGTTCATTAGATTTGGGTCTTGGGTTGCTCTGTAGGCCAGGCATAAATCACCCCTAAGAAGTCTATACGATACAGAGTACAGTGACAGGGATTTCAGTCAGTCCATGTAAGGCACATGCTGGAGGCCCTTGTTCTTTGTTAGAAACCTCTGTGGTCTCTAAATGCTGTAGATGCTTAGTAGGGTACATACCGAATGGGGAGTTGTACTCAATTATGTGCCAGATAAGTGCAGAGTATAGGGGGATTATAACTTCTTTTGCTCCCAAGTTGATGCCTTTACTAATCATGGTAGTCAAAGATAAGGTTATTGGCCAACCTGTGATCCCAGGTCCCTTACCACTTCATGGGTACTTCGGGTATTGTTATTGATCTGACAGTGTGAAGGGACACTGTTTGCGCTGAAGGGCATGATGATGCATTTCTTTGCATTCAGTTTGAGACCGTGACTAATACACCAGTCATCGGTCTAGGTGAGACCATCCTGGAGTATACTGACATCATTTGGAGATTCGATGATTTACCTAGTTTGCACTCATCTGCAAACCTGGTCAGCCACAAAGTACAGTTTTGTACCTACCATAGATGTAGATGTTCGAGTGCTAATACAGCTGCAGTAATCACAGATGGGTTCTCTGCCGTCAGGCGGTCCCTCGGTCGGCCGAATTCCAAAGTCTAGGTCCGGCGTCGGTTTTTGTCGCTTTCTTTCCTGATGTCAGTGCGACAGGGGTATACAAGACATAGCCGACGCCATATTCTTCAGTCTTTCTTGCCCCAGATGTGCCCCCAGAAGGAAGGCAATACATAAATTATATATATATATATATATATATATATATATATATATATATATATATATATACAGGCAATGCAATATAATCAAAAATCAGTAGTTGCAAGCAAATACACCATAGAAGGATAACCCAATCAGGTTGTATGAGGAGGAGTTAGCCACTAGGCCTTTACCAAGAGGGGAAGGAGGGAGGGAAACCTGTACTGCAGCTGTATTAGCACTCTAACATCTACATTTATGGTAGGTACAAAACTGTACTATGTTCATCGTGCATACAGCTGCAGTAATCACAGATGGGTAGAATCCCAAAGCTACGCACAGGGTGGTAGGCACTAGGTGGAACTGGTATGAGCCAGAATGCCTTGCAACACAGCACTGGCAAAGCCTGCTCTAGTTTTGGAATATAAAGGCAGGTGGTAGTGTTTTGTGAAGGTATGCACAGAACTCCAAGTGGCTGCCTCCAAAATGTCTTTGGTAGGAACTCCTCTGAGGAAGGCTGTAGAGGTAGCTGTGGCCCTGGTGGAATGGGATCTGATGCCTGAAGGGACAGATTTTCCATGATAGGAGTAACAAAACTGTATGCAGTGGCCTATCCATTTGGAAACTGTCTGTTTGGTAACTGGCTTCCCTTGAGCTCCTGCAGCATAGGACACAAAAAGTTGTTCTGATTTCCTGAAAGGCTTTGTTCTGTCCAAATAATAACGTAGCTGTCTATGGACGTCTAAGGAGTGTAGCAGTTTTTCCCCTTTGTTTTGAGGATTGGGGTAAAAGGTAGGTAAGTGTATGGCTTGATTTAAAGCTACCCTGGATACCACTTTAGGCATAAATGACGGATTGGTACGAAGGGAAACCCTGTCCTGATGGAAGATGAGAAAGGGCTGCACAGCCATGATGGCTTGTAGTTCCGAAACCGTACGAGCTGAGGTAATGGCCAGAAGGAAGGCTGTTTTCCAGGACAAATATTGCAAACCTGTTGAGGCAGCTGGTTCAAAGGGAGGCAATGTTAATTTTTCTAGAATGTAATTAAGATCCCAGGCTGGTATTGGTTGTTTCCTTGGTGGTCTTATGTTCTTAGCCCCTCTGAGGAACTGTCTTAAGAGTGGGTGAGAGAATAAGGGTGGATCCGTGTTGAATAATGCAGAAATGGCTGAGGCATGAATTTTTATGGAGGAAAAAGAAAGTTCACTGTTCAGCAGCTCAGCTAGATACCGTAATACCCAAGGCAAATTCAGTTTTCTAGGGTCCTGGCCTTTTTTCTCATTCCAAGAGCAAAACCGTTTCCATTTTGCGGAGTAAGCCTTTCTAGTAGATGGCCTTCTGGCATCCAAAATGACATCCTGCACCTCTTTGGGGAGTAGGGTCTGTTGTGGTGTTAAGCAATTTTCCATGCAGCGAGATTGAGTGTTTTCAGCTGACTGTGAAGAGTTTTGTAGTTGTGCCGAGTCAGCAGAAGAGGCATTAGAGGTAGAGACCAGGGAGGAGTATGTGTTAGGCTCCTCAGGAGAGGGTACCAGTGTTGTCTTGGCCAGTCTGGAGCAATCAGTATCATCTTCGGTCTGTCTGCTCTTGCTTTCAAGAGTACCTTGGGCAGAAGAGGCAGAGGTGGGAAGGCGTAAACTGTCCATGTTGTCCAACTGAACGAAAGGGCGTCCACTCTCCAGGCCTTTGGATGAAAGGTCCTTGAACAGAACTTTTCCAATTGATGATTCTTGTGGGAGGCGAAGAGATCTATGTCTGGCCTCCCCCACGCTTGGATTATCTTTGTAAACACTTGAGGATGCAACTTCCATTCGTGTGGATCTGTCATATTTCTGCTTAGATTGTCTGCCAGCGTGTTTTCCAAACCTGGCAAGTACTGTGCCTGAAGTTCGATTTGCCATTCCAGAGCCAAGTTCCAAAGTGTCATGGCTAGCCTGCACAGGGGGTACGAATGTGTTCCTCCTTGTTTATGTACCACATTACTGTGGTGTTGTCTGTTCTTATCAATAATTGTCCTGGATGCAGAAGGTCCTTGAAAGCTGTAATTGCATTTATCACTGCTAGCATTTATTTCTGATTGATGTGAAGGTGCTTTTCCTTTTGGGACCATTTGCCCTGAATGCACCTGTCTGTCATGTGCGCCCCCCAGGCGTAGTCTGAGGTGTCTGTCGTGATGACTTGATTTGCTTGAGGCTTGCAGAATGGGAGACCTGTGTTTGTTTGACATGCTTGGGCCCACCATAGAAATTCCTTTTGCAAACATGGAATTATTGGTATTATTGTTTCCAAACTGTGGCTGTGTTGAGACCATAGGTTTTTTAGGTACCATTGAAGTTTCCTCATATGCAACTTTGCACATGGGATTAAAAGAATGCAAGATGCCATGAAGCCCAGAGCCTGCAGGATTTTCCTTGCAGTAAGCCTGGTACAATTTGCTAGTATTTTGAAGTACTGAGTTAGTTGCCCTTGTTTTTCTGGCATAAGACAGGCCATCTGAGTGTTTGTGTCCAAGTTGGCACCCAGGAAAGTTAATTTCTGTGATGGTGTTAGCCTGGATTTCTCTTTGTTGACTGTGTATCCCAGGGAATTCAGTAACCGTGTTACTTAAGCCAGATGCTCCAGAAGTATGTGCTTGCTGTCCGCTTGGATCAGGCAGTCGTCCAAATAAGGGTAAATTTGTATCCCTTGAAGTCTGCAGTAGGCAATTACTGATGCCAGGCATTTCGTGAATACTCTGGGTGCAGTAGATAAGCCAAAGAGCAATGCAGAGAATTGATAGTGAATTGAACCTGCAAGAAATCTGAGGTATCTTCTGCAGCTTTGTCTGATTGGGACATGCAGGTATCCCTCCTTGAGGTCCAATGTTACCAGCCAAAACTCCTTGCCCAGCATGGGAAGAAGCTGCTGTAATGTGAGCATCTTGAATTTTGGTACTAGTAAGAATGTGTTTGGTACTAGTAAAAATGTGTTTAGGATGGATAAGTCCAAAATGGGTCTCCAGTCGGTTCCTTTCCTTGGTACCAGAAATAGCCTGGAATAAAAACCTTGACCTTGTTCGTGAGTTGGTACCTCTTGAATAGTTTTCATGTCTATGAGCTTTGAAATTTGTAGTTGTGCCTCTGCCCTTTGATTGCGTGGCAGGTTTGGCATGCCTCTCATTTTTGGAAGAGTGTGAAAATGAAATCTGTAGCCTCTGTTTATAACGTCCAGGATCCATTTGTCTGTTGTGACAATATGCCAATTTCTTGTAAATAATGCCAGCTTTCCTCCCAAGGGTGCTACCAGCTGAGGACTTGCTTGGCATGGAAAGGAGGAAGTCATTGGGTTTGTTTCCTGTATTGTTGTGCACTGTCTTCGCCACCTCTTGGTGCTGGAGTTTGCCATTGCCTGCCTCTATATGATCCTTGTGATTGTCCTCTGCCCCTAGAGCGCCTGTATCTACCTCTTTGGGGCTTGTCCGTGGCTGGAAAGGACCAGTTTTTAGAAGGCCAATTTCTGCTAAAACGTGGTGGTTGAACCTGTAGAAAAACTTTGACAGCTTGCATAGATTTGGCTTTTTCTTCCATTTTCCGCAGTATCTCCTCAGCATTAGTACCAAATAGCACATCCTTTTGTAAAGTAGTAGTTTAGCTTTCACATGATCAGGCAAGATTTGTTCCCTAAGCCAGGCATGTCTATGAATGACTGTTCCTGTAACAGCAGCTCTACTTGAGGCCTCTAGGGCATCATAGCCACATTGTAAGGTGCGTTTATCCACTTGTTCCGCACTATGCATCATATCCTGTAACTCCTTCAAATCTGGTTGTTCAGGTTGAGACATTTTGTTTCTTAATTGTGATAACAGAAACTGCTGATATTTAAGCATATGAAACTGACAATTTAAGGCCCTCATGGCTAGGGTGGCTGAGGTATATACCTTTTTTCCCCACCTTTCTAAGGATCTTGACTCTCTTTCGGAAGGAAGTGGATTCTTAGCAGTAGAGGCCTTCATTCCCTTGGGGCCTTGTGAAATGGTTTCAGGGTCAGCATTATGGCTTTTGTAAAGAAAATGGTGTGAATTAGGAACTCTGTAGTACCTATCAGGCTTGACTGGGGCAGGAGGCAGGGAATCCAGATTAAGGCAAGCCTCCGCATAAACATCAAGTATATCCAAGACAGAAGGTATCGCCAGAGGTCTGTGTTGAGGTAACAAAAGAAATTCCCTAAGTCTTTTCTTGGAATCAGAAGTCTTGGCCTTCCCAATGGAAGTGTTCCCTCAAGGTGTGTAAGGTTTCCCCAAAAGAAAAATCCTCTGGAGGAGATACAGAAGGAATGGACTGCTCTGCATCAGAGTCTTCAAAAGGAGAGTAAGAATGTTCCTCTACATCAGAATGTTCTGAAAAAATGGAGCCCTGATCAGAAGAGGGAGAATCTTCCTCCACTCTGGGCCTCTTGTCTGGAGGGGGTTGGGAACCCCTGATAAGAGTAATTAAATCCTCTGCCATTTTAAGCATCTGCTTTTTAGGCATGGGGCCTGGGGATGGGCCCTGTGCAACAGGCCTCTTGGGATGCCTGGCTGATTTGGACTTAGAAAAGGCCTTAATGGAAAAGGAAGATGAGGGTCTAAAGATACCATGGGTGGAAGTGGACCTGTCCACATTAGGAGGCTCAACGCTCACAGTGGCTTCGGTGGTTGTAGTCTGGGTATGGGCCGAGGTACCTGCGGTCTCGGTTACAGAAGACACCGCCAAAGAAGTGCCGTCGGTAGTCAGGGACTGCATAGGCGTCTCGCTGAGAACCGGACCACGTGCAGACTGTTTTGGCGTGGTGTCGGTGGAGACCGCGGACCTCGCATGTCGGTCCTTGTCCTTGCGGTTTTTGGACAAAACGGTAGTCGGAGTCTCGACGACATTTTATAATCAAAGGCTTTACCAAAAAGGTGTTGGGCAAACTCTGCCCGACGCTTAATAGTGCGTTTATTGAAAGAAGCGCAAAAGCGACAGCCCGAGACGTCGTGGTCTGGGCCCAAACAAGGTATGCAGAGGGAATGGAAATCCTTATGCGGTATTTGCTTCCCACAAGAAATACAATTATTAACTTTTTCTGACATCGGTCTGAGGCAAGAAAAGTTTCCCCAACGGGGTACTTAGCTTTAAAGAAGACTTCGGTTTCCAATTTTTCGTAAATTCAGGAGCTGGCCGACCGGCACTTGCGAACTGCTTCTGCTTCGGGCACCGCGCGGCAAAAAAGACTGAAGAATATGGCGTCGGCTGTGTCTTATATACCCCTGTCGCACTGACGTCAGGAAAGAAAGCGACAACAACTGACGCCGGACCTAGACTTTGGAATTCGGCCGACCGAGGGACCGCCTGATGGCAGACAACCCATCTGTGATTACTGCAGCTGTATGCACAATGAACATCTCTGTAGTTTTGACCTGAACTTCTGAGAAGTATAAACCAAACAGTAGTGGGCAGAGCATTGACCCCTGTGGCACCCTGCTAAGTCGGCTGGTTGATGTGGAGTCAACCACTTTGATAATGTGCGTCTGGTTTGTGAGCCAGCTGGCAACCCATCTTACAATGAAGGGGTTTACATTCAATTTGCTAAGTTTATAATGACTAAATGTGGGATTGTGTTGAAAGCCTTTGTCAAATTGAGGTATGCTGTGTGCACAGATTAGCTTTGGACATACTTTCAAAGAAATCCACCAGATTTAACAGGCAAGATCTGCGCTTCATGAACCCAAATTGATTAGGATCCAGGGTTTGGAGGTCATTTATGTCTTTATGGAGGTCCAGAATGATATGTTCCATGGCCTTACAGATGAGGCTGGTCAGGCTTATGGGTCTGTAATTCCCAGAGTCTGTTACTAGGCCACCTTTGTGGAGGGGTAGAACTGTAGCAGTTCTCCATTCTGCAGGAACAAACCCTGTGGTTAGGCCACGATTGAAAAGGGTACTTAGTGGTGATGCTAGTTCATTTTTTAGCCTGTTTATCAGACAGCCTGGGGATGTCATCTGGTCCCATAGAGGAGTGTTCTTTGCACCTTGGACAGGGCTTGGAGGACCTGCTCTTCAGATATGTAAGGTGTGGGGGGAGTTTGGGGGAGGGTTTGTTGCAAGTTAGGAGGAGATAAGGGAGAGAAATTTTCATCACAACTATCTGTTAGCAGGTTTGCTATCTCTGTGGGGTCAGTGTGTGTGATACCATTGGCCACCAGTTCTGTACATGCTTGAGTCATACCCTTTAGGTTAAGTACATAGCTATAAAAGGCCTGATGGTTATCCTTGGCAGTACTTGCTAGGTTTCTCTCAAAGGAATTCTTGAGCAATTTGACAAGTTGTCTTATTTGCCTGTTAAGTCTGAAGAGGGTGCTTTTCCATTGTTGGGCCCTTGTCTGTTTTCTTTGGCAGAAATTTTTTGCATTTACTGTAGAGTTTGTTGATGCTAGAAGTCCAACATGGCAGATAGAATCAAAGCCAGAGCCCCAAGTCAAATCAATCTGGTACAGCAGAGGTTATACACTTATGCAAGTGATTGTCATTATCCTTCATAAAGGATGAATCTCATCTGATATAACTTAGTTCAGACCTATTGCCATATTATCTCCTTTGTCAAAACTTCTATCAAAGTGGATTCACAAACAACTACTTGCACACCCTTCGGGAAAAGCTCCTGACCCCCACACAGCATGTTTTTAAACCTGCCCACAGCACTCCCATGGCCTTATTAGCCTTCAGTGATGCTATTAAAGCCAGATACAGAGAAACTCATTTCCTCTATATTCCCTGATCTCTCTAAATCTTTTGCTCTGGTCTCTCAACAAAACTTCCTCTTGCCTTCCCTAGGGCTATTACAATCCACACTACTGTGATTTAACAATCTAATTTAACTAATAGATACCAGTCTGTTAAATGCTTTTCCACCTTTTCTCCCTTCCTTCCTGACGAGATTTGCATCCCACAGGGCTCCATTCTCAGCTCTGTACTCTTTAATACCTTCACTAACAATGCATATAAGTCTGCTCAGCAAGCTTCTCTCATACAATATGCTGACGACTCCACCCTAAAAAGCACTTCAGATAACCTGCTACTTAACTCCCCCAAAATAAATAAATAACTTATCTTTTCCAAAATCCCCTTTCCACGAGATAAACAACTCTAAAATGTCTCCTTAAATAATACCAAGATTAAGTTATTTCATACACAAAACTGCTTGGAGTACCATTTGATGACAATTGTAAATTTGATGTCAATATCCACAACAACATCAAGAAAAAGCATCAAAAACTAAGTACCCTTCAGAGGTCACAGAAATTCCTTACAGACTCTGCCAAGTTAACTCTAGCTACCACTTACTTCTTACCCTCTCTCCTACCATGACCTACCACTTACTTCTTACCCTCTCTCCTACCATGACCTACCACTTACTTCTTACCCTCTCTCCTACCATGACCTACCACTTACTTCTTACCCTCTCTCCTATCATGACCTACCACTTACTTCTTACCCTCTCTCCTACCATGACCTACCACTTACTTCTTACCCTCTCTCCTACCATGACCTACCACTTACTTCTTACCCTCTCTCCTATCATAACCAACATACAAGCATCATTAAGTTCTAGACTTGAACAATGGTACAACAAAGGTGTCAGATTTGCTTGTGAAAAAACTTACCAGACCCACCACTATTACCACTAAAAATACTTAACTGCCTCAACCTTCCTCACCACCTAACTTATACCCAAGCTCATCTTAAGCCACACATTTACCTATACTCCATTTGCCTGTCTAGCAAGTAGCACCATACTACAATTCTATCTACCAAACTGTCCTGTTTGGTCAAATAAACAACGGGTTGCTGGGGTTAGTCTCTATTCCAATAATGTAGTTAGAACTCAGAATAAAATTCCTACATCAATCAGGTATTTCCCACACCATCTTTTCAAACCATTACTAAAAGATTTTCTATCTCCTGACTTTGTCCTTGCCCCTCTGTTGGGACATGACTTCTAGTAACATCCTTCATCACCTCCTTATATCTCTCTAAATCACTTGACCTGCTTATCCCCTTCTAATACATGTACTTAAACTATTGTACCCACTTCTAAAATTATCACAACCAAATTACCATTCCATTGCTACTACTCTATTAACACAAACTTGTTTATCCCCTCTAATAACTCACTCTGATGTACTTCTTAAATTACTGCTGCCTACCTTATAAACCACTCCTCTATCTGTAAATTCTCAGCACAATCTTATTAATGTTTGTGAATATCAATTCAAATTGTATTACTGACTACTATGGTATATACACACTAACTGTATTAAACAATTTGATATTGTAAATATTGATTGCATTTAATGCGTTAACTTGGAGGTTCTCTCCCCAGGACTCCACTGAAAAAGGGCGGCTGTGCCCAGATGGACTTTCTGGCAAACAGAGCTGTGAGTCTTCATTTCATCTACTGTTATCCCATCTTACAAATGCTTTACAAAATGCAAAACTGCATTTCCATTATGAATATGGGAGCATCTTGCACCATCCCTTGCATTTCTTCATCACTTGTTAGTTCTGACCATAAAGAAGTATCCTTTGAAATAAAACAAACTAGAGATCCCTTTCACCCAAGGTACCTTTAGAAATTTCTTGAAGACAAACTACCTACTTCTAAGTGATACATTGTCAAGGTTCAAATCCCCACCAAACCCAGTTAACTCCACAGAATACATAGAAATATACACCATCACACTATACCAGCATGTAAATAGCTGCACAGAAGCAGCTGTACTCACCATAGGAACAAATGCAGGGCAAACTCCAGAAACAAACCCACATAGTGGAACCAAAATATCAACAATCTTTACAATAAAAGGAAAAGAATTATGACCAAAAGTACTAAGAGTAATTCCCAGAAAGTTAGAGACCTTGTCACTAAAATAAACTCAGGAGCTTAAAATCCACCAAAGTCAGGTTTGAGGTTAAAATAGCTACGCAAGCCAAAGACAATCAAAGTATTTTTTTTTCTTTTTTAGTTATGTTTGTAATTTCAAAAGCACAACAGAGCAATGTGGTGAGCTGACTGTGTACAATGTTATCTACACCGAGGCTGAAGATAGCCTACTGGCTGAAAAAAATTAGCTCTCTCTCCCCTCTGTCCATCCCTCAAGATGGACCTGAAACTGGCTCACCTCCAACTGTCACACAAGACCAGATTCTAAAAGTGCCATAAAAAAACTAAAAACGCTGCACTGATGGATCCTGACAATATCCCTGAATGCAACTTAAATAGCATGAAGCCCAATTTAGCCACACCCCGAACACCGTTCAATCTCAGCCTCCACAGAGGTTTTGTGCTAAGTGAATGTAGAACAGCTGCTGTCACTCCCCTGAGGACCTTCCTCAGACCCAGGCAATTAAAAACGCACAAGTATGCCCAACCTCATATGCAAAGCCATGGAAAGACTTATCATGGAATCAATTAGGACACAGGGAACTTCTGAATACTGGACCTGTCTCTGTTTGGATTCATCAAGGGCAGGTCATGATAGATTTTTTTTTTAAAAGGTCACCAAAGCAATGGATGAAGGCAAAACCGTACACACAGCATACTTTTACTTGGGCAAAGCTTTTGACACAATTTCCCACTGAGGCATAGCAGGGACTATAAATAAACTGGGAATAAACCCCTATGTCACCCACTGGATTGCCAACTGGCTCACAGACCGAACACAGAGGAAAAAATATGAGAAGTTACCTCCAAACAGAGATCAGTCACCAATGGAGTCCAGAGGGTTATGTGCTGGGTCCTCTACTGTACAGCATCTACTTTTCTGAAATAAAGCCTATACCAAAGGGCTCTGGCTGACTGTTTGCAGATGACTGCAAGCTAGGAGCAGTCACTGAATCCCCAAATGACTTGGCCATCCTGCAGGAAGGTTAGTCTCAAATAAAAAATTGGTGCCAAAACCATGGTCTGAAACTAAATGCCAAAAAATGCATTATTGTATCTTTTGTGTAGTCATCTATCCCAGAGAATTACCACCGACTATACTCCCTTAAGAGCTGACACAATTGTTCTGGATTTGGAAACTTTGTGGGCAGTGACCTAACTTTGACCAACATGTACCTGATGCTTAAAGTCCTATATTGCATATCTAATACACAAAAGGGATTGTGTCTAGATCTAGGGCTGTCACTGTCCCCCTTACTCAGCCCTCATTATGCCAATCATTGAATGCAAGTCCCCTTTTTGCATGTATTTGTCCAGACACAAGCAATTGGAATGCCCACAGAGATACCTTACTAAAAGGATCTTCTTTTGGCTTTTCCCCGGTTAGGGGTCGCCACAGCAGATCACCTGTCCGCTCATGATCGGCAGTGGTGTTTTACAGTGTCGAGTTGCCAGCCCGGCACCCAACCTTTGACGGAAGACACACACGCACTCACACCTAGGGCCAGTTTTAGAGGGTCCAAATCCACCTACAGCATGCATGTCTTTGGGATGTGGGAGGAAACCCACGCGACCACAGGGAGGACATACAGACTCTGCACAGAAGGCACCCCAGCCAAGGATCCAACCGGAGAACCACTTGTTGTGAGGTGACAATGCTAACCGCTGCACCACCGTGGACTTAAACATGTCTTACATGGACCGATTCAAAGCCTTGTCACTATACTCTATATCCTAAACAGTGCTAAGAAGTGACCTGTATCTGGCATACAAGGTATCCTCTGACCCATTACATAAGGATTTACTGCATATTAGCAAGTCAAATGGCATCAGAAGTACTCTATATAGGGATCTAAACCTCTACTGCAACATCAACTGAATGTTTTGGAGGTTCAGGTATATTTCACAGAGGATATCACTGCTGTGGAACAGACTCCCCCAGCCACATAAAACAAAGATCATTCCTGTCCATTTTCAAAAGCAACTTAGATCTATAGACAAGAAAAATAAAATTTACCCCAGGACTGCCCCCTGTATACTAATGGACAGAGGCAGCTCCTAAATGCTTTATCCCATGCACGGGCACCCTCAAATTATCATTGGCATGAGCCCAGTTATTCTCATTAGGGGAAATATATAAATAAATCGACCACATGGAGTAAGGCCAATCTATAACCAAATGGAATACATTATTTTGAGCACAAAAAGGGAAACTAGCTAGGCTAAAATGGCCCTCTAGGGCAGCCAGCCTAGCACTTATCTATGAACTTATAAAAAGAACAGAACCTTCTCAGAGCATATTTTGTTCTTTAAAAACTGGGGCAAACTGGCACGCCTTGCTAGTATCTAAAATTGGTTATGCTCTCAGTATTAAAACAAAAATCACAGCTTTGAACAAGCACAAGCCTGAAAATGCTTACATGATCAAATGGGGATGCACAATATGGCACCTACTTTCTAGACTTTACTACCATGAATTAAGGGCTTCTAATGTTTCATTTACCCTTTTTTCAATCAATCATGGCAATCTAGTGTGCAGAACCTTGCATGTCTGTGCAAGTTGGGAAGCAGTATTTGTTATACTTTTAGAAGCTTTTGAGCACAAGGAATATAAATTAGGAAAATATCTGTAGAACAAGATAAAGTGTTTAACACTATATCCAAGCAATGTATGTATACAAATATAGAAATAATTGGCAAACAGGGAGACTTATAATATTACTCAGATAGACCTTATGTGGTATAAAATAGAGTAACCATATGGAATGTCTGGCCCCACTACAGCAAGTCCTGAAACATGAAAACTGGATGAAAGATCAGACTTGGTATACACGAAATCCAAGATGCCATTTCTCAAAACATTCCCTTTTCTCCAAGGTATGATGATCATGGAGTTGGGAATATACAAGTTCAGGGGGAGGGATGCAGGGGGATTGCCCAACACACAAAAATAAGTTTTAAGGAGAAGTGTGATTTGAGACTTGCTCTCCATCTTTTCTGTCCTTTTTATGGCTTGTCTGCACCTGGCATTTCAAGTGCTGAGATTTCAGTAAGGAGCCATAAAATACACATGACATGATAGACTAGATACAGTATGCAGTTTTACATAGTTCACAAGAATTTAAAGAATGAATTATGAAAACCCCACTAAGCCACATTCACTGGAAGCGTTTTTCATGTATCTACAGATAAGGAACTGTCACCATTGCCCGACTATGCATTAAACACTTACAAGTGCATGGGTCAGGCAGCTAGTAAACAAAACCCTTAAATTTCTATGTACACATTTTTGTGCATTTATAACACCTCAGAGTATACATAATGAGTAATTTCAGTGCACTTTGAGAGACAAGGATGCTTAACCAATGGCTTTTCACTGGACTACATCACTTTCACTTAGTCTACAGGGAATTCTAACATTGCTGTGCCATAACGCCTACATCTTCAGGTTTACGGCCACCATTTGAATACATAAAAGTACAGCTGTGTTGGGAACTTAACATAACTACAGATGTTCAAGTAGATCCCTTATGCAGTAGTCAGCTGCAAGCATGTCCTCAGCCTGAATACCAGAGAATTCCACCGCGCCAGCAGGCAGATGCTCTCCCTCTCCTGATGTCAGTGGTATAAGGAGTCATAAGCCATCATCTCCATGTCTTTCTTATCCAGGGACCAAGGATCCATCTGTCCTGTAGGCTCACTCAAATAACCCTCCACTACAGAAAAGTCTAGGGTTAGTTGGAGAGGATGAAAGGGGGGTGATAAAATACCCACCCCAACTCCAGGTGGGCACCAGAAGAAAAAAAAGAGGGGTAGCTTGGAGGGAAAGGGTGCTGCAGCAGTGATCTACATTAACATTTACAATTATGTAGAGTTCCTAACACAAGTGTACTACATTCATCATATTCACAGTTGCAGTACTGAGCTTTGGAAAGATTCCAAAAGGTAGTTTTTGAGAGGCTAGCGAAAACCAGCTGAGAGATGGAGACAGAAAGCTCTGCAGAATGATTTTGTCCTAACAGAATGAGCCCTAATGGGCACAGGGACTTTTTACTGTGATGGAGGCTGCAGACAAAGCAGCTGCCCCCTGCAAAGGAATATAGGAGTTGGCCTGGACTACTCGAAACAGGGTTCTACACAAATAGAATCTTGGTTATGTGCACACATCCAAAGAATGAAGATTCTTTCTCCCTTTTTTTTTTTTTGTTGGGGGGGGTGGGGGGGTTGAAGGAAGATGGTCATGTCAATGGTCTGGTTGCAGAGAGCTCCAATACAACCTTAGGTGTGAAAGGAGGACTGGTTCTGTGGGTGACCTTGTCTTTATGGAAGATCAGGGAAAGACTCCTTACAAGAGTGCTTGCAGTTCAGAAATGCATCAGCTGAACTCAAAGTTTACAGGAGAATGAATATCCAGAATGAGCTTTCTGATGGGAGCAGAGGCAGTTGGCTTAAAGGGAGAGGGTAGAGTGAGCTTCTCTAGAACCAAGTGAAGATCCAAAGTATGGGTGGGGTGTTTCCTGGGAAGTTTGAGATGCATAATTCCATAGAGAAACTGTTTAATGACAGGATGACAGCAGGCAAGGTTACATGCAAAAATAGCTGAAGCACATGCCTTGATGGAGGAATAGGAACTGAAGGTAGTGATAGGCCTAGGCATACAGTGTCATCTGCCAATCCCTAGGCAGCAAATCCCAAGAAGCACTTTAAGTAGAAGGAAGTAAGGCCAACAAATTAGATGTGTCCATCTCAAATGTTAAGTTTCTTATGAATTCAAAATTCAATAGCAAAACAACAGAGCAGCAAACTGGCTTTATAGGCATATTGGTTGTAAAGAGAAACATATCTCTGAAACAGTTTGCATTTTTAGCAAAACTCTCGGAAACATTCAATGATTTTGAGATACAGAATACACTTATTAACTATGTATACTTATGTATATATACTCACACACACACAAACTATCTTCACATCACTCACATCACTACATACAGGTTTAAATTTGTGAGTGTGTGCATAAATCTAATGACAAAAAGGTTTCAGTTTCTGGAAAAAAAATTTGGAGGGATGAAAGCTTGATGTTTATTAAAGTTCTATATATGCAGACATTTTCTTGAATTGGAGGACTATATATGTTTGGTGGCCAGTGACTTTTGCAGTGCTTTTTGTGGCTTGTTAGTCTTTTGGGTGGTTGCTTTTCTTTTATTTGGTATGTTTTAGCCACCTTTTGCACTGTTTTTTTTTTTTTTATTAGTGTTATTTTCTGGAAAATTACAAGATTTTTACTTCTGATGCAGTTACAAGTCAGTACAGATATAGTGGATATAAAAAGTGTACATATCCCAGTTATATTTCCAGTGTTTTGTGATATATATATAAAAAAAAAAAAAAAAAAAAAAAAGAGAAACCACAATAAGTCATTTCAAAACTTTTCCCACCTTTAATGTGACCTATAACCTGTACAATTCAATTGAAAACCAAACAAATATGTTGGGGGGAAAAAATATAAAATATAAAAAACTTACAATAAGCTAGTTGCATAAGTGTGCATATCCTTAAACTAATACTTTGTTGAAGCACCTTTTAATTTAATTACAGTCTTCCAGGCTTAGTCCCCTCTCACAGTCTGGAATATTACCATCAATTCCTTCCTGTTCAGCCCTATTGCCTGTAAGCTTGGAAGACCCCCATCTGTATCTGCATCGGGAGCAATTTCTGCATCTGTTCTGTCAATGTCTGCTTTGGTGACACTCTTAGTATAATGGACAGACCAGAAAGAAGCAATTGATGAAGCCCTGGACTGCTGTTGCAGAAGGGGGGAGTGAAGCAGAAGGCTGATGAGATCTGGAGTGAAAAGCCTGGGTCGAGATGGAAAGCAGATCAGAGGCATCAGATCTCAAGGCTTCAGCATTTTCGATGCCAGACCTACTGAGGCTGTTGAATCCAGAGACCCCCTTTATTGGCCATTTCAAAGTCCTTCTCAGCAGTCACAGTCTTGAATGGTCTCCTTTGACCTTTGACTTAGACTTCCTTATCATTTTCTCTTTTCTTCTCTTTCTCCTTCAAAGTCAAAGATGATGGTGAAACTATTAAAGATGCTTAAGGATGGAAGGGGGGGGGGCCTTTAAAATGAACTTCTCTTCTGCTCTCTATAGAACTTTGTGGCCAAACAAAGCACAGGCTTCACATTCAGTATCTATGTGCATACTGCTTGGAAGTGATGCAACAAGTGGGGGGGGGGGGGGTCATGAGGAGGAATACTGTGGCCACATTTACCACACTTCTTAAAGCTTTTGTCTGACATCCTAAGGAAGTCAGGACATTGCAAAAATGTTGATGAGCACTATGTCACCAAAGTACCTATCCTAACTTCAACTACAAATATATAAGCTCTTTTATTAACTATTTTTCTTAAAGAAGTGTTTTTTTAATATATTAGAGACAGTGGAGAAGAGTGATTTACAACAGAGAACGGAATAAAAAGAACAAGTTTTAGTAGCACTAGGAGAGAGAAAAGTGATAAAACACTTATCCCAAAAAGAACTCGGAGGTTCTGCGAACATTCAGCTGAAGCAGCAAACAAGATCTGAGAAAATTTGACAGTTGCAAGGGAATTATAGGTTGGGGAGGAGTCACAGCCTGGTATCCAAAGGTCTGAAGATGCCAAGGCCAGACATGAGTTGGCTCAGCATCCCAAACGTTGAATCAGACGAAAATGGACAGCATTGGAACTTTAGGATTTCTTCGGTATAAAAACTTCATCCAAGGGTCTTTCAAGCTTTCCTAGACTTCTTACACATCTGAGATGTTCACTCAGTCTGCATCTAAACTTTATTTTAGTCTCCCTAATGTAGTATAGACTGCAGGAGCATTTCAGGACATTCTCTACTCCCTGAAACTCGCAAGAAAAGCCACATTTTGTATAACAAACATTACATTTTTTTTCCAAAGAAAAGCACTATATTCACAACTGAAGCAACTAACACCTTGGGTATTTTCCCTGAACGATAGTTGTCGAATCATGCCACTTTTTTCGTTGCATTTAAAAATACTTTGCACAAGGAAATTGCCAAAATAATGTCCATGTTTAAAATGTAAAGAGATCTGGCATAAACAAGTAGTAAAACAATATAGAACAAATTTTCTTAATCAGGATAACTAATATGTCAGATAGCACATTACATCTCATCACAAAGTAAACCTGTAGTTTAGCTTGAGAATATGGATATTTCTTCTGTATATTAAATGTCACAATCTGTCCTCTCCAAAGGCGAGCCTGAAGTTTCCACCACTATTAAAATACATACAGTATCATATATTTTGATTATACGATCAACACTGTAGTCCTTTCCTCGAAACATGTGCATTACATTTTCTACTTGCAGATCACTCCTATTACTAAAGGCTCTTCTAATTCTTAACAGTTTCTCCTGTAATAAAGAGTTAAATCGGTATATAGTACAATGACTCACTGCATGCAAATGTTTTAATGTACCAGATGGCTTTCTATACAGTCTAGAATGGCTATTTTTCACAAACATCCAAATTTACTTAAGTCATGCTCCAGCTACCTTCCAACCAAACAAAAATTATTAAATCTGGCAACCCAATGTACTTCTGTAATCCTGTCCTTGTGTAAAAAAAAAAAAAAAAAAAAAAAAAAAAAAAAAATCTATACAAACAAAACAAAACATTGAAAAAAATCAGAAGTGCAAGTATAATCAGCGTCCTATAGCCAGAGCAACAAATTTGCATGCAATAAAGCAAAGGATATACCTTCAGCTTAAAGGCACAGTGATGGGGTATCACATCATTAAACACAAAATTATTTTTCAAAACAAAATCTCATAAGTTCACCAATGTAATTTGACATGGGGCTAGCAGCCAAAAAAGTATTTCCGATACCATATAATTAATGTTGGAATACTAACTTTACACATGCGAGGTTAACCAATGCATATTTGATTCCCAGATCTTGCCATTCAACTTAAATAACTTATCAGAATCCTTTACATAACAGGGTAATAACTTTTTTTTGTATAGGTAGTCACTAACAATACACCAAAGAATTTCTAATATGCTCCCAGAGCCTGACACTATTGGTCTCCCAGGTGCATTACATATATTTTAAGCATTTTCAGTACACAATGACATTGTAGCATCTTACTACCAAAAAACTAATTTTATTCTATTTTTCAAAAAAGTTAAAGAAAAAAAAAATCCAGTCTCCATCAGCTTCCTAACTAGACACACACATTTTATATTATATATATATATATATATATATATATATATATATATATATATATATATATATATATATATATATATATAGATATATATATATATATATATATATTTATATACATATACACACACACACACACACACACCCACACACACACACACACACACACACACACCATTATTTCCTGTTCTTTTCTCAACTGCAGAAAAGTAAGTTCGGAAGTTTTTTAATTAAGTTTCGAAAATTTCTTCCTAGTTCAATAGTCTGTTGTACATAACTAAGTTTTAGCCTCCGGACAAATGGATAGCACACCTAGCGAGGTACCAGGCTCCAGTAGCCAAAGCCTTTTTGAAGAAGGCACCAACTCGGTAACAGCAGCATTACAACGAGAATAGCAAGAGGCCATGCACAGAACACAAGGCATCCTAAACAGATGCAGGGACCTACATATCAATGCCGGAGACTTTACCCCTAGCCTTTTTACAGGCTACAGCAGCAGTCCCACGCAGAGCAATGCTGGCAACAACCAGCACACCACTCCAGAGGGACCCACAAGATCCCGTGACAGAATGGCAAGCGACAGCACTGCAGGACCGACTACGATCATTCCACCGGAAAGACAGACAACAGGGTTCCCGCCAGCAGACCCACGAGGATTAAATGCCAACGCCAACATCTGATGGAAGGACCAAGGGGAGGAAACCCCTTCCTTATCAATAACCAGCAACAACATCTGAACACAGAGGTTACGAGAGCAGCACAACCGCCCCATTGGAACCAATGAAAGAACCTCATTTTTGAACTAGAAAGGAAATTGATGCTGTACAAAAATATTGAGTATGACATCTATTATCTGAAGTCCTGTGTACACCACGGGATCATCCCACAGGGTCTCAGGTTTTATAGATTCCCCAATGGAATCTCCAGGGACATGAACATTTTCTCTGAGCTGGTCAAACTATATAATGACAGAGGACTAACTACCCTCAACCTCCTCATTGACCACAACCAAGGGAGACTCGACCAGCTCAAAGAAGAATTGCACAAGCTGCAAGACCAGGCCTTGAAACATCAGGACTTTGAAAACTACAGGCATACGTTCGATGGTATTTCACCCAGAATCACTCGACATGTGGCCACGCTAGTATTCAGGAAACAAAAAAAGCTTAACACAGACTTGCAGCAATATGGGAATAACCAAGCGTACAGGCTCAAGAACGAGAGACTGAACAGGCCTAGTGCTGTAACAAGACTAACAAACGACCGACCTGGGCATGAGTCTGTCGCTATGCCATTAGGGACCCAAGACGCACCCAAGGCCACCTATGGCAACTAGACCAAACCCTCCCACCCCGCCTCCTCAACCCCACCCAATGGAGCAAGTCCTCAGAACTCACCAGCTGGTCCTCAGAACTTACCAGCAGAACAGGTGTTCGCCCACAATCAGCAGCCTTTTTTATGGCAGGGCAACCCCCCAACTGGAATCAGCAGCACAGGGGCAGATAACAAAGAAGGGGGAGCGGGTACTACAGAGGGAGGAGGCAGAACTCCACCAGGTGGGCACAGGTAGGCAGACCCATGGCCACCAGGAGCTCAACGAGGGGATATTAACCCTCAGGAAGAACCAGCTCCACAATACTGTGTTCAATCTCTCAAACAGATACCTCACTCCAGAATACCTCACTCCAGCACACCTGCTACTATTAAGCAAAGGCTTCTCTTTCCTGCCCTCGCAAAGAGCGAAGACCCCTGACGTGCTGCTCGACCTCAGGCTCTACCGGAGGAAACAACCTTAAAATCATCTACGATAACCAGGAGGAGGACACTATGGCAACCCAAGGCACCCAGAGTCAAACAAACAAACTCAGGAGTAAGTATGTACACCCCGGCCATCAATAATACCCTCCAAGCCTTCCAAAATGTATGCGAGTTTGAGATCAGAACTCTACTCAAACAACCCACTAACCACAAATGGTTCAACCTCAGAGGCAGAAAAAAAGAGCATTAAACGACCTCAGCTCAGACAGAAGCCTGAGGATCATGAAGGCTGACAAAGGCACGGGCATTGTTCTCATGGAACAAACTGCCTATGCCAACAAATTAAACGAGCTGCTAAATAAACGAGAGTACTACCAAGCAGTCACCCTCCAAGAAGCCATCAACAACTTCTCCAGTATTGATAAGCTACTCAAAACGCTTGAAGAAAAGCAGCTCCTCT